>NW_027492701.1:0-419790 GCF_021521415.1 Bidens hawaiensis | reverse complement strand
AGTCTAGTTCTCTCAAAGTTCATTTATAAGAGCATTCTCACCCATTCCTTCATATTTTGTGAGTGTATTTTTATAATTTAGAGTGTCGTGGGTTACAGTTTTTATATTTTAGAGTTCACTCTTATGATTTTTTAATATATTTTAAAAGTGGTTGTGAATGAAGAAAAAAGAAATGATAATAATAAAGGTATAAAAAATATTATTTAATTTTAAAAAGAAAGAGAAAATGTAGTGTTATTTCTTTACTACTATGTAGTATTTAATTAAATAAATATTAATCTATCTATACTCTTTAATAAAATGCTACAAGTTTTGTTACTTGTCACTTCTACATTAAATCTCATCATTTTTAACAAATTTATAATAGGTAAAAATAATAGTTATCATTATTAAAATTTATGCTTTAAAATTTGTTAATTTAATATTTACTTCATATTTTTTTAAAAAAACATTTGATATTTATAATTATCTTTTACCTTAAATTTTTTTTAAAACTATTATACAACGACTGTATTAATAGTGTTTAACGGGTTTATTTTTTTTTTATACTGATTATTTATTTAATATTCTATTTTCAAGAATTACTCGTGTAGTACACGGGCCTCAAACTAGTATATATCTAATTTACATAAATCAAAATACTCTTTTTTTTCTTCTTTTCCTACAGGTTAAGGTTAATTATGAAAACAATACTAGTTGATATGAAAATTAGAATGCTAGAAAATATGATGGAGAAACGTTTGATATTACGGCTAGTCGGCTACATGGCAGCTCGGTAACGAGTTGGTGCAAGTCTCCATCATGCTTAGCCTGTGGGACTAAATCTTTTGAAGATGCATATTTAGTAAGAAAAAAACTAAGACGTTTCATGTAATTAGAATCATTAGTAAACCAGTTAATCTGATGCACGCTATGTAAGATATTTAAGCTCTTCGTTTTTTTCATGGGTGAAGAGTAAAGCTAAATTCGGTTATCGTGGGAGGCCCGGAGACATTTTGATATGTAAGAGGTTTTCGGTGTAGGTTGTTGTGAGTTTTCCTTCTGTGTTATATGGTTCTTTTGTGGGTAGCAACTTGCTAGCCCCGGTGGTTTTCACATTTTAATAAAAATTATTATTATTTTTTTTTGTCGTCTCAGATATTAAAATAAAAAATCCACATTCAAATTCGGTGCCTAATCTTTTCCGCAATTGGCATCACGGACACAAAATCACTTATGGATGTAACATGTATTCTTTGATGTATGACAATTTAAAGTAACTTGTATTCTTCGGTGTAACATAGATGAAATGCATGTATGTATTTATAATGCAATAAAGCCTCTTCTAACAATTTGATTAATCATGAGTCATTACACTAATGTTGTGACTTTTAGACCCAAGTATGTTAAAAACAGTGTAACGATAAATAAAGTGTGTGGTGGGAACCATTAAATCAAACGAAGATATAGTTTAACGAGTGTAATAGTTATTCATCAAATAAGGTGCAAGAGTTATTTAACAAAAGTACTTTAGAAGAGAAAAGAGACTTGACATTTAGAACATTGCGTTATTAGATAGATTGGAATGATAAGAGTGGAACTCTTTTATTTTATAGGGTGGGTTAAGATTTGGCGAATGCTTTCTAGTCATGAAAACGAACTCTAAGATGAGTTTTATTTTTCTTTCACAATATTTTATTTAATATATAATTTAACTTATATAATAACTTGTGGTCATTAGACTGGACATGTATAGTGAGTCTAACTCAAATGACATGTTAAAGTGTCACATTATTAACACGTAGACATTTAATTTAACCACCCTTTCACATAGGATAATTGTTTTAATTAATAAATTAAGTTAAAGAAATAAAATAAAACTATTATATGTGCATGTTATTGGTGGAAAGTGGTGGACCTTTTCAATTCCATTTTCACTTCCGCTAAACCTTGGAGAAGGCGAGCTTAGCTTCCGCTATGGCAATCATGTAACTATGTAGACGCCCTCGAAGCTGAGGCGACATGCCAAGGCCCCCCCTCCCTTGAATCTCTTCACTGTACATAGTCTAAAAAGTAGTCATTTATTTATTTATTTTATTTTTTTGAATTTTAACCGCTAATCTTTTAGACAACCCAATTTCATTGAAAAAGAAAAAAAAATACACATGATAGCAAGTCACTAAGTAGTGCAAACATCAAAATCTAACTGTACTAATAAAAGAAAATAATCTAATCTAACTATACTAATAAAAGAAAATAATAAGGATGGTGTGACAATCTCACATTCATTCTTGGCCTAATCTCTCTTCTCATTCATCCTACCTATCCATGGGTTATGGAGCAAAACCATATTGGCAAATGGGTTATAATTCCCTTTCTAATTCTCTAATCTTTCATCTCATTCATCCTAACTATCAATTGGTCATGGGTCAAAATAATTTTGCCAAATGGGTTATAATTTAATTTATAATTCTCTAATTTCTCATCTTATTTATCCTACATATCCGTGAGTCATGAGACAAAACAATTTTGAGAAATTGGTTATAATTTCTCTATAAATTCTTTAATCTCTCATCTCATTATCATAGTTATCCACGTGTAATTGGTCAAAACAGTTTTTGCAAATGTTGTATATAAAAAAAATCGAATTTGTAAATTTGAGATTGATGTGCGAAACAGTCTATTAAAAACTTAACCTAACCTAGACACTCTAGTTTTAAATTTATAAATCTAGACTATCCTAATGCTAGACCACTAGACAGGCAAGTGTACCTATCAACTGTAGTAAAGCCTAACGAAGTCCGGATATCGAACCCACATGACACTAGCGACACCTAAACTAGACTCTGACTGAAAACTTAAATAAATTGATTCTATTGATTTTTGTCTTTTTAATTATTAAATATAAATCAAATAATAATTAAACTAAAACTGACATGGAAACTAGACACGAAAAATAAGGGTGAAACTCAAATAGGGAGAACAACTACCTAGGCAAGGAATCCTACTAGTTAACTCGTAAACTCTCGGAATTGGATTTATGACTGGTACCGTATTCTAAAAATATGAAATTTAATGAATAACTAAAGTACGCTAGATCTCCTCCCGGTCTCACCAACAATACCTAAAAACCTTAAATATCATGTAAGCTCAACGGTTTAATGGTTCGGATCACCTCCCGGTCTCACCTTACCTAACTATGCTAAGGTACCCAAAGATTAAATTACCTCCCGGTCTCTCTAATCACAAAACACCCTAAGGCGTAAAGGGGTATTCTATTGAATTCGGTTATAATTCGGATCTGTAAGAATCTAAAGGAATCTAGGGTAACTCACTCCCGTGCAATCACTACCCAAAACCCGCAAAAGACCAAAACATGTGACACTTAATTACCTCCCGGTCTCTCAACTGACATAATAAAAGGTATCTCTAAACTCTCAAATACCGTTCCTATGGAATATGTTAACTATAAACCATAAACTAGTTACAAACACACAATAAGTAACCTAATATGCATCCATACATGAAAGACATTCACAAAGACGCATATGGAACAAAAATTGATAATAAATTAATACCAAATACGCATATGCATCATAACCAAATACAATAAAAACTGTACCAAAACATTAACCAATCAATAATAATTCAAAACCAAAAATAATACGAGTCTAAAAAGTAATCATCCAAACCCAGGCAGTATAAAAATTTAGCCAATCATAATTACAAATGAAACAAAGATAAAATATATAGTGCGGTTCATCGTAAAAAGAAATAAAATTAATTGAGCAACTTGCCAAGTAGCTTGATCTCTTCTTTAATCCAATGATAATAATGATATTCCTTTTGAAGCTTCTTTAATCCAATGATAATAATGATATTCCTTTTGAAGCTCCCAACTCCTCTAGCCAAACACCTTCTGATCGAACAGGGGGCAGCCCCTCTCTAGCTCACGGCTCTCTCTCTTTACTATTAATAATGTTTTTAAAGATTTCATAATACATTAGGTCTTGCTCTCATTCTTGCAGCCCACCAGTCACATAAAAGCCCAAATTGAAAATAATCTAACCAATTCTTTTCTTATTTCTTTGTATTTCGATCATATAGGATTTATTTAGATCTTGTCATATATCACGTGCATATCTGCAATCAAGTTGAAACAATAATTAGAGCTATGTAGTAATTAAATTAAATTTAAATACCCTTAGTATAACTTTACGTATCATTTAACAATTATCTCATCCAATTCACATAAAAATTAATTTGACTTAGAAATATAATTTAGTTTACACACCATAACTATTTATGTTTTTGGTGATTTCAATTGAGTCCATTTTAATATGAAATATATTTATTCAGCTCGTTTTCACTTGAACCCAATAAAATTTATATTTGAACAAGTTAGGCCAATTATTTAATAAAAACAGCCCGAAAGCTACTTAAACTTGTAAGAATTATTTATTTAATTTATATATAATTTAGCCCATATCAGAGATTCTATACTTCTTATTGTTTGTACTATATATTTTATCTTTTTTTATCTATAATTTTGTTCATTCTTTCAGATAATAGATCTTTTTATCTTTATTATTTTACAAATCCTGTGTAATACACGGGTTAAAAACTAGTATGAAATATATAATAATAAGTTATAATACAAAACTACAGCAATAACCAACTTGCCCTTTTAATTTCCTCAAAAGTTTGTTAGATTATGGGCCTCTTCCTTTTGACTATCGCTTTATTTAAAGCTCTTCACCAATCACCAACATGTTAAAATTTTCATATGAACAACCTTTGGATTTTATTTTTTCAAGGTAAAGATGACCGTGTATGGTCAAAATGTTTTTTTATGGAGACTAAAAACTATTGAAGGAATCTTACACCAATTGCTTATAAAATATCAAATTAGTGTTGCAATCCCATAATCTAAGATTAAATGGTATGTAGATTCAGCAAGATCATTATAGAATGGACTAGTATCTGAAGCGATATGCAACTTCCGCTGAACAAAAGCGTCCCTAGTTAAGTTTAAAGTTACTAACTAAAGCTTGTATTTTTATTTGAAATTCAAATAATGCTAAAGTTACACATTTAAATAAGTTATTAGTCAGTTGATTTAAATAATTATAGTTAAATATAGCATATAAATATTTTTTTGTTGGATTAATCCTATGAATAAGTTTTTTTTCCCTTGTTTCTTTTAGAAATTCTATTTTTTCATTAATTGACAATTTAACTATTTTGAGTTTAGATGGACTACAGATATTCATATAAGATCACACGGTTTACATTGAATACGATTGCTGGATTAGCTTTAAGTTTTATCAGTAGAATTTTCATATTCATTATGTATACATAGTTGAGTTTGATTGAAAAATATTGTGAAATTAATTGTATCACTGAAAAGTAAGTACGTATAGTTTTACGATACATCATAGAAACCTCAGGACGAAATCATCTTCATGGAAAAGAATGGAATCCATAAACGTGTGATCCAGTTGAATTGGGAAATCTCATGATGAATCATAACGGAAAGTGGAAGAATAGGGAGATTCCATTCATTTCGAATCATGAACAAAGACCATTGATATTTTTTTTATCATTATGGAAAATAAGAACATAGCAAACGAGTGCACGATTGGTTCCATTCATATCAAGTGATGGTACGTTTGTACATGAATACATGTACATTGTGGGACCCTCTAATATGGAAGCCAGAATAATTGTTTGCCATCAAAATTTCTAAATCATTCATAGAAAATAACTGTATTTACGATTGTATAGTCTCATCTTTAAAATTTGAGAAAGTTACAAGATTAATTATTTTATTCAAATATATTTCCTATTCAAACTATTTTTCTCAAGACTTATGACAAACTAGCAAGTTATCATCCAAATCTAAATATGGGCCAAATTTAAATTAAGATGACATGTCTCGGGTAATCAAAAGAAATGGGATATGGTCTCGTATAGTGAACGCGGTTAATGAAAATAATGACAACGATTTGATTCCTGCTTAGGTTACAAAAAAAGAAGAAAACGGAAATGAAACTTTGTTTTGACAAGATGTATGGATTGGAGATTCTGGTTTATACACATGATTCCCAAAACTCCTAAATTTGGAGGTGAACAAAATTTGTTTAGTAAAATAGATATTGGTTAATTCAGCTTGGGTGTTGAACTAGAGTAGATGTCCTAGGGGTGGGGTGGAGGATGTTCAATTCGATGAGATGATCTCTCTTATCGCTTTAGTTTCTTTGAGTGGCTCATGTGATAAATGGATTTGGGATTTGGATTTCGATGATGCTGATGCAGTTTCGGAAGCGATCAATGGCTCAAGACACTTATGATTAACAAAGACGATAAAATCGAACCAAAGGTTCAAGAACAAAGTTCTTATAATTCAAATTCAATATCAAAACTAAATAATACATAATCTTAAACCCTAACTTATACTAAAATAAAATGAGATAAACTTGGAAACAAGATAAACACAAAATTGTAACATCCTAAAATTTATAATGTTGAATAAAGAAAGTTACGTTTTGTGATTTCGCGTTATTAATTAATTAATATCGAGTAAAGAACGGATCATGGACTTAGATTAATTGAGATGGGTTAAATGAAGATGGGCCTTAGGTCCATGGGCTTTAAGGGATATAAATATCCCCTAAACCCTAAACCATCATTCATTTCCATCTTATTCTCTAACACACTCCAAAACACACACGACCCGAACCAAGATCCAAAGACGAGGACCCGAGCTTGTTGGTGCTAGATCGTCGTGACGAACCAAAGCAGCAAGACCAGCTCGTGTTTGTAGTTCGACTCATTTACGGTACGTTTATATCGAGAACTTGTTCGTTTAGGTTTGGATTAGTATAGAAATGATAGATCTGTGTTTGTATGGTAAAAACGAATCCAACAAAGCTAAACTTACTGAAAATGGTTATGATTTGATGGGTTAATCGATTGATAAAAGAACCCGTAACCTATATGCCTAAATCGCACCCTTTAAACATCGATGTTAGGTCGATTTGATGGTTGGGGTTTGTAGGCGCTGGTCAGACGATTCCGTGGATACCTAAATCGAGTTATTTGGTTAAGAAACGAAGATGATTAAGGGAGTTAAGAACGAACAATACCGTAGCTGGACAACTTCGCCTGCAAGCTAAGTTCGCCTGATGAACTTCGCCTGCAAAGCTAAGTTCGCCTGATGACAACTTCGCCTAAAGCTAAGTTCGCCTGATGACAACTACGCCTAAAGCTAAGTTCGCCTAAGGTTAACTTCGCCTAAAGCTAAGTTCGCCTGATGACAACTTCGCCTAAAGCTAAGTTCGCCTAAGGTTTAACTTCGCCTAAAGCTAAGTTCGCCTAAGGTTAACTTCGCCTAAAGCTAAGTTCGCCTGATGACAGCTCGACTCCAGCCAGGGGCTCTACCCCTTGGACCCTGCTAGGGGCTGCCGCCCCTAGACCCCGCTGCCAGGGGCGCTGCCCCCGGACCCCCGTTCGTTGTGGGTAGTAATTAAGACTAGAAAGATGATATAAGTAGTGATAGTTAATTGATATGTATACTTGTTATACAGTCAGCCGTGCACAACTGAGGAAAGAGATTACGATTAACGGTGAACGTAACCGTGTTCAGGTGAGTTTCTAGCCCCATTTATGTGTTATGTTTTCGGGGCTTTGTACATACTCGATATGTTTGTTAATACGCTTATCCTAAGAGATAAGTGTATGCCTTATGTGAATGATGTGATATGTATGAATGATTGCTTGATGGTACGTGAACGATCTTCGGATATTGCACGTACTGTCAGGTTGTAACGCTAAGTATAAGGTAAGTATGATATGTATGCTTATGTGTATGAATGTGATAAAGTTAATAAAAGAAGGAAAGGATGGTTGTATGGTAACGAAGAGGGAATCGAACCCTACTAATATTCGAGAACTAGGGAACCGAACCCTACTAATATTCGAGGAAAGAGGGACCGAGCCCTAATAATACTCGAGGAAAGAGGGTACCGAGCCCTGATAATACTCGAGGAAGGAGGGTACCGAGCCCTAATAATACTCGAGGAATGTAGGGCGTAATGCTCTTTATAACGTAAGATATGAAAGTAAGTTAATACAAAAGAAAGTATGAAAGTAAGAAAGTATGAATGAAAGAATATAAGTTTATGTGTATTGTATAGTGTATGATTAACTAGAACTCACTCAGCGTAGCTGACTTTTAGTATGCACGCATGTGAGTAGGATGAGGCAGCTCGCTTGAGGAGACACGTGGCACTGAATAAGAAGCTGGCATCGGAAGACTCAAGACGTTTAAGTTTAATGTTTCGTTTATTTTGAAAGACAAAATGATGTTTTA
Organism: Bidens hawaiensis; assembly: GCF_021521415.1. NCBI lineage: Eukaryota > Viridiplantae > Streptophyta > Magnoliopsida > Asterales > Asteraceae > Bidens > Bidens hawaiensis. The sequence continues at coordinate 411,437 of NW_027492701.1, read as the reverse complement.
AGACAAGACGTGTTTGTTATGAAATGTTTTATGAAAGCTTTTATATTCCGCGAATGTTTTAATTAACTCTGATATTTAGAACTGCGTTTATGAGTAAATCCAACACGAAAGTAGGGCTATCGGTAACGGGGCCTTACAAAAATATTAAAGGATAATAAAAATCAGAATTTAAATAAGAAGATGCTCCTGCATCATACTCCCCATCTTCGAAAAACTCGTCCTCGAGTTTTGCCTTCGGACCATATCCGCCTGGATCAAAAGGAACATCAACCCGCTCCTTATTTGTTGACACCATGACCCGCCCAAACACCTCAACCTCATGGGTCGTCTCACCCGTATCTAAATTTGTACCACGTGGGTCTATCGGGTTCCCAGGCTTCTTCACCTCCTTCTCCCCGTCTTCGAAAAAGACTCGTCCTCGAGTCTTAAGAACGTAGAAAAAATCATTAATAACCCGAAATAAAAGACAGGCTCCTTTGTCATTGTGGCTAGACAATTTGAAAACCTTTAAAAACAAACTTGAAAACTTCAAAGATAGGCCACCAAGTTCAAATGGAATACTAACTCGTCTCTTGCTCACTTTTGAAATTTTCATGCCACCTGGTTCAAAGGGAACATTAGCCCGGTCCATATGATGAAAAAACGTATGGGTATTGACTTGTTTGTTAGTGATGGGCCTAGATCCATTCCATGAAAGGCATGCATGGACAAGAGAGCCTCATGATTCTCATCCATATTTCCATCACCAATCCCATAAATATTATTATAACCTACACATGGCACACTTAAATTATTGATATTATTATTGGTAAGTATACCCACTTTTTTTGCAACCTCAATCTTCTCTTCCTTTTTAAAATTTGCATTCCTAATAGATCCCATATTTTGTAATTTCAATTCCGTGGGAGATCTCGCAATATTCAAACTTTCCAAACCAACACCACCCCCTACTTCATCGCCACCAGTAGTCACCTTATTGCAGCCGGTAGCAATCACACTGCCACTGCGTTCATTATTTTAAAAAACGTGGGGTTTCTTGAATGAACGATAAACATTAACATTACCTAGGAACTTTTCTTTAAATCCAACGTGTTCATCTGAATCATCATCGGCCACGTGAATCAATTTATCATCATCCACCACATCAGTCTTCAAATCCTCCTCATCTTCATACTCATCATAAACGGGTGGAGATGCATAGATAAATTCTGATAAACACTCTTCTTGATAGATCGGTTCATCGAACCAGTTTGGATGACGGCTAAACGGCTGCCGCTCTTCGTCGCCACCTTCGTCCCAGACGACGGTGCTCGACTCGGTTTCCGCCTTGCGCATCTCCTGTTGTAACTCAAGATCGCGGACTCGTTTTCGGAGTCGTTGAATCTCTTCAAGATCGCGGACTCGTTGTCGGAGTTGTCTGATCTTCTTAAGATCTCGTGGGTCGGAATAAACTCCACTGCTGCCTCGGTCGGCGACTCTGCGATTAGGATATTGATCTTCTCCACGAGCACATGAATAGAAACCCCTTCTTTCGTTGCCTCTGTCGGCGAATCTACGAGCAAGAAAGTATTCATCTCCATGTCGAGCCATTTGAGAACCAAAAGCTCTGATACCAACTGATGCAGTTTCGGAAGCGATCAATGGCTCAAGACACTTATGATTAACAAAGACGATAAAATCGAACCAAAGGTTCAAGAACAAAGTTCTTATAATTCAAATTCAATATCAAAACTAAATAATACATAATCTTAAACCCTAACTTATACTAAAATAAAATGAGATAAACTTGGAAACAAGATAAACACAAAATATTAAAAGATAATAAAAATCAGAATTTAAATAAGAAGATGCTCCTGCATCTGATGTGTTCCCGGTTAAAGGAGTCATATCTAACCTGGATAGTCAAGAGTTGCCAGAGGGTCCCATCCCTACGAGATGGAATAAATTTTTGCTAAAGAAGGTTAATATCATGATTTGGCGATTGCTTTTAGATCGTCTCTCAACTAGATTTGATTTAAGTCACAAAGGTTTTGATATTCCGTCTATTTTATGCCTGATATGTTTGAATTCGGTGGAAATTCTGGATCACGTTTATGGAGGGTGTCGTCTTGCTTAAAAGGTTTGGAATACTATCGATCGTTAGTTGAAGTTGGTTCTCCCGGTTGATAAAGGGACAAAAGGTATTTTAAACTGGTTGGATTCGTCTGGATGCATGGGTGAAAAAGCTTTTTAAAAAAATGTACGTTATTAAGGTGATTATCTTTACTAGGTGGTGGGTTATTTGGAGTTAGACTATTTTTCTCCAAACTAATAACAACAAAGATACTCTATTTGATTCGATTGTTTATGTTTCATTTTTGTGGTTGTCTTCTTGTAACTGTGAGTTTCATTTGAATTGGGTAGCGTGGCTAAAAACCCGTTACTTAGCATGTATTTTTGTTTTGTCTCGGTTAGGTTTTTCTAGCCGGGTATGGTTTTTATTTCAAGTTTGCATTTCAAAAAATAAGATTTGTTAAAAATACCTGATGTTCCAGCTATCGAGAACACAAACTATCTGTCAAGATTCTGAGATTGTGACACCACTATAAAAATTGCCACTTACATATGTTACTTCAAGATACATATACGTCAAGATCTCAAACGTCGACGCACTGAAATTCCAATGGTTAGACCGTGTATCTTTTAATGAGTCGATCACGATCATAAAAATTTGAACGATGTTAACGATTTTCCTTAAAATTTAACAAAAACAAATTTTAGCATGATAAACACACTCAACTAAAATAATCTTTTGTGCTTTTCCCTAAAAAATTTCCAAATAATAATTTTTTTTTCTAGAGTCATATCTACTTACCACACATCTTCGAATAATAACTTGTCATTTCATTATTGGTCGAGAAAAAAAGACCTACTTCCACTAGTAGTACTCTTTTTAAATCATGTGATATGATAACAATAAATGAGGGTTTTTTTAGATACATCATGGGGTGTTTTCTAAACACTCACCCATTAAGCCACGGATCGGTCAATCCGTTGCATATTGGTTGGGTGTTTTGGAAACTTGTGTTTTTTTTTTGTCATTTTGCTGTCTTTTTTCATTATTTTATTGTTTGTTGTCTTTTCTTTTCTTTTTATATTATTAATCTTAAAAAAATAATTTTTTTAATATTTTTCATTCTAAACCAAGTTTCAGGTAAAACCGAGTAAAAGTCGAACTTCTCGTTAGAAAAAATGTGTTTTTTTGTCTTTCGTTTATTATTTTATTGTTTTTTTGTTTTTGTTCTCTTTTTTGTATTTTTATTTCTTGATTTTGTTAGTTTTGTTTTTGTGTTAGGCCGTATGTAGTGGGCAGCGAAATAGGGCGAAAAGAAGCGATAGGGAGCGCAAACACCCCTCTGGCGATTTTAGGGGCGATAGGGGGCGGGGTTTTTGTCACCGTTAAATATTATTATATTAAAATATGACCGTTGGGCCCTAAACGATCATTTATAAAAAAACAAAATTAATTAAAACAATATATACATATATGCATATACTATACCTTTTCTTCTCCAAACTCATATCCATTTCATAAACTACACATAACCAAATTCTTCATAAATACAACAAAAATGAATCCTAGAAACCAACTGAACCACCCATTCCCTCCTTTCGTTCAATTCCATGGTTCGCAAAACCAACTGAACGTAAACATGTAATGGAACCCGAACACCCAAAACCAACCGAACCAAAACTATCAGTTTTCTTTTCCCGACCCGAACCTAAACATGTATGCCAACTACCTCATGCCCCAAAACCTCATGTCGGCATTCGGGTCTACCCAACCGGGGGATCCGATGACTCAACATGATCCATACAAGCAATGGACCGAAGAGGAGGAAGTAGCCCTCGCAAGGGCTTGGATCGTCATTTCAGAGGATCCCGACGTTGGTAAGTTTTTTAATATTAACTATTTATATAATTTTATATAGTGTTTATTAAAAATTTATACTAACTGTGACACGTGTTGCAATTCGCCTAATTTGTAGCCCTCCTTAGTGCGGTGTAACCAATTTTTATTTTCAATATTTTTTTGTTTTCAATCTATCGGTTTTAAAATTACAGCGAAACAACAATTTTAAAACTGAAACGAAACAACATAAACAAAACAAAAATTATATAATAATATTAAATACATAACAACGAGTTCGAAAAAAAGAAACAAAACACAAAAACAAATCTAAACTGCAGCACCACCCGCGCCGTCGTCTCATCTGCGTATGTTGGGCTTATCCCCAGCATCATCGTCATCGTCGTTCTACCGTTGTGACATCTCGGATTTTTGTATTTGTATTCGTTTATGTTTACCCGACTCGAGACTGTAATTCGGAACTTTCTTATTAATAAAAACTTGTATTTATGAGTATTTAATTTTGTTTAATTCATTTTATATTCTCGTATTATTTAAACTCGTCAAACAATACTATTTAAATATATGAATTACTTCAATAAAACCAGTAGCTTGAACAAGTTTAAGAATTTTTATTAATGAAAGTTCCAAACTCGGGTTTAAGAGGATGTAAATCCACTCGATCTTGGTATTAAACCAAGTTTGGTTCCAACACATCACAAACTTAAAATTTAAATAATATAAAATGAAACATAAATTAAAAATGTTAGGAAATATTTTTGTTGATTTGAACAGTGACTAGCTCGTTAAAACGAGAAGTTTGACGTTTACTCGTTTTTTACCCGAAACTTGGTTTAAAATGAAAAATATTTAAAAGTATTTTTTTAAAGATTGCTAATACAAAATCATAAACAAACAAAAGAAAAGAAATAAAAGAAAAAAAAAGACAACAAAAAGACAAAAAAAATTAAAATAATGAAAAAAAACAACAAAAAGACAAAAAAACACATTTTTCTATAAGACGCCACCAATGTGTGATGGATTGGTCGATCCGCGGCTTAGTGGGCGGATGTTTTTAATTTTGGGTGGTGTCTCTAGTAGGACCCATAAAAAAACATATTTTTAACTACCTATATACATCCGTGGGGAAGTTGATTGATAAAATAAATATCATGTCATTTTTATCAACCTTCACCTTGGCAGGAGTAGTTGTTGTCTAATCACATGGCCCAACAGGCAAAAAACAAAGTGCGAGAATTATCTTTATGTTTGTGTCCTTGTTCATATTATTGTGTTTCGCCTAACAAATTCAGATAAAACGTACTATGAAATTACCGCTCATATGACGATTGTTTGTCATGGTTGCTAATCGTGGAACGTGACGCGTGCATGTTTAGGAAGAGATTAAACTATCGTCATATGAGGCAAGAGCATCTCCAACCATGAATGCTTACAAACCGTCACATTAACTTCACATTATATTTTTCAAAAGCATTATATTTTCTTTAACAATAAACATTCACAAACCTATTACAAAATTATTAAATGTGTATATATAACTATATATGTGAGAGTGATGTGAAACCGTGGACCACCTACTTCCAAGTTTACAACCATAAACTTGGTCCATGGACTTCACCTCTACAACAGTGAAGTTCTTGGCTTCCGTGTTCAATTGCAAATTATTTGGACTTGCTCACAAACCTCCCATTAGAGGTGTCCTTACACGAATAGACGTTGGTTCATTTTACTTCTATTAAAAGTTAAACTGATTTATACTTAATCAGTTTTCTTAATAAATAGTTTTATTATAATATCTTTTTAGTCATTAAAACGTAAAAATGTCTATTTAATTGTACAAGTCAAATTGGCAATAGCATAAGCAAAATATGAAAGAGTTTAAATGAGATAATAAAATTCAATATTAGTACTCTGGATTACTCTAAAATTTCATCATTCATAGAATGTTGTAAGGCCCCGTTCCTGGTGCCTCACTTTAGCGTCGGATTTACTCATAAACACAACTCTACAAATCAGAGTTTATTAAAACTTTCGCGGAAACGTTAACTCAAATCATTCGTTACAAACATTAAATCTTTTTCTTTGATACCATAACACAAAACATTATATTTAAAACATCTTTTCTTCCATCTTCAGATGCCAGCCGTTCAATCCATGCCATGTGCCATCCTCATGCTAACTCTTTGGTCAAATCACCTGCGTGCATACTAAAAGTCAGCTACGCTGAGTGAGTTCTAGTTAATCAAGCAACTTGTCATACAACCACTACATACAATATATACGTATTCGAAGACACATAGCCCACTGTCTAACCTGTTACTGCTTAACCACTTAATTACCCCTACAGCTTAACCACTTATGTACCCCTACAGCTTAACCACTTATGCCACTTTATGCCACTTTAATAACGATGGCACGCATAGACTCACTCTACCACGTGCTCACGTTATGCCCTAACGCTATTACTAGACCCCTATCCACTTCTATCACACTCAACCTCTACTTGTCTATAACCCACTTCCTATCAGTAAAATTATTTACACAATAAACAAGTCACATCATAGCAATCATACACACTAATAACCACTACATAATCACTATCCTTGGCGATGCGTGCAATATCCGAAGATCGTTCACGCACCGACAAGCATTATATAATAACTACCTCGTATATCATCTAAAGCATATGTTAGGGCACGGAAATTTGACACTATGGATACGTTATCCTGACATATGTTCTTGGATCAGTCATCCTTAGACAGAGCTATGTCAGGATCAGTGTTCTTCAGTACTTGGTATTATTAACAATTGTTTCTTGTGTGTAGGTTGTTATTTAATAAGTATAACGGCTCTAAGACTTATTCCACCGGATATCTCGCTATTGGACTTGTCAAACACGTTGTCAAATGGCTGTAACACGTTTAGTGGGAGAAGTGGCGGATTTATAGAACTTGTTGTTGAGTTACAAATAACTGAATGCTGAGGATATGTTATTCTTGAAGACATGTCTGGATCAATTATCCTTCTGAAGAGTTCCAGAGCTATGTCAGGATCATGGATTCTCGGTATTTGGTGCTGTTAACGGTTGTTTCTTATATGAAGGCTGATATTTATCAAGTGTAACGGCTCAAGGACGTGGTCTACCTAATATTATGCTACAAGGCACATCCAGCACGTGGTCAATAGTGAAGACTAAGCTAGTGGGAGTAGTGCCATAAAAATAGGAGTTAGTTAGCCTTTATTTTTATATATTGAGATTATGATCAAAATTAGGACTACACACCCATTAGCTGCAGACATTTGACAATACTCTGCCAAGAACTCTCTCTAGCAGTTCATACACAAACACACTTAGATATTCTTTGTAATCCTTGATCATATCTCCACCTTTGTAACCCGATTTTTACCATTAAAAAACTTGACGGTGATAGTTTTCACCGTCCAGGGGTTTTTTGTGCCAGAGATCACGATAATCATATACTCGTCGACCAAAGGTTACCTTGTTGATCATTGACTAAAGTAATTCGACCAAAGATTATCTTATTAATCCTTGACTGAAGTTATTTTACCAAAGATTGCCTTGATAAGTTTGACCGAAGTAAGACTATTTTGGTTAAGGGCTTTTTCCCTCGTGATCAAACCTTTGTGTTCACCAATATTACAATTACGCACTTGTCATTAACGAGTTAGCACCTTACCTCACATAACAGATTTGGAAACTTGATCCTTAGCAGTTTTTGTCCAAAACAATTTGGCGCCCACCGTGGGGCAATTGGTGCTATAATCCAGATTATTCCCTATCAGTTTCCAACCTTTCATACCCATTTTACTTTTAATGGACTCTCAATCAACCTCTGCTTCATCAACCATGCCGTCTTCGGTTTCTCTCTCATCAAGGACTTTGCCACCGATGCCTCCGCCAATCATGGGAGCACCAAGGGCTGCTGCTACTGGGGGCAAGACACAACAACCAGTCTTCCAGAGCTCTAAAATCGTTGCTGCTGCGCCGGTGGTTAATACTAACAATGATGTTTCATCTATGTTTTTGCAGGTTAAAGCATATATGGAGCAGCAGAACAAGATCAACCAGAGAATCCTTCGTGAGATAGAAGATCTTAAGAAGACTAAGAGGCCAGCGGAGGATCACACTCCTCTGATGCCCAGGATGCTGGATTTCGCCAGTCCAGGATCCATGGCTCAGTTCTCGCAAAGATCATCTATCCTTCAACAGGGGTCCATGGGTCCACAGGCTCAAGGATCCTCAATGTTTCAGTCAGGATCCAAAATGTGACGCGGAGATCCCAAAACGCTTTCGAACCCCAACATGAAAGTGTACGATGGTACCACTGATCCTGAAGAGCATGTAGCCCAATACAGGGAAAGAATGGAGATCAATCCAATCCCCGCGAGACTCAAGGAAGCTTGTCTGTGCAAGGGTTTCGGATCCACACTAACACGATCTGCATTAAAATGGCTGCTAAGTCTTCCTCCCTTTTCAATTACTTCTTTTTCGCACTTAGTTAACTTGTTCAACAGTCAATTTTCCTGTAGCAGGAAATTCGAGAAGTTAACTAGTGATCTTTATCGAGTTATCTAACCAAGTGATGAATCCCTTAGGGATTTTATTACGAGGTTCGGCAGGGAAGCTATGGAAATCTCAAATCTTGACATGACTACTGTTGTTGAAGCATTCAAGATGGGAATTTAGAAGAGCTCCCCCTTTTTATGATGATTTAGTGATGACTCCATGCAGGACATTAGACGAAGTCAGAAACAGGGCGTTAAGATACATCCGATTGGAAGAAGACAAAAGGATCCAGGATCGTCTTGGAGGACAAACGAAACAGGAAACCCCCGAGAAGAATAAAGGATCCTGGAATAGGAACAAAAATTCAAAGCCGTACACCAAGTTCAATAATCAGAACATGCGAGCAGTTGAAGAAGGAGATGACGATGAAGACTATCCTTGCATCTCCGATTATTGTTTCTCTGTGGATACTCATGGCTTGATCTGTGCCATGAAGGATCTCGGAGAAAAGGCAAGGTGGCCCCGAAAAAATGAGAAGGTTGTCGGTTTCAAGGACAAATCTAAGTGGTGCGCTTTCCACGAAGATTTTGGCCACGCAACAGACGAATGCATCGGCTTAAGGAGAGAAATTGGTTACCTCCTGAGCAAGGGTCACTTTAAAGAACTCTTGGGAAGGAAGAAATCCAAGATCCAAGATCTTGAAGACCTACCACAGAAAGCAACACCGCCACCACCAGATGCTCATGTGATCAACTTCGTCTCCAGAAACTACGGATTATTTCAAAATTCTTGTGCCATAAGAGAAGATCCCGTAGTAGATATCAAAATGGACAACGAGAGAAGACCACTCATCCCCACTACTCGAATGACTGATCAGAGAATCTTCTTCAATTCAAGGATCCAGGATCCTCACCAGGACAAGCTGGATGTGCGAACGGTTAATTTCATTTCAGGAGGTTCTGACATATGTGGAACTTCTTTCTCTGCAGCAAAAAGACTCGCTAAAGAGATAAAGATGGATAACGGAGATCAACCAATCGTGTCAACCACCTTAACAACGGACAAGAGAATCTTCTTCGACGAGGAAGACAAAATGAACATTCAGGATCCTCATTATGACGGTTTGATTATTACTTTATTTATCTCTAACCATTATGTACGCAGGATCCTAGTAGATGGCGGCAGCTCGGTCAACATTATCCAACATGATGTCCTCAAGAAAATGAACATCCTGGATTCAGAAATCATCCCTAGAACATCGGTGCTAGTTGGTTTCAGTGGCGAAACCAATAAGACACTGGGGGACATCAACCTCCCAATTTATATCGAAGGGTTAAATTCATACAAGAAATTTTGTGTTATAGATAACCTTTCCTGTTGCAATGTTATTTTAGGTAGGCCGTGGCTCCATGGAATGAAGGTTGTAGCCTCAACTTACCACCTGTGCATCAAGTTACCTACTCCTTAGGGAGTTGTAAAGATAGTAGGTGACCAAGCGGAGGCCAAGAATTATTATTCATCATCAATGAAGCCAACAACCAAGCCGACCATAGCATAGCAACTACAACAACATCCTAGGGACGTGATGGAAGCTCGGGGACCTTAGAGAAGTATCATTGGACCCCGAGGATCCTGAAATAAAGGTGTTCCTAGGATCCAGTATCCCAAGTAAGATTGAGGAGGATATAATATCCTTCTTAGGGCGAAGAAGATCTACCTTTGCCTTCAAGCACTCAGACATGACAGGTATTTCAAAAGAGGTAATCACTCATAAACTCGGCCTTGATTTATCTGTTAAACCCGTCCATCAGAAGCGAAGGAAAATTCGCTCCTGAGAGGAACAAGATCATACAAGAAGAAGTTGAAAAACTTCTTAAGGCCAGTATGATCAGAGAGGTTCAGTATCCTCGATGGCTAGCTAATGTGGTCGTTGTTTCTAAAAAGAATGGAAAGTGGAGGGTGTGTGTCGATTTTACTGATTTAAACAAGGCATGCCCCAAGGATCCTTTCCCATTACCACATATAGATTCCATGGTGGATGCAACGGCAGGACATGAAATGCTTACCTTTATGGATGCTTCCTCTGGATTTCAACAAATTCAAATGGAACCATCTGATCAAGAGGATACAACATTCATGACTCCTACCGGCATATACTGTTATACTGCTATGCCGTTTGGACTAAGAAATGCAGGGGCAACATACCAAAGATTAATCAACATGATGTTCAAGGATCAGTTGGGTAAGACTATGGAGGTCTACATAGATGATATGGTGGTGAAATCAAAGAAAGCTGAGGATCACCTTAGAGACCTCGAGGAAGCATTCAATATCCTCGACCAATATAACATGAAATTGAATCCGTCAAAATGTCACTTTGGTGTTAAGGCTGGAAAATTTCTGGGATATATGGTGACTAAGAGAGGAATTGAAGCAAACCCCGAGCAGATTGAAGCCATCCTCAATTTGAAATCTCCTGCAAACACAAAGGATGTCCAAAGGCTCACGGGAAGAATAGCCGCTCTCAACCAATTCATCTCAAGATCCTCCGAGAAATGCAAAGACTTCTACGATATTCTTAGAAAGAATAAGAAGTTTGAATGGACAGAAAAACATGAGGCAACACTCAAGTCGTTGAAGGATTACTTATCCTCAGCACCGTCCTTAATGAAGCCTGTGGATGGAGAATCCTTGTATTTATACCTAGCAGTTTCAGGTAATGCAGTAAGTGCTGTTCTTTTCAAGGATCATGAAGGTGAACAACATCCCGTATATTATGTAAGTAAGAGTCTGTTAGATGCAGAAGCCATGTACTCTCATCTTGAAAAATTAATTCTTGCTTTAATTATGGCTTCTACTAAATTGAGACATTATTTTGAAACTCATCCTATTGTTTTGAGAACTAATTATCCTGTGGAATGTTCTTAGAAAACCAGATTTATCAGGTAGAATGGCCAAATGGGCAGTGAAGTTAAGTGCATATGATATCCAGTACGAGCCGAGAACAGCAATCAAGTCTCAATCACTGGCGGACTTTGTGGCTGATTTCACTAGTGATCTACAAAAAGAAGCTGACTTGGAGGTCCAACAACTGGAAAATATCAAGGATCCTTGGATCCTCTTCACAGATGGAGCATCCAACGTAAGAGGAACGTGATTGGGCATACTACTGAAATCGCCACAGGGGGACATATTACCCCAGTCTATAGCCTGTGAATTTCAAGAAACAAACAATGAAGCTGAATATGAGGCTTTGATCGCAGGTTTGCAACTAGCTAAGTGCATGAGGATCAGGTATCTTCAAGTATATATAGATTCATTATTGATTGTTAACCACTTTAATGGCTCATATGCTGTTAAAGGAGAAAAACTAATCAGATACCTAGATTTTGTTAAGGAATTAACAAAATCCTTCGAATTATTTAGCATTGTACAGGTACCAAGAGAAGAAAATGTCGGGGCAGATGCTTTGGCAAATTTAGCCTCATCTTTGAAAATTCCAGAAGATATGAAGATCCCAATTATTCACATACTCTCGCCAGCAATAGGAGAGCAAGAAGTTGGGGAAATAACAAGTGATAAGCAGATTGTACTTTGGGATCCATTATCCTCGGACAATCAAGGATCCTGGATCCTCCCGATCAAAAAGTACATCCAAACAGGAGAAATTCCAACAACAGAGAATCCCAGATCCTTCAAACTCAAGGTATCACAGTACATTTTATTAGATGATATACTATATAGAAAATCTCTTGCAGGTCCATACTTGAGGTGCATCGAGGATCCTGAGATCAAAGAAGTACTCAAGGATTTTCATGAAGGAGACTGCGGCAATCACACAGGTGGAAGAGCATTATTTTCTAGAATACTTAGAACTGGATACTTTTGGCCAACAATGAAGAAGGATGCAGTGGAGTATTCAAGGAAATGTGATGCTTGTAAAAGACATGCAAACATCCTTCATCAGCCAGCGGAGCCTTTATATCCTATATCCTCCTCATGGCCTTTCATGAAATGGGGTATGGATATTGTAGGCAAGCTACCAAAGGCACCCGGTGGAAAAGTCTTTATGCTTGCTATGACTGACTACTTCTCCAAATGGATTGAGGCAGAAGCATTTGTACAAGTCCGAGAAAGGGAAGTAATATATTTTATTAAACGAAATATTATAACTAGATTTAGTATTCCTGCTGAAATTGTTTGTGACAATGGTTCCCACTTTATCGGGAATAGAACCACTAACTTTTGTGACAGTTGGGGCATCAAAATGATTACTTCCACTCCGGTTCATCCTCAAGCCAATGGTCAAGCAGAGTCTAGCAACAAGATCATCATCAACAATCTAAAGAAGAAGCTAGGATTCAAGAAGGGAAAATGGGCTAAAGAACTTCCTTATGTTCTTTGGGCAGACAGGACAACTCCAAAGAATGCAACAGGTCAAACACCCTTTTCATTGGTGTTTGGATCCGAAGCAGTAATTCCCACAGAAATGGTGGTTCTTACTGCGAGAACGAGCATCCATGATCCTCAAGCCAATGAGGAAATCCTTCTTGAAGACTTGGATACTATAGAAGAACTCATAGACCTAGCAAAGATCAGAATGACAGCTTATCAACAAAGGGTAGCTGGGGCATACAACAAAAATATCAGAATCAGAAGATTTCAAGAAGGAGATCTAGTGTTAATGAAAGCCTTCCAAAATACAACAAATCTGGCTGATGGGAAGCTAGCGCCCAAATGGGAAGGATCTTATCAGATTGAGTCGGAAGCAGGAAATGGGACATATCATTTGCTCACAATGGAAGGCAATAGACTACCAAGAGCATGGAATGCTATCCACTTAAAGAAGTATTTTTTCTAATTAGGATCCAGTATCCTGAGAGGATATATTATCCTTAAAGGATCAAGGATCCTAAAATCGGTAATATCCATCTGATTTCTTTTTCTTTACAATTTCCTATTATTAATTCCATGATAACATATTCTTAACAATTTATCCTTTCCAAGTTTTTAAGTAACAATGCAGATTGCAATAAGAGGTTCAATATCTAAGAGGTTGGCCACCTCTCCTTTACATATAAGGTACTTCACTACTTCCCTTGGCCTTGTCCACGATTGGGTATGAACCCCGATGGTCATATCCCCTACGGTTTAAAGGTTTTCGCCTTTCTCACGATCGCCAGTTGCGCACGCTATCCGATGTATAGTTCGGGGCAGCGGGACCAGTACACGCTTAGTTGTTGACAATTCCGTTGTCTCCGGCTATATGGAGGATCCTACGAATAATGGTAGACGTACCATTTCCTAAGGTTTAAGGGGTTTTCACCTCTTCTCAAGGGCCTTGTAGCCAGTTTAATCCTAAGGTTTAAGGGGTTTTCACCTCTTCTCAAGGGCCATGTCGCCAGTTTAACATCCGTATTTGGGCTTGTCCCCAGTTTGGGCTTTTCCCCAGTTGCACGGGCTTGTCCCCAGATTACACGGGCTTGTCCCCAGATTACACGGGCTTGTCCCCAGTTGCACGGGCTTGTCCTCAGTTTATTTTATGGGCTTGTCCCCAGCTTGTTGGGTTTAATCCCAGTTAACATTATAAGTTGTTTGCAACAGAGTTTCTAAGTTCATTATGAAGATCAAGACTTATGGATTCAAAATCCTTAAATTGCTTCTACCAGGATCACATAAGGATCATTACTGATGGTAACCTAGGTCTAATTAGACCTTACGGTATGATTTCTGTTTATCGGTTTACACTTATTTGATTTCAGTTTATATCTTCATAAATATAAGGATTCATTATTCTCAATTTATTTTTATAAGGATTTAAGATCCTGGTTTATTTTTGCAAGGATATTTTATCCTAAAAACTTTTTACTAAAGAACATTTCTCAAAACTTTCAACAAGTCTAAAGCTATATCAGACAAACTTTCAAAATAACAGACAATCAACAGATAGTTAAAAGATACTATTTATTAAACTTACTTGTAATGACCAAAAAACTTAACCCGAATTTCACCATTCGAAAGATGGAACATCTACCCGGGTTAACAAGTATTACTAGTTGTTCATGATTTGCAGGAAGAATAAGAGGTTTCTGATATATAGCTTGAAGGGAAGTTCTCAAGGAAACTATATATATATATATATATATGATAATTATATCTAGTTTGTCAAAACTCATCTGTTTTTGCAGGAAGTTCGAGTTCAAAAGCAAAATGACAGCTGCGATATTATCACAACCGCCATTTTGGGGGCAATTCTTAGGGCACAAAAATTTGACACTGTGGATACGTTATCCTGACATATGTTCTTGGATCAGTTATCCTTAGACAGAGCTATGTCAGGATCAGTGGTCCTCAGTACTTGGTATTGTTAACAATTGTTTCTTGTGTGTAGGTTGTTATTTAATAAGTATAACGGCTCCAAGACTTATTCCACCGGATATCTCGCTATTGGACTTGTCAAACACATGGTCAAATGGTTGTAACACGTTTAGTGGGAGAAGTGGCGGATATATAGGACTTGTTGTTGAGTCACAAATAACTGAATGCTGAGGATATGTTATTCTTGAAGACATGTCTGGATCAATTATCCTTCTGAAGAGTTACAGAGCTATGTCAGGATCATGGATTCTCGGTATTTGGTGCTGTTAACGGTTGTTTCTTATATGAAGGCTGATATTTATCAAGTGTAACGGTTCAAGGACGTGGTCTACCTAATATTATGCTACAAGGCACATCCAACACGTGGTCAATAGTGAAGACTAAGCTAGTGGGAGTAGTGCCATAAAAATAGGAGTTAGTTAGCCTTTATTTTTATATATATTGAGATTATTATCAAAATTAGGACTACACACCCATTAGCTGCAGACATTTGACAATACTCTGCCAAGAACTCTCTCTAGCAGTTCATACACATACACACTTAGATATTCTTTGTAATCTTTGATCATATCTCCACCTTTGTAACCCGATTTTTACCATTAATAAACTTGACGGTGATAGTTTTCACCGTCCGGGGGTTTTTTGTGCCGGAGATCACGATAATCATATACTCGTCGACCAAAGGTTACCTTGTTGATCATTGACTAAAGTAATTCGACCAAAGATTATCTTATTAATCCTTGACCGAAATTATTTTACCAAAGATTGCCTTGATAAGTTTTGACCGAAGTAAGACTATTTTGGTTAAAGGCTTTTTCCCTCGTGATCAAACCTTTGTGTTCACCAATATTACAATTACGCACTTGTCATTAACGAGTTAGCACCTTACCTCACATAACAGATTTGGATACTTGATCCTTAGCAGATTTTTGTCCAAAACAGCATACACTTACCACTTAAGGTAAGTGTATTCACACTTCACATCGAGTATGCACACAGCCCCGAAAACATAACAAGGAAATGGGGCTAGAAACTCACCTGAACTCGGTTACTTCTTCAGCTAATAGTTATTCCCTCTCGAGCTGTGCGCGTCTAACTGTTTAATAATTAATTATCAAATACCACTCTAGCTATTCTCATTGCTACTTAATTAGTCTTACACGTCTAAGCCGGTTTTACTTCATTAAATCATTACCCGGTTAGTTAATCGTTACTCGTTAACCCTTTTAAAGGTATCTTTGATAATTATCAAAGTCCATGGGCTAATATGCAATTATCTCATTCTTTTCTAAGTCCAGGGACTGTTCTGTCATTCTGCCAAACTTCTAATTCGTTATCCAGTCCCTAACGAATTGGACTATATAACGAACCAGTCCTCATACGAAGTGGATCTTATAACGAAATGGACCTTTAACGAATCGGTCCTCTTCACGAACTGGCCGTTCTGAAGCGAATTGAACTTTAACGAACTACTTAACGAATTAGGTTTAATTCGTTATTAATTCCTTAACGAGCCAGAGCTAGTTCTTCATTCCCCCATTAACGAATCAGCTTAACGAATTAAGGCTAGTTCGTCAACCCTCCGTTAACGAAGTACCTTTGATTCGTTAGTTTCCATAGCGAATTATGGTTAGGTTTTGTCAGAGAATGTCAGAAACATTCTCTGACATCCTTAAATACCCGCGCCGCCTTTCCGGCGCCACGCTGCCGGAAAACCGTGCGGTTGCCGTAAAAACGTATTACAGCACCGTTTTCACCGTTTTTCGTCTCGTTCGATCCAGATCTGAGCAAAGGTGACCCTTAATCTCATCTTAGGTTCGGTTTATACCCGATTCCACCCGGATCTCGTGAGTTCAACGGTTTAACGGTGTTGGCTCGTCGTTTCGTGACTAAATCTAACGGTTTGGATCTCTACAATAACATACTAAGGTCGGAAATCGATTCTCCTTCTTCTTCTTCTTGGTTTCGGCTAGAGAGAGGGTGGGATGAGAGAGAGCTAAGTGTGTGTTTTGGTGGTGTATGAAATATGAGAAATGAAGGATTAAATGGTGATTAAAGGTTTATATAATTATGGATCATGGGCTTAGGCCCATGGTCCTTCCCTCTTTCCTTCATAACCCAAGTCCATAACCCATATCCATTACCCAACACTAGCCCGAACCATACTAACTCCTACTTATTTAATTATTTCCCGCTAACCCGAGTAAACTTCTTTACTGAAAATAAATAATATAATTAATATTATTTTAGAAATTTCGGGATGTTACAAGTCTTCCCCCCCTTAAAAAGGTTTCGCCCCCGAAACCTAACTTATTCCTTGTAAAAGGAACACTTCTTATATTCACACACTTTATTGAATCGCCTTCGCTTTCTGGGTTATCCTTCTTACTCCCGACTTGCAGTCATTGAGCGGTGATCATGTGTTTTAGCTATTAAGGTAGCTTGTCCATGAGGCCCGCAATGTACCAAGTCTTGTCTCGTCCTCCCAAGGAACCTTGTTCTAGATAATAATTCTAACTCCTAAGGTGACGCTTTACCATCACAAAACTATTTATCATAACCAACATGCATTCAAGATAACTCATGTCATAATTAATAAACGCCAGTCTAAACTTCAATATAAAATAACAGGCATAGAGTCATTAATAAGTCAAACATAAAATAAACTTATGGCTAGTAGCTAGCCTTCTTGAATGATCTTTTTCAAGCATGCAGAAGAAACTGTTAAATCTCAAGCATTCTTCTCCGCTTCACGCCCTTCATTCAGTTTTCTGCAGTCCCTTGCTGGGTGTCCACGTCCTCCACAGTTGTGACACCGATGGTGATCCTTACACCCCCAAGAGAGATGTCCTGCTTTTCCACACCTGAAGCACACACCTAGTCCCATTCTGCACTCTCCCGAGTGTTTCTTCCCACATTTTCCGCAGATCGAGAACTCATCTCTCTTTGTTCCTTCCACCGTTATTGCTTCCCCACAATCTCTAGCTAAGTGATTCGACTTACCACACCGGTAACATTTTTGGTCCTCGGTGCAATCACGAGTTATGTGTCCCTTCTTCCCGCATCGGTAGCACTGGTTTGAACCAGCCTTGCATTCCCCCAGGTGCATCTTCCCGCACAGTTTGCATGTTTCCTTTCCCGCAACCCTTGGTATCTTTTTCCCCACATACTCCACGACATCTGTAGATCTTTTGGTTCCTTTCGCTCCTCCCTTATTATCATCACCCTTCTTACCGTCTTCCCCTGCCTTCTCAGTGGTCCTTTGCTTTCAGCAGACTTGTCAGGACGAAATTTCTTCTCTGCAGCAGCTACAGCGTAAGAAATGGCAAATTGAACAACAGGTGCCCGCTGAGACCCTTCATTGATGCTTGGTCCTTGCAGAGTTTCACTCTTCTCCTTTCTCGTGCTAGTAACTAGTTCTTCAGAAGGTTCTCGGACAACGCGTAGTTCACAAGGACGTCCAGTGTGACCCCCTTACCAACAAACCTTCTTGCTCCAGCCATTGTATTCTAAAGGGAAAACACAAACGTCATCACTCAAGGAATTATTTAGCACGTGATTCGTAAGGTAAGTAGTTAATGACGTTGATCAAGTGTAATTAACTATTTGCATTACTCCTCAGGTTCTACATACTTCCCCTTGTGATTTCACTTGTGCTAGTTTCTACTTTTAAACAGTTAATCAATCAAACAATCAAGAAATCCTATCCCTAACCTGCATATATCCTCCCTCCAACAATTAAGCGAACATCTTTATACAATATTTAACATACTTTACTGTTACTAAGTTTGCTTGAGTGACACATGGCTATCTTGAACTGGCATCTTCTTCCTTTTCTTACTAAAATCTCATTCTCTGTTCGAGTCTAAGCATGTAGGATGCTTAAATCTCTCGAACTTTGCTCTGATACCAACTTGAAAGGCCCCGTTCCCGGTGCCTCACTTTAGCGTCGGATTTACTCATAAACACAGTTTTACAAATTAGAGTTTATTAAAACTTTCGCGGAAACGTAACTCAAATCATTCGTTACAAACATTAAATCTTTTTCTTTGATACCATAACACAAAACATTATATTTAAAACATCTTTTCTTCCATCTTCAGATGCCATCCGTTCAATCCATGCCATGTGCCATCCTCATGCTAACTCTTTGGTCAAATCACCTGCGTGCATACTAAAAGTCAGCTACGCTGAGTGAGTTCTAGTTAATCAAGCAACTTGTCATACAACCACTACATACAATATATACGTATTCGAAGACACATAGCCCACTGTCTAACCTGTTACTGCTTAACCACTTAATTACCCCTACAGCTTAACCACTTATGTACCCCTACAACTTAACCACTTATGCCACTTTATGCCACTTGTGCCACTTATGCCACTTTAATAACGATGGCACGCATAGACTCACTCTACCACGTGCTCACGTTATGCCCTAACGCTATTACTAGACCCCTATCCACTTCTATCACACTCTACCTCTACTTGTCTATAACTCACTTCCTATCAGTAAAATTATTTACATAATAAACAAGTCACATCATAGCAATCATACACACTAATAACCACTACATAATCACTATCCTTGGCGATACGTGTCACACCCCGACCAAAGGCGGATTATACATCGGGGCGCCACATATTGTTTCATTACTCGTGACACTATTGGGTGTCAATATTTAATAAATATATTCATTCACGCACGCGCAACGTAAACAGGAGATAACATAAATCAACATAAATCAATATATTATAAGGCAAAATATTCGAACAACAATAACTTGTCTTGATACATTTTAATCTAGGTCCAAAAGTAAAAACGTCCTACGTGTCCACAAGCTCCAAATGTAGCTACAGCAAACCTGAACATGTGTTAAAATAAAACGTCAAACACTTGCGTGTTGGTGAGAAATCAAGTTTAATACAATACATAGATAATAATAAATCTGCGCGCAACACGTGTATGTCTGGTGTTTAACAAGGGTGTAATCAGATTGTGATCAAGCCTAAATAGATCATAGTTCATAGTTCAATCCGTGCTCCCAAATGAGCACAAAAACGAGAAAACATCAGTGCAAGTGTAAAACAAAGAAAACCGTAAACGATAGGTCTCCCGTGTTCATCCAATGGATCCATGAAAACTTCAGAATAGGCCGAACAAAGCGGTTAATGATACACACATACAAATAAACAGCCAAGTAAACGTCCTCAACACATGGGATACTGCGCGACTAAAGTTCATAAACAAGTTTAAGACTCTAAGTTTGTATGAACACATGAACATCCCAAAACATTAAAATAAAAAGGGATTAGGTACGAGATTACTCACTTGATAAACGATGCGGTGAAAGATAAAGCAAGAACCAACTTTAAACAAGCACAAGTTAACCTATAATTAAAGATTATTGTTTTAATGATTTGTTTTAAGTCTTGATTATAAGTTAGCATAATTAATAAGTAAATTATTATATATATTATATATTACCGGAAAACAGGGCAGATCAGGAGGGAGGACGAAGGCAGAGAGAGGAGGCGACAGAGGAAGAACAACGGCAAGAGCAAAGGAAGAATAAGTGTTTGTGTGTGATGTGTTAGGAAAATAATATTATTATTTATAGGGAAACCCTAGGGAACACAATCCCTAGAAAAGGGGAAAAGATCTCCAAAAAGCAAAAGATTCCAAAAGCAAAAGATATCAAAAGATATGGCAGCTGCAGGGGGCAAAGGAAAAGCTGACAGGTAACAGTAAACAGGCATGGGGGGGTCAGATAAAGGTACTGGTCAAGCATGGAAAAGCAGATCTCAAAAGATAATGTCAGTCACTTTTTCTGTCAACCAATGGGGTTGGTGCGCATGCTGCGCCGAAAGTAACTTTTCAGACATAAGATAGGTCAGGTCAACAACACAGGAGATAAGACATCACAAAAGTAAACGGCTAGATTAAACAGAAGAAAAGACTCAAGACATAGCGCGAGAAAGCATCGAGCGCACGCGCGAGGGCGAAGGCAGACGGAGAACAGTCCACAGCGCGCCGCGGGAAGAACTAAAATCCTTAGCGCGTCGCGGGAAGAACTACCATTCTTAGCGCGCTGCGAGAAGAACTACAATTCTTAGCGCGTCGCGGGAAGAACTACCGTTCTTAGCGCGCTGCGAGAAGAACTACAATTCTTAGCGCGCTGTGAGAACAGTTCGCCTCGCGTATCGCAGGAACAACTGGTCTTCACGCAGGCTTCCTTGTAAGGAGTCTGGCGCGTGGAGCTGCGCAGACAACCTTAGGCGGGAAGAAACAAAGGACAGTTAGGGGTTCAAGGCTTAAGGGCGGGACGGCGACAAGAGGGAAAAGAAGGCGGAAAGAGAGAAGAAGAGGGACGGGACGGCGGAAAGGAAGAGAGAAGAAAAAGGAAGGAAAAATATATTATTATTATTAAAAAGTAAAGTATAAGTATAAATAAATATTAAATCATAAAAGGAAGAGATCGGATCGGAGAAACGGGTACCTGGGTCGGGTCGGATCGGGGCAGATGTCACAGTCTCCCCTACTTTAAGAAATTTCGTCCCGAAATTTATCTCGAAGTAGGTTGCGCAGAGAACAGGTGCGGGTACTTGATCTTCATTTGATCTTCCCTTTCCCATGTAAACTCGGCTCCGCGCTTGGACTCCCAGCGAACTTTCACGATAGGGATACGACTGCGCTTGGTTTGCTTAACCTCGCGATCCATAATCTCAACAGGCTTCTCAACGAAATGCATAGATTCATCAACTTGAACTTCATCAAGTGGGATGTGAAGGTTCTCGTCGGCTAAACACTTCTTGAGATTGGATACATGGAACGTTGGATGCACATTACTGAGCGCGGGCGGCAGGTCAAGTTTGTAGGCAACTTTTCCTATACGCGCGAGAATCTTAAATGGTCCAACATATCGAGGAGCAAGCTTACCTTTCTTCCCAAAGCGGACAACACCCTTCCAGGGCGACACTTTGAGGAGAACAAGATCACCAACTTGAAATTCGAGAGGCTTTCGCCTACGATCTGCGTAACTCTTCTGTCGGCTTCTGGCAGTCAGCAGATGATCACGGATCTTGGCGATTTTATCGGTTGTCTCTTGAACAAGTTCGGGTCCTGTGATTTGAGCTTCACCCACTTCGCTCCAACAAATCGGGGAGCGGCACTTACGACCGTAAAGTGCTTCAAATGGGGCCATACCAATACTGGAATGATAGCTGTTATTATAAGAGAACTCGATCAAAGGCAGGTGCGAATCCCAATTACCTCCAAAATCAAGAACACAAGATCGGAGCATATCCTCAAGAGTTTGAATAGTTCGCTCAGACTGTCCGTCAGTCTGAGGATGATATGCCGTACTCATGTCCAAGCGAGTTCCTAACGCAGATTGGAGAGATTTCCAAAAGCGGGATATAAAACGGCCATCGCGATCGGATATGATGCTCAAAGGAGTACCATGGCGGCAGACAATTTCCTTGACGTAAAGCTGCGCGAGTTGCTCAACACGGTAGTTTTCACGAATGGGCAGAAAGTGAGCAGACTTAGTCAAACGATCCACTATTACCCAAATGCTATCATGTTTGCTTGCTGTCAAAGGTAACTTGGTAATAAAGTCCATCGCTATACCTTCCCATTTCCACGTAGGAATTTCTGGTTGTTCGAGCAAACCAGATGGGCGCTGGTGTTCAGCTTTTACCTTGGAACAAGTCAGGCATTTAGCTACGAACACAGCAATATCCTTTTTCATACCGGGCCACCAATAAGTGATGCGCAAATCCTTGTACATCTTATCAGCGCCGGGATGAATAGAATACCGAGATTTATGCGCTTCACTCAGGATATCAGCGCGAAGATTCTCATCAAAGGGAATCCAGATGCGATTGAGATAGCAGAGAATTCCACTCAGATTAGGGACAAAGTGCGCTTCCGCGCCACACGCTAACTCGGCGCAAAGGTTACTATTACTGATGGATGCGCGCTGCGCGTCGCGAATGCGTGATTCAAGATTGCTCTGAATCGGCGCAAAGTGAAGCTGCGTGCGCGGCAAAATACAGTTAAGCTGGCTGGATTTACGGCTGAGCGCATCGGCTACCACATTAGCCTTACCAGGATGATACCGGATCTCACAATCGTAATCGCTGATGAGTTCGTTCCATCGGCGTTGTCTCATGTTAAGTTCTTTTTGATCAAAGATATGCTGAAGGCTTTTATGGTCAGTGTAGAGGATACACTTAGTACCATAAAGGTAGTGTCTCCAGATCTTCAAGGCAAATACCACTGCGCCTAGTTCGAGGTCGTGAGTTGTATAATTCTTTTCATGAACCTTGAGTTGCCTTGATGCGAAAGCGATAACCTTGCCTCGTTGCATAAGAACACAACCGAGACCTTGGTTGGATGCATCGCAATACACGACAAAATCTTCATTACCCTCAGGTAGCGCAAGAACAGGAGCTTCACACAACAAACGCTTGAGCGTTAGAAAGGCTTCTTCTTGCTTCGAGCCCCAAATATACGGTTTACCTTTGTGCGTTAGAGCTGTTAAAGGCAAAGCGATCTTCGAGAAGTTCGAAATGAATCGCCGGTAGTAACCAGCTAAGCCCAGAAAGGAACGGATCTCGGTAGGAGTGGATGGCGTAATCCAGTTCTTGATTGCTTCTATTTTGGATGGGTCGACATGAATACCCATCTTGTTTACAACATGACCAAGAAACTGTACTTCATTAGACCAGAATTCACACTTGGAGAGCTTGGCAAAGAGCTGCTCGGTTCGAAGCTTTTGCAACACCAACCGAAGATGTTGCTCATGCTCGGCCTTGGTCTTAGAATACACCAGAACATCATCGATAAACACAATCACGAATTTATCCAAGAAAGGCCTACACACCCGATTCATTAGATCCATGAAAACGGCGGGTGCGTTGGTTAAACCGAAGGACATGACGAAGAATTCAAAATGGCCATAACGAGTTCGAAAGGCAGTCTTCGGAACATCTTCATCGCGGATGCGCAACTGGTGATAGCCAGAGCGGAGATCGATCTTGGAGAAACAAGAGGCACCTTGGAGTTGATCAAAGAGGTCGTCAATACGCGGTAAGGGATACCGGTTCTTAATGGTGAGTTTGTTCAACTCGCGGTAATCAATACACATGCGAAACGAACCATATTTCTCTTTAACGAACAACACCGGAGCACCCCAGGGCGAAGAGCTAGGGCGAATGAATCCTTTAGCGGTCAACTCTTGAAGTTGACTTGCCAATTCTTGCATCTCAGCGGGCGCAAGACGGTAAGGAGATTTAGCTACGGGGGAAGCACCAGGGACAAGATCAATACGGAACTCGACTTCACGAGCGGGAGGGATACCAGGAAGATCATCAGGAAAAACTTCAGGGAAATCACGCACAACAGGGATATCGCGAAGCTTCTTTCCTTCATCGGGTTTAACCACATGGGCTAAGAATGCAATACACCTTTTCCGCATGAGCCTTCGGGCTTCGGCGCAAGACATAAGCTTAAGACCACTGGAGGGTTTCTCGCCGTAGATATGAAGATCACCATTTTCTCGAGGAATGCGAATCAGCTTCTTGGCGCAAATAACTTCGGCGCGATTCTTCGAGAGCCAGTCCATACCAATGATAACATCGAAACTTCCAAGAGGCATGGGGATGAGGTCGATCAGAAAATCGTTTTCGTTAAGGTTAAGCGTGCAATCTTTAATCACTGAGTTAATTAAAACAGTTTCACCATTAGCCAATTCAACTGAAAAATTTTCTTTTAAATCGTTGCGCGGTCGCGCAAGCTTCTGCTCAAACGCGCGAGAAATAAAACTTCGATCGGCGCCAGTATCAAAAAGTACAGAAGCATAAAATCCGTTAAGCAAAAATGTACCATTAACTACGTCATTATTTGCTTGCGCTTGATGCGCGGTTATGTTAAAAGCTCGGCCACGCGCCACTTGGTTCGAAATCTGGTTCACCGGATTCGCTTGTGTGATTTGCACTTGTAGTCTCGGGCACGCGTTCCGGAAATGACTGGGATCACCGCAGTTAAAGCACGATCTGGGTCGTGGGTTTTGGTAGGTTGGTTGTGGGTTCTGCGGGTAGACTGGTGGTGTTGGCGCAATTGGATTGGCGGAAGGGACTCTACAGTATTCGGCTGAGTGACCAACGCGGCCACATCGGTTACATTGTCGACACGGGGTTTGGGTTGGGTGGTGAAGTCTACAGGTTGGGCAAAAGGGTTGGGTCCCTGTGTAAGGTTTCTTAGTTGGCGGGGCAGGGAGTGCGGGATTGGTTAAGGCATAGTTGTGGACTACAGGAGGTGTTGGGTAGGTTGACAGTGGGTTAGGAGCGTGTACTGGAGATTGGTAGGTGGGTTGCTGGACAATGGGCGGGTTGGTAAGCGCATAGGCTTTGCGCCTGCGCTTGAGGTTGTTACGGTTTGAGGGTTCTGGTTTGGTTTCTGTTGGTTCAGGGGCAGTCTTGGTGGGTTTGGTCTTCTCAGTTCCCCGCAGGAACAGGGTTCCTGCTCTGACATGGTTGTCGCTGAGCACAGCGGCCAACTCGATGACGTCAGAGAGGGTTGCTGGGTTTCTGGCCCATACAGAATCTTGAATTTCCATGGGGAGACCCCCAAGGAATTTCTCTATGGCTCGGCGGGAAGGGGTAACAAGGTGAGGGACAAGCAGGCTTAGTTCATGGAAACGCGTCGCGTACTCGCGCGCTTCACCGCTGTATTGCTTAAGATTCCAAAATTCCTCCTCCAGGCGCTTAATTTCGTTGGGAGGGCAGAATTCTCGCGTCAGAATTTCTTTGAATTCTTCCCATGTCATGCTAGAAGCAGCTTCTGCGCCACGCGCATGGGCTACTCCATTCCACCATGTAAGCGCTCTAGATTCCAGGACACTGGAAGCATATAGGGTTCGTCTGTCTGAGGGGCATTGGGTATGGAGGAAAGTGTTTTCTACTTTCTCAAGCCACTGGAGCATCACGGTGGCTCCTTCAAGACCTGTGAACTTTGGAGGGTTACCCGCGTTAAAGGACTTAATGTTATAACCGGAGGTATTGTTTTGGCTCAAAGCTTGGGCTATTGCGGCGGCCATTTCCTGGGAACGTTGCTGTCTACGCCTGCGCGAGGCTTCTCTTCTCTGAAATCGGCGAGATATCGGAGGCATTCTATAAAAGTTTTAATTTTTAGTTAATATCTTGGTTTTAGCGCAAAGTTTAATCTTATAAAGCTTGGTTTCGCGGGGTTAGATACCATCAACAGTTAAAGCAAACATGAATTTGAATGCAAACTTAATACAGATAACAAATTCGAATCGAGAATCGACAATTCATGTATCACCACGACTTTCCGAATTCTCAATTTAAAATGACGAGTAACGAGTATTGGAGATTGACGATTCATGTATCACCATGACTTTTCAATCCTCAATATAAAATATACAAGAAAATGAGTATTGGAGGTTGACAATTCATGTATCACCATGACTTTTCAAGTCTCCAACCTCATAACATAATCGTAAATGGAAATTGAAAATCAACTATTCATGTATCACCATGACTTTTCGGATTTCCAATCCCAACAAACGAATATGTAAGTAAAATCAATAAAAATCGAAATTCAGCAAAAATCGAAATATCGCGAAATAAAACATAAAACCATACGCTGCGTCTGCGCAAGCATATTTATAAATAACGAGTAATTAACAATAAGCGCGCAAACATGAGATTTCTCTCATGCGCGAGAAGGGACTCTTAGGTATTCTAGGCCGTTACGTCTAACCACCTATCCTAAAGTCAACGAGCTCTGATACCAATCTGTCACACCCCGACCAAAGGCGGATTATACATCGGGGCGCCACATATTGTTTCATTACTCGTGACACTATTGGGTGTCAATATTTAATAAATATATTCATTCACGCACGCGCAACGTAAACAGGAGATAACATAAATCAACATAAATCAATATATTATAAGGCAAAATATTCGAACAACAATAACTTGTCTTGATACATTTTAATCTAGGTCCAAAAGTAAAAACGTCCTACGTGTCCACAAGCTCCAAATGTAGCTACAGCAAACCTGAACATGTGTTAAAATAAAACGTCAAACACTTGCGTGTTGGTGAGAAATCAAGTTTAATACAATACATAGATAATAATAAATCTGCGCGCAACACGTGTATGTCTGGTGTTTAACAAGGGTGTAATCAGATTGTGATCAAGCCTAAATAGATCATAGTTCATAGTTCAATCCGTGCTCCCAAATGAGCACAAAAACGAGAAAACATCAGTGCAAGTGTAAAACAAAGAAAACCGTAAACGATAGGTCTCCCGTGTTCATCCAATGGATCCATGAAAACTTCGGAATAGGCCGAACAAAGCGGTTAATGATACACACATACAAATAAACAGCCAAGTAAACGTCCTCAACACATGGGATACTGCGCGACTAAAGTTCATAAACAAGTTTAAGACTCTAAGTTTGTATGAACACATGAACATCCCAAAACATTAAAATAAAAAGGGATTAGGTACGAGATTACTCACTTGATAAACGATGCGGTGAAAGATAAAGCAAGAACCAACTTTAAACAAGCACAAGTTAACCTATAATTAAAGATTATTGTTTTAATGATTTGTTTTAAGTCTTGATTATAAGTTAGCATAATTAATAAGTAAATTATTATATATATTATATATTACCGGAAAACAGGGCAGATCAGGAGGGAGGACGAAGGCAGAGAGAGGAGGCGACAGAGGAAGAACAACGGCAAGAGCAAAGGAAGAATAAGTGTTTGTGTGTGATGTGTTAGGAAAATAATATTATTATTTATAGGGAAACCCTAGGGAACACAATCCCTAGAAAAGGGGAAAAGATCTCCAAAAAGCAAAAGATTCCAAAAGCAAAAGATATCAAAAGATATGGCAGCTGCAGGGGGCAAAGGAAAAGCTGACAGGTAACAGTAAACAGGCATGGGGGGGTCAGATAAAGGTACTGGTCAAGCATGGAAAAGCAGATCTCAAAAGATAATGTCAGTCACTTTTTCTGTCAACCAATGGGGTTGGTGCGCATGCTGCGCCGAAAGTAACTTTTCAGACATAAGATAGGTCAGGTCAACAACACAGGAGATAAGACATCACAAAAGTAAACGGCTAGATTAAACAGAAGAAAAGACTCAAGACATAGCGCGAGAAAGCATCGAGCGCACGCGCGAGGGCGAAGGCAGACGGAGAACAGTCCACAGCGCGTCGCGGGAAGAACTAAAATCCTTAGCGCGTCGCGGGAAGAACCACCATTCTTAGCGCGCTGCGAGAAGAACTACAATTCTTAGCGCGTCGCGGGAAGAACTACCGTTCTTAGCGCGCTGCGAGAAGAACTACAATTCTTAGCGCGCTGTGAGAACAGTTCGCCTCGCGTATCGCAGGAACAACTGGTCTTCACGCAGGCTTCCTTGTAAGGAGTCTGGCGCGTGGAGCTGCGCAGACAACCTTAGGCGGGAAGAAACAAAGGACAGTTAGGGGTTCAAGGCTTAAGGGCGGGACGACGACAAGAGGGAAAAGAAGGCGGAAAGAGAGAAGAAGAGGGACGGGACGGCGGAAAGGAAGAGAGAAGAAAAAGGAAGGAAAAATATATTATTATTATTAAAAAGTAAAGTATAAGTATAAATAAATATTAAATCATAAAAGGAAGAGATCGGATCGGAGAAACGGGTACCTGGGTCGGGTCGGATCGGGGCAGATGTCACAATACGTGCAATATCCGAAGATCGTTCACGCACCGACAAGCATTATATAATAACTACATCGTATATCATCTATAGCATACACTTACCACTTAAGGTAAGTGTATTCACACTTCACATCGAGTATGCACACATCCCCGAAAACATAACAAGGAAATGGGGCTAGAAACTCACCTGATCTCGGTTACTTCTTCAGCTAATAGTTATTCCCTCTCGAGTTGCGCACGTCTAACTGTTTAATAATTGAATATCAAATACCACTCTATCTATTCTCATTGCTACTTAATTAGTCTTACACGTCTAAGCCGGTTTTTCTTCATTAAGTCATTACCCGGTTAGTTAATCGTTACTCGTTAACCCTTTTAAAGGTATCTTTCATAATTATCAAAGTCCATGGGCTAATATGCAATTATCTCATTCTTTTCTAAGTCTAGGGACTGTTCTGTCATTATGCCAAACTTCTAATTCGTTATCCAGTCCCTAACGAATTGGACTATATAACGAACCAGACCTCATACAAAGTGGATCTTATAACGAAATGGACCTTTAACGAATCGGTCCTCTTCACGAACTGGCCCTTCTGAAGCGAATTGAACTTTAACGAACTACTTAACGAATTAGGTTTAATTCGTTATTAATTCCTTAACGAACCAGAGCTAGTTCGTCATTCCCCCATTAACGAATCAGCTTAACGAATTAAGGCTAGTTCGTCAACCCTCCGTTAACGAAGTACCTTTGATTCGTTAGTTTCCATAGCGAATTAGGGTTAGGTTTTGTAAGAGAATGTCAGAAACATTCTCTGACATCCTTAAATACCCGCGCCGCCTTTCTGGCGCCGTCTTTCCGGCACCGCCGTGCCGGAAAACCGTGCGGTGGCCTGAAAAACGTATTCCAGCACCGTTTTCACCGTTTTTCGTCCCGTTCGATCCAGATATGAGCTAAGGTGACCCTTAAGCTCATCTTAGGTTCGGTTTATACCCGATTCCACCCGGATCTCATGAGTTCAACGGTTTAACGGTGTCGGCTCGTCTTTTCGTGACTAAATCTAACGGTTTGGATCTCTACAATAACATACTATCATTACCTCGGGTCGGAAATCGATTCTCCTTCTTCTTCTTCTTGGTTTCGGCTAGAGAGAGAGCTAAGTGTGTGTTTTGGTGGTGTATGAAATATGAGACATGAAGGATTAAATAGTGATTAAAGGTTTATATAATTATGGATCATGGGTTTAGGCCCATGGTCCTTCCCTCTTTCCTTCATAACCCAAGTCCATAACTCATATCCATTACCCAACACTAGACCGACCCATACTAACTCCTACTTATTTAATTATTTCCCGCTAACCCGGGTAAACTTCCTTACTGAAAATGAATAATATAATTAATATTATTTTAGAAATTTCGGGATGTTACAAATGTCATCTCATTTTACCTATCAACCATCATATATAACATTTTTAGTGGCGTCACTCATCTTTTAACTATGCTAACCATTTTAATATTCTCTCTGTAACATCCTGAAATTTCAAATAATAATATTTTATATTTAATTGTCATGACGGAAATGTTTACTTGAGTTATTGCGAGAATAATAAATAATAAAGAAAGAGAGATAAGTAGGCTAAATAGATGGAATTAATTATGGACTAAAAAGAAAAGATGAGCCTTAGGTCCATGGGCTTAAGGGAGTATAAATACCCCTTAAACCCTAAATCTTTCAATTTTCATCCATCTTATCCATCTTATACTCCCTACACCTCCATAACACACACACAACCTTCCTAATTTCGGCCGCAAGAGAGAAATCAAGATCCGAGATCAAACGAGCAAAGGTCTTTGATAAATCCTCGATAACCAAGCTAGATACACGATCCAAGTCCATAAATAAAGCTAGCCGTGACCTTAGAAACATCAAAAGGTATGTTCTTTGACCTTAAAGGTTACGTTTTTATGAACAGTTTGCTATGAAACTTAACCCTAGAGTAGATCGGGTCTAAATGCTTCATAATAATGCAAACTTGATGTTTAAATGAACATAATGAACTAGTAAATATATACGGTTCATCAAGAAAACCCTAGATCTAGTTTAGAGAACGTTTCTATGCTAAAGGTCCAAGCTTTATGCCTAAAAACGAGTTAGATCTAGGTGATGAATTAGTGACGGGTGTAAAGCGGCTAGTATGAGTAGAAAGGGTAGTTAAAGTTCTGGATATGAAACATAAAACAGTTATCAAAGCTGAGTAAAAATGATTAAAATGGAAGATTAGTTGAACACACCAAAACTGGGGGATCTCGGCCAAGACTGGGGGTTCTCGGCCGACCTATGTTCTCGGCCAATATGGGATTTTGGTTAACACGAGATCTCGGTCAAACCTGAGTTCCCAGTCAGACCATAGTTTTCGGTCAACATGAGTTTTCGGTCAAGGGTTCTTGGTCAAACCTGAGTTCTCAGTCAACATAATGGTTCTCTGTATTAAGTTCTCGGCCACCCTGTTTCTGTTTGGTCTTGGGCCCGAACCCAATTGGGCCAACTAGTGGATAGTTGGGCCTGATTTAGATAAGTCCGCTTAATGCAAAGCCCATATCTGATTTAAAACAAATAAGCCCAATTTAGAAAATAATTTAAAATGTTAATGGAAAATGTGTTAAGACAGTTAATGAAAATAAAATTTTTCCAAGCTGACCTGCCAGCTTAACCCCAGCCAGGGGCTCTTCCCCTTGGACCCCTCTAGGGGCTGCCGCCCCTAGAACCCCGCTGCCAGGGGCGCTGCCCCCGGACCCCCGTTCGTCGAGGGTTATAATTAGACTAGAAGCGCAAGATGAGTAGTGATAGTTAATTAATTCATGTACATATTATATAGTTAGCCGTGCACAGCTCAAGAAAGGGATTACCATAAACGGTGAACGTAACCGACTTCAGGTGAGTTTCTAGCCCCACTTCCTTGTTATGTTTTTGGGGCTGTGTGCATACTCGATGTGAATGTTAATACACTTACCTTAAGTGGTAAGTGTATGCCTTGTATGATTTTTGTATAATGATTGCTTGACGGTGCGTGAACGATCTTCGGATATTGCATGTACCGTCAGGCGGTGGTTAGAGATATGATTGATATGTATGATGTAAGATAAGATGTATGTATGAGTATATATGATGTATGCATAATGTATGTATGATATGTTGATGGTACGTGAACGCTCTTCGGAGATTGCACGTATTGTCAAGGAAAGTATGTAAGAACAAGTATGGAAGAGTTGCACGAAACAAAGGGACCAGACCCTAATAATATCTGTGATGGTAGGGACCAGACCCTAATAATATCTGTGATGTCGGGGACCAGACCCTTTATAATATTTGTGATGTTAGGGACCAGACCCTTATAATATCTGTGAGGTTATAGGGCGGAAAGCTCTTTAAATAGGATGGACAGTTATATATGAAGAGTAAGTATGATTAATGTACACCCCTTCGGGCACGTGTGCAAGTATGAGAACAGATTGTATGTTGTATGATTAACTAGAACTCACTCAGCGTAGCTGACTTTTAGTATGCACGCAGGTGAGTAGAATGAGGCAGCTTGCATGAGGGGAAGCACATGGCATGATCTTGAAGGAGCTGGCATCTCAAGAAATGTTATGTTATTTTAAAGACAATGTTTTATGTTTAAACAATCTGAATGCCCGTTAAGACAAGAAGGGATGGTTATGTAATATAATGGTTTGAATGTTTTAATATTCCGCGAATGTTTTAATTAACTCTGATATTTAGAACTGCGTTTATGAGTAAATCCAACGTCCAAATGTGAGGCACCGGTGACGAGGCCTTACACTCTCTCATCTACTTTTATCAGTTGGTAGCTTTCGATTCATCATCTTTCAACTCCTACCAGCTGGTAGGGGTGGTAGCTGGCTAGCTGCATGGCAAACACAACCCGATTAAGGGTTACCAACTTGCTGTATCGACCCCTTCCCCCATAATAGATTAGAAGATTTAGACGATTATGATCGATGATTTAAAAGTATTTCAAAGTACAGGTGTAAGGCCCAACCCATTTCAGACTTCAACCCCGTTTGCATAATTGCCTTCACTTAATTCGAAAATATATTTTCTTTAAAAAAATGCGGCAAAACCAGATCGTTACAATCAGATATGATGACTTACAATCAATGTTGTAAAAGTATGTCTGCAAGGCCGAGTACTCCCTGAGTACTCGCTACAATGTGTGGCACCGAGGGGAGTTTATTTAACTCCGCCTAGTTACTAAGAACCGATCAAATGTGGTCAACCTCAGCCATAATCTCATCTATTCGGTCAACTTGGGTTTAATTTTGACTTAAAAAATAAAACATAATTCATATTTCTATAATATTAAAAAAAAGATCACTTTTTTTAACTATTGATTAACTAATTGTAGAATAATTGAGTATTTTTAAATGTATTTAACTTTTTTAACTATTGATTAACTATTAGTAAATTTATGATATTTGACATATATATATAGTGCCCAAAATTCAATTATCTTTATATTTACCAGGGGCGAATCTTCATTGGGGCCAGGGGTGGCCCCGCCCCCCTGTTTTTTGCGCAATAGTGTAAATTTACTCGTTTTCGGCCGAAAAATTTTATACGTAGTGTAAGTTTAGCCTTTTTTGGTCGAAAATTTGAGTCCCCCCCCCTCGATTGTGAAATTTTGTATACATTTTGAGCTCGGCACTCCCGGCGCCTCAGTCCAAGCTTCGCCACTGATATTTACCATTTCCGAGTACTCTCCGAGTATACCCAACTCCCCAGTCGACCGCCTAGGGTCCGCCTAGCGACTTTTACAACCTTGCTTACAATACAAGATCTACAAAATCATCAGCACACATAGTATGTAACTAACAAGATGAAACGAATAGTACAACACAATGAGAATACCAATATGATGAACTCTCAATCTCTAACCAAACCAGTGACAAAATGAATAAGATGTAAACGACATGTGAATCGAATGAGGATGGGACAATGCCTTCTCTATGATCTATATACAATTATACATCATGCGCAAATGAACTCGGGATGCCAAGCCCACCAGTTTTCTTCAGCTACAAGCCCACTTCATGAATATGCCCGTATCCATCTGCTACAAGCAGCAACTCACCGAGCCCAATCATGTTTGTTTTATATCCTGAAACCCACAACAATTCATGCAAACAAAAAATAAAACAAACATTCAAACACATAAAATGAAAACTAAACTAATAAAAACAACAATTATCTAATTTAACAATTATCTAGTTACCCAGTTTAATTATATTTAAAAAAAATTAAGTTACAAAATCTAGAGCAAGTGTGAAACTATATAGAGGAAATGTAGTAAGCTCCTTAATTGCCCTTTAAAATTTTAAAGTTAAAAATGTATCAATATTAAAAAAACAAATATATTATTTTTACCTTATATAACATAATTTAGATACTTAATAGCCTATTTAAGTATCTCTTATAACATAATTAAACCGAAATAACATAATTATCTTTTATAACATAACCAAACCCAAATAATATAACTAGTTCTGAAAAACGATAGCTTGGTTTAACTGCTTTTATTATTCAGTAATGGTTATATTTGGTAAATAATCAAATCAGCTGAACCGATATTATAATAATATATAATTATTTTTCTATTAATTGACTGTACTTAAATCAATCTACGCGCATACAAAGCCAACAGTTGACCAAAATAACCAAACTGTTTTTCAGTAATTAAAACGATTGCTTATGGGAACATAAAAACCAAAACATCGCTTATAAGTTCGGTTTTAGCCGATAACCAGATCGAGTCATCGACCCATACTCACACTTATTTTTTCGAAGTACGAATTTTAATTGTCGAAGCACGAAATGAATCTTACCTGATCCATGACGATGTTTCCACGGATTTTCGAGATGAACGAACCACGTCTTGATCTTCTTCTTCTTCTGCGGCTGCGCCGGCGACCTGCAATGTCGAGACCTGCAATGGTTTCGGGGGTGTGGAGGCGACTGCTAAGATATCCTGAGGATTTCTTGTTCACAGACACAAAAAGTGGTGGTGGCTCTTACTGAGCATGACCCATGATAAGGAGGTGGAGACCTCCTTATATAGAGTCTTATGGCCACCATCATGGTACCCTAATGGGCCTAGCCCAGTTAGGGTTACCTCCACAAAACCCCATCGGCCCAATAACATCGTATTAGTCCATGTAATGAAATAAGCCAAACATAATAGATTTAGGGTCGTAGAACCGGGTTTTAGTACCATACCCCTACAAGCCCCCCCAAGTCCAGTGTTGCTCCTGGGCGCGCAAGCGTCTAGGTGGAGCGCTGGACATTATAAGGTGTGAGGCGGTTTTTTTTTTCCCTTTTCTTTAGCCTTGTCTTTATTGTCTGAGTTTTGAGAGGCTTTCTTCATGATGGTGACATGTTGTAATAAAAGCCTGCGCGCGAGGCGACTTACAAGCTATAATAATAATGAAGCTCGCGCGTGAAGCGACTTACGAGCTATAATAATAATGGAGCAGGCGCGAGAAGCGACTTACGAGCTAAAATAATAATAATGCCTGCGCGCGAGAGGCGTCTTACGAGCTTAGAATAATAAAAGCCTGCGCGCGAGAGGCGTCTTATGAGCTTTGAGAATAATAATTGAGCTGGCGCATGAGGCGACTTACGAGCTGTGAAAGTAATAAAGCTTGCGCGCGAGAGGCGTCTTATGAGCTTTGAAAATAATTGAGCTGGCGCGTGAGGCGACTTACGAGCTGTGAAAGTAATAAAGCTTGCGCGCGAGAGGCGTCTTATGAGCTTTGAAAATAATAATTGAGCTGGCGCGTGAGGCGACTTACGAGCTGTGAAAGTAATAAAGCTTGCGCGCGAGAGGCGTCTTATGAGCTATAAGAATAATAATTGAGCTGGCGCGTGAGGCGACTTACGAGCTGTGAAAGTAATAAAATTGGCGCGTGCGGCGACTTACGAGCCTGTCGAATAATGAGAGCCTGCGCGCATGGCGACTTACGAGCTGTAATAATAAAGAAGCTGGCGCGTGAGGCGACTTACGAGCTGTAATAATAAAGAAGCTGGCGCGCGAGGCGACTTACGAGCTTGTAGAATAATGAAGCTGGCGCGTGAGGCGGCTTACAAGCTGTAAAATAATAAAGAAGCTGGCGCGCGAGGCGACTTACGAGCTTGTAGAATAATGAAGCTGGCGCGCAAGGCGACTTACAAGCTGTAAAATAATAAAGAAGCTGGCGCGCGAGGCGACTTACGAGCTTGTAGAATAAAGAAGCTGGCGCGCGAGCCGACTTACGAGCTTGTAGAATAATGAAGCTGGCGCGCAAGGCGACTTACGAGCTATAATAATAGAGCCTGCGCGAGTGGCGACTTACGAGCTAAGAATAATAAAGCCTGCGCGCGAGAGGCGTCTTACGAGCTTTGAGAATAATAATGCCTGCGAGCGAGGCGTCTTATGAGCTGTGAATAATAAAGGCCTGCGCGTGAGGCGACTTACGGGCTGTAAGAATAACAACAGCTTGCGCACGAAGCGTCTTATGAGCTGTGAATAATAAAGGCCTGCGCGTGAGGCGACTTACGGGCCGTAAGAATAATAACAGCTTGCGCGCGAGGCGTCTTATGAGCTGTGAATAATAAAGCCAACGCGTGAGGCGACTTACGAGCTGTAAGAATAATAACAGCTTGCGCGCGAGGCGTCTTATGAGCTGTGAATAATAAAGCCTGCGCGTGAGGCGACTTACGGGCTACTTTATGTCACGCGCCACGTGCAGATGTTGCATGCACGTGCGCGTAGACTTTGGTTTTGTGTTATGCGCCACGCGCAGATGTTACGTGCGCGTGCGTGTAGACTGTGACATGTGCGAGCATGTGATGCGTAAGCATGTGATGCGTAAGCATGTGTGATGCGTGAACATATGGTATGAGGATTCCCAACCCCTAAGTTTGGCGTGTAGCCATATGGGATCTTATGAGGATTCCCAACCTTGCAGTTTGGCGCGTAGCCATATGGGATATTAGGGGGATTCCCAACCTTGAAGTTTGGCGCGTAGCCATATGGGATATTAGGATTCCCAACCTTGAAGTTTGGCGCGTAGCCATATGGGATATTAGGAGGATTCCCAACCTTGGCGCGTAGCCATATGGGATATTAGGAGGATTCCCAACCTTGAAGTTTGGCGCGTAGCCACATGGGATATTAGGAGGATTCCCAACCTTGGCGCGTAGCCATATGGGATATTAGGAGGATTCCCAACCTTGAAGTTTGGCGCGTAGCCATATGGGATATTAGGAGGATTCCCAACCTTGAAGTTTGGCGCGTAGCCATATGGGATATTAGGAGGATTCCCAACCTTGAAGTTTGGCGCGTAGCCATATGGGATATTAGGAGGATTCCCAACCTTGAAGTTTGGCGCGTAGCCATATGGGATATTAGGATTCCCAACCTTGAAGTTTGGCGCGTAGCCATATGGGATATTAGGAGGATTCCCAACCTTGGCGCGTAGCCATATGGGATATTAGGAGGATTCCCAACCTTGAAGTTTGGCGCGTAGCCATATGGGATATTAGGAGGATTCCCAACCTTGGCGCGTAGCCAAATGGGATATTAGGAGGATTCCCAACCTTGAAGTTTGGCGCGTAGCCATATGGGATATTAGGAGGATTCCCAACCTTGAAGTTTGGCGCGTAGCCATATGGGATATTAGGAGGATTCCCAACCTTGATTTTTGGCGCGTAGCCATATGGGATATTAGGAGGATTCCCAACCTTGAAGTTTGGAACGTAGCCATATGGGATATTAGGAGGATTCCCAACCTTGAAGTTTTGGCGCGTAGCCTGATGCGCGCATGCACGGCGATAGAGTGGTGACTCGCAAGTGCGTGTGCACGGCGGAGGTCTCTTGCGCAAAACCCAGATGGTGGTTTCCGCGGCGGCACATGCACGGCTGCGGAGTGAGAACCCCCGGGCGTGCGTACATGGCGGCGGAAGTCTAGTAACTTCTGGATCTGCAATTTAAGAGTCCGATCTGCAACTTTAGACCTAAAATCCAGGTCTGTAATCTAGACCTAGATCTGTAAATCAGATCTGGACAGATCTGAAGATTCGGAGCAGATTTAAAACCATCACAGATTCGGAGATCCTGAATAACAGATTCACAGATTCGGAGATCTGATCATTCGAATCACGGATTTTCCTTCTTGCCCAGATCTGGAAGCCTCTTTTTA
Organism: Bidens hawaiensis; assembly: GCF_021521415.1. Lineage (NCBI taxonomy): Eukaryota > Viridiplantae > Streptophyta > Magnoliopsida > Asterales > Asteraceae > Bidens > Bidens hawaiensis. The sequence goes on along the minus strand of NW_027492701.1, from coordinate 373,623 downwards.
GATCTATGGATCTTTTTGAGCTTTAAATAGAACAAGCTTTGAAGCCTTTTTCTGTAAACTTCCAGATCTGCGTTTTTCTTGGGAGAGATCTGACAGCCGAGATGAAGATCGAAGGGCAGTTCGTTGCCGTCCCACGGATGGCGCCAATGTCGAAGCACGAAATGAATCTTACCTGATCCATGACGATGTTTCCACGGATTTTCGAGATGAACGAACCACGTCTTGATCTTCTTCTTCTTCTGCGGCTGCGCCGGCGACCTGCAATGTCGAGACCTGCAATGGTTTCGGGGGTGTGGAGGCGACTGCTAAGATATCCTAAGGATTTCTTGTTCACAGACACAAAAAGTGGTGGTGGCTCTTACTGAGCATGACCCATGATAAGGAGGTGGAGACCTCCTTATATAGAGTCTCATGGCCACCATCATGGTACCCTAATGGGCCTAGCCCAGTTAGGGTTACCTCCACAAAACCCCCTCGGCCCAATAACATCGTATTAGTCCATGTAATGAAATAAGCCAAACATAATAGATTTAGGGTCGTAAAACCGGGTTTTAGTACCATACCCCTACATTAATATTTTATAAAAAAACCAGCCAAAAAGACGAAGACACCCCTCTCCACAAGCTGGAGAGAGGCCCCACCAAAAGAACTTACAACAAGCTAAATTTATACCATTTAAACTATTCAATGGTCTTAGAGCATTCACATCTCATCCCCTATAATTATGTGTGGGAAGTTTGTAAATTATGGAGTGAGGTTGTGAATGATTGTGAGTGTAAATTATAGGGTGGAGAGAGAAATATAGTGATTTTTTGTAAATTTGGGGAACATTGTTTGCCCCTATTTATTTTTTAATATTTGTTGGATTGGTTGTGAGTAGAGGAGAGAGAAAATTGTAATGATAAATGTATAAAAATGTAGTGTTTTTTAGTGTAATTATAAAGATAGGGATGGGGAATGGGATGAAAATGCTCTTACAGTTGGATCTATACTCACACAGTCACACTAGAGCTGCTAGATCAATATATAAAAGTAACATACAATAGAAATTAAAAAAAAAACTATTTTTCTTGTATATTATGATTAAGAAAGAAAGTTACATCTTTAAACCATACACAAGAACCATAAGACATAACATAAAAGGAAGTTTAGGTGTACAAATCACTTGATAATAACATAACTTCAAAACGGCCTTTTAAGGCTTTCACTAGTTTGCATAATTAATAGGTATAATAACATCTTCAATATATGTAAGCTTTCTAGACCCAACATTCAACCTCAAAGATATTGTTGCTGAATTCTGGCTCGGTTCTGTTCCCACCACATTCTTGCATGCATCTCTCCGAATCTTTCTCGACTACATATCAAACATCATAAAACACCGTTTAGTATAATCAGAACAAGTTTTAACATACTAACATGATCATGGTTTAAGGTTTGTACCTGAATCGGACCCGCCTAAGCTCACGAATGCCACCTGGCAAGGTTCTGATGGTAATGTACACACCGGGCTCATCCTGTTCAACACATTCGTTTTCCAATTCACTAGCATTGCTCAAAGAAGGCTCTCCAGATTGATCGGCACCTTGAGAAGAACTGGTTCTTCGAGAAGCCTCTAACGATGATGTCTCGGTTTTGGGCCCGCTTATGTGTGAGAATTTGGTAAGATTGGGCTGTTGGTCAAGTGAATCTGATGATGAGTAGCCTATTCCAGTTGGATTATAGAAGTTTCTAGGTGGATGTTCTTTGCTAAGTGGTGGTGTTACAGGACTGGCATCAGTAGATTCAGCTATTGAGCTCTGAAAAAAGCATAAAAGTTTTAATATTCTTTTATGTATGATTCAAAAATAATATTAGGGGGTGTTTGGTACAGAGAATGGAAAAGGAGAGAAAATAGAAATGGAAATGGAACTGTAGAGAAAGAGAATTGGTATGGAGAATGAGAATCATTTCTCTTGTTTGGTACACGAGAAAATAAACAGAGAACTCTACCATACCCAACCCCACCTCCACCCAACCTGACACCACTCACCACCGCAGCCCCACCACCACAGCCCCACCACCACCAGCACCACCACCACAGCCCCACACCACAGCCCTTTCTTCAACCACAGCCCACCACCACCGGCAGCCGCCACCAAATCCCCTTCTTCAACCACAGTACACAAGAAATTAAAAAGATTCAAATTTTTGGAACATAAGATATAGAAAAAGGAGGCTCAGATCTGTCATCACTGCCTCTTTGGAGATTTTGTGGTGGTGGTTGTGGTGGCGATGATGATGATGATAATCAGAAGCCACCTGCGACCACCGCCGATTTCCACCACCACTGTCACCCACCTGCGACCACAATCACCCGACCATCTGAAAACCCTAACCTACCATGAACCACCACTTGAAACCCTAATCTCCGTTCACCCGTACCACCTGCAACCTACAACCGGTTACCATCTCTGTGTTCACCACTGCGAACGGCGGAGACGGGGTGGTGGTTGCAGACTTGGAGACGAGGTGGCGGTTGCAGACTTGGAGACGAGGTGGTGGCCGGAGACGGGGTGGTGGCCGGAGACGAGGTGGTGATATGCTATGAGGAGGCTGCTGAGAAATGGATTTCTCTTTGTTTTAAAGAGAAATGGAATTCTCTAGTTTTAGAGAAATAGAAATGAAAAGTGGAAAACAAACAAAAGAAATATTTCTAATTCCATTTCTCCCCAATCAAATCCCTCTACCAAACACCCCCTTATGGTATTCTTGAGTATAAGTTATATTCAACAAAAGGTTAACTAACTATCATTTTAGTTATAATAAAAAAACTTATTGTCTTCACAATTAGTTAATGTAATGTGTTTTGACCTGTAAACTAACCGAAAGTGTAATAAACTGTTTGGCAGGAAATTCGTTTATTTTATAAACAAATGAACACAAACACAATTTTTTGTTCATTTAACTAATCCAAAGAACATGAACACATGTCTCATATGTTCGTTTATGTTCGCTCTTTAAAATACGATGTTCGTTTGTCTATGTTCATTAGTTTACATTTGTTTAAGTCCGTTAAAAAAATCATTTAAACTTTTTTAGGCCCAACACATGCTCTTCAAGTTTACTTTTAGTTGGTTTTAGCTCGATTAGTTCGTTCATCTACGTTCAATTATGTTGGTTTGTTTACGCTCTTTTACCGAACTGCTCGTTTATACAAATAACAAACGGACACGTTCATTTTCTTAACGAACGGACACGCACACAAACAAGAACAAAAAAAATTCCGTTCATTTGATTGTTCGCGCTAAACAAACTAACATGGACATGCTTCACTGCTTCCTTTGTTATCGTTCTGTTCCTTCACAGTCCTATATTTTCACATTTTATTCTTTTATTGTATGCAATAAAGTTGTCATTTTATCCAATATGCCTTTACTCTCTTGTCTATGTTTATACACAAATGAAAATAATGAAACCTTATATACATTAATCTTTTATGAATACATAAATAGTAAAACTAACCTCAGCCTCGGATCTTGGTGGAGACGGCAATGGTACCCCCGCCTGATTAAACCTTTGAACATTGTACAACTCCATAATCTTCTCACAATTCTCAGACCACCATCTTTGAGCTTGCCATTTGTTAAACATTTCACGACTGATAATACACAACACAATAACATTAAAACATGCCAACTAATATTACACTTAATAACATAAAGTTTATTTGTCTGTAAATTTAATTACTTTTTATAACTAACACATAAATATGCAATATTTTCAATGAACTCTAACATGGGGTGTCGATGCATATGAAGAAATAGGCACAACATGGGATGACACCAATAACAATCAATCAAAAACATTAAAATGGATTAAATTGCCAACAAATATTTAATAACCGGACCCATTCTGGGGGTTTATTAATAGGCAATTATTAAATTTAATTAATACAGTTATTGCAATATAAAATCAAAAAATTTGTGGACACATATCAACCAAACCGGACCCACATTCCCTATATCAAGCATTCAGAAAGATGTCACAGTCTCTTCCTTGGACTGTTTTTGTTTTCTTATGCAGTCTGGTTGTTAGTTGCTATGCCCCATAAATATGCTACAGAACACGTTTTCGGGTTCAAGTACAAATAAAAACTAATAATAAAGATAATAATATTTGTCAATAGTTTCAAATTTACTATTTCGGTTCAATATTAAAGTTTCATTCCAAATAAACTTTTAAACTGAAATAGTAAATTTGAATTAAATAGCTAACCTGAAACGAATTCGCTTAAGGTCGTTGCCACCACGAGTCAACGAAACAAACGTGATGAGGACACCGGGCTCCACTTGAGCGACCCATTCTTTACCTTCACCTTCTTCCATAAACACAACCGCGGTCTCAGTTCGACCACTCACCGACGCAGGAGTACTCGCACCGGTCGAAAGCCCCTTGAGTCTAGCTTCCATCTCCTTACCCCAAACCCGAGGTGTCGAATTACCCGTCCTATTATACCCGCCAAAAAAACGACCCGACATTGATCCACCGGATTCAGAGTCCGTACAACCCCTACGGGTCAGGTTGGTGTTAGCCGAAGAACCTGTACATGGCTTGCAGTGTTTGTAAGCTCCGGATGCCTTCAATGCAATGTCCTTAATCTATAAACCAATAATATTTGTTTTAATAACATAAATAAACTGTTATTTATTTTTTTAAAACGACAAATGTTACTTCTATTCTACCGTACTTTACTGCAATAAAGATAGACAGTTATATGATGTTATAAACTTATAATTAACACAAATAAACTGTTTATTTTTTTTAAACAACAAATGTTACTTCTACTCTACTTTATAGAAATAAAGAACAGTTATGATATGTGATAAACTTATAATTAAAACAATTTTACCTGAGACGTTAGCGATTTAACGGCTTGTTTGGTTCTCGGTGTAGCGGCCATGTCTCCATCGTCTTCCTCGTGTAGCGATCCACCGATCGGCTGCTTGGAGCACACGATACACGTCAACATATTCGATAATATTATCACGATCACAGAATAATATATGTTACCAAGAGCTTGAATTCGCCTGAATTATATAGTAGAGAAGTTTGAAACCAAAGGCATAAATATGTAGAACCAACAGTAGATGGATCAGAAGATGTTGGTGTAAAGTGAAACAAGCAGTGATGACACAAACGCACGTTCTCTTTTGGGTAGATGAAGGGTGAGTCGGGTGAGAATATTATGTTGTGTTGTGTTGTGTCTGACAGAAGAGGAGGTTATGATGGAATGGAAGATAAGAAGCGTGTGGGTTGTTGGTGTTATAAAGGTGATGGGTCCGAGGGGTTGCCGGTGAGTGGTAACGGTGGCCGTTGATTAATCGATGGAAAAAGGTAAAAAAGGAAGCCTAGTGAGTAGCAGCAGCAGCAGCAGCTACTTTGCATCGGTACTCCAAATCACTTTCCTCTAATGTTACATTTCATTATTTCTACCTTCTCTTAGAAATTTCATTTTTATTATTTTTGGGAGAAAATGGAAACTTTTTTTATTTTATATTTGATGGATGCTACTATAGATATTGAAATGAATAAATACTTGAAATGTAGGGAGTGTTTGGGATTGCTTATTTTTATCAACTTATAACTTAATAACTTTTTAAAGAGTGATAATGTGTTTGGAATTGCTTGTATTGTGAGAGGAAAAGTTACATAAGTTACACTTTTGTAACTTATTAACTTAATGAAAAGTTATAAGGAGGTAAAATAAGGAATCCCAAACACCCCCGTAATAAATTTGTGAGAAAATATGTACACACGGTCCTTCTTTTATTTTTCTTCACGATTTATCGTCTTTAGAAATAACTTTTCATTATCTTTCTTCTTAGTCTTTCCTGCGTGTCTTTCAGTTTTGATATAGGTTGAAAGTTTTTGTGAAATTACCGTTAAAGATAGTCTGAATACCCTTTTCTATACATGTGTATATGTAAATATAGGAGGTGTATAATAAAACTTTTGTTATAATAATTGTAAGAAAACTTTATGTAGTAAACATAAAACATGTTTTTTTTTTAATATTTTAATCTAAAAAAAACAATTAATAACATGGTTATATTATCTTTTTCTAGGAGGGGCGAGTTGTGGATTCAGGAACGGGACGTCAAGGATGATGTGGCTAGTTGTTCGTTAGGGAGCAGTATTGCACCCTAGCGGCAAAGACACAACAAGAAAGATGTGCGGCTTATGCTTGTCGATGAAGCTGATATGATACTATTGACAATTAAATAAAATATATCCAATATCTAATAAATTTGTGAGAAAATATGCACACACGATCCTCCGTCTCTCCTTCCTTTTCACAACTTTTCACCATCAAAGTTAATTTTTCTTCATTTCTCTACTTAACATATCATTCTCGCATGTCTTTCAGTTTTAATATAAGTCCAAGGATTTTCATAAAATGACCGTTAAAGGTGGTGTGACAACGTATATCTGCATATATCATGTATATTAAAAAAAAATTAGCAAGCAAGAAACATGTTTCTAATATATTCATTTTAACAACAAATATTAGTACCACGGTTATTTTGTTTTTCTGATAGGGATGAGTGTCGACCGGGAATGAGATGTGAAGGTTGAGGTGACAAGTCGTGTCGCTAGGGAACACTGCCTCACCCATTGCGTCAAAGACAAAACAAGAGTGATGTGCGGCATATGTTTAGGGGTGTTTTTTTTTGGAGGGGGGGCTTTTCAATTTACTCGTGTTTCTTCATTAACACGTATCATGTTAAGAACATTATGTATACTTTATTTTGACAACAGTTGAGCAATATGCATATATGTCACCTTATTTTTTCTATCACATACCATTCGAGGTTGATCTGTTACTTAAGATTCATGATTCACAATGTTATTTTGTTCTAAAATAAATACTTTACAAATGTTGTATCATGAAAAAAACCATTACGTAACGACTGAAATTAGCGTAAAACTCAAAAGACAAGTCACATAAGAAAAACTAACAACACTCTTATTGGGGTCACTCGTGGGGCGTGCTCGTTTCAGTTCCTAATACGTGCACAGGTGAGTTGGGAACTTTTTAGCTTAATTCAAACGAGTTACAAGCTATGAAATACTTGACGTACAAGCGAGTTGTGATCTTTTTAGTTAATTTCAAACAAGTTACAAGTTATGAAATATTTAACCAACCGTAATAGTTAGAAATAGTTGCTCAAGTGAAAGACGTTATAGTGTCGGTTAATACTATTGATTATTATCATAACTATAAACGGTGTATTAATAGATACAGTTATGGTAATAAATATGAATTGATGAAAAAAAGTAATATGGAAAATAAGCATTGATTAGAGCACATGTGGGTAGGGTTAAGATGATGATATTTGAATGGACCCATAGCCATCAAGGTCCCGATCTGTTTCCTGTATGCGGACTAGTTGCCTTGGTGCACCCGACCCACGCTTCATCATGTTTTCCTTTAGCATAAACATGGTTTTGGGGTGGGGCTAATATCATCAAACCCATATCAGATGCATGGTCTCGTCTCATTACAAAATCATTTATTAGTTTTCTAAAACTAATTAAACCATTTTTTTAACTCCAAAAACAAACAGCTTTTAACAACTATATATCATAGAAACATCCAAACGATTTACAATGAAATGGCAGGTACGCGGGCAACAAGCTGCGCCGCAACCCCTTTTGGATAGCAAACTCAATCCTACTAAAAACAAAGTTTCGATTCTTATGAGCCGATACGTTACTATGCACAACTTTCTGAACCCTATTCAAAAGGTCCACGGCATCCGGAGCTAAGAAACCAAAAGTGTCAAAGGCAAAGGGGATAAACACGTGTTGATTCTCCAAACAAGCTCTCTCGTGTTTCGCAACCTTACCTGATGCCGCCTTTAATGCTGTCTGACCTGCTACAAACTCATTGTCCCTAATCTCAACAAGAGGGGACACTCCTGTGAGGTCGACACAAGCGTGTTTTCCCCCTACCCACCAAAAAACAAGAATATCGGCCGGTCGTAATGTAGATCTTCCTTCTTGAGGATCCGTAAGAAAGTTTACAGGGGCTTCCATTCTAGCCGAAATTCCGGCTCGTTTAAGAACATCGCATAGAACATCCCTCACCAAATCATGTCTGTACTTAAACCCAGGCAACTCTTTGCAGTGAATCGCATGCTCACCAAAAGAATCCAAACACACCTTACGGCAAACCGGGCACGGCTCATCTACCGGAAACAAAGGGATCATTAACCGATACTTCAGGATGGCCGGTACTCCAAAGCCGACATATGTTGGCCCAATCCTTCAACGAAAATGGTAGCTAATAGTTTAGACAAAAAAATGACTTGTCAATTTACCGTAAGCGTATACACGGGGTATATTTGTAATGTCTTACACTGTTTTATGAAAAGAACTTTAATTATTATTTTTATATACTCATTTTGTCTTTAAAATTTCAAATAGAAAGTGCCCGAGTTATCACCACCCCACACCCACTTATTTTAACCGACTTTAAATTTAAAATTGTAGTGTTTTCCTAAAATTTCCATTTAACTTATTTACTAGAGTGCCATACAAAGGTTGCCTTCTCCGACTCCAATTTAAAGCAATCTCCCCATCTCGGTCTTTAAATCAAGCAACCACCAAACAACCCTTTTCCACTTCCAAGTCAAACAAATTAGGAAACAATTTTTTAGCAGGGTATCGTCCAACCAAAAGCTAATTTATAACCCGTTTCCAACTTCGTCTTTGATTTAACTTGTTTAAAGAGACTGGAGAGAGCGCCAGAAAGTTATTAATCTATGCAAGCATTTCCCATGTACCGTTAAGTATTTTATTATAGGGTTTGTCAACATTGTTCTAGGAGAATTGTGGCGTGTCGTAATCATGTTCCTTCAAAGACTTCTTGATCATTCACCACCACCTAGATAAGAGAGCAAGGTTAGAGACTTTTAGTGGGCAGAATTCCAATCCTCCATCTTCTTTAGCAGTAGTCACTCGACTTCAAGCGACCTAACAAATCTTTGATTTACCTCATTCCCACCCCCAAAATTTTTTTCTTCTTTTGGCCTCCGAAGTATCATTTTTTTTTACTAGGGCTTGGTAAGTAATAATCATATATTTTTTTTAATTTAGTAAGTAATTGCTTTAAGATTATTTCTATTATTTGTATTAACAAAATTTGAAAAGTGTCAAAAGATGAAAGAGAGTTCCAATATTGTTTGAAAGATGTGATCAAACACGAAGAAGATGACATGAACCACACCCTTATCCTTCATTTTGGTTATTTCTCATGTAATTTGATAATTTGAAATTTATATGATGAGAGTTGAGAATATTTAGATTTATAATTTGGCTTGGATACTGGTATAGACTGGATCCAAAAATTAAAATATTCTGATTTCACATATTTAACATATTGAAGACCTATTATAATTTGAATATCCAAAATTCAAAATTAAAAAAAAAAATCATGTAAATTAATATAGCGACTTTAGTTCTTACATGCGCGCAATTAGCTCTAGGATTGTAATGCTCACACATTATCATTTGGCGGTAGACTTGCTCTAGTAAATTAATACAGTTTTATGACGTCTCGCTTTATATTATATGTCTCTTTTAAATCTCCCATGAAAGTTATTAATGAATTGGTTATTGTGAGGAGGTAGAACCAACAATTCAAACTAGGTTGGGTTACTTGGGATGAGGAAATGTGATCTAAAGAATCGGGTGGTTTGAGTGTTGGAATCCTTACAGCTTCCAACACAACATTTTTTATATCAAATGATGGTGCAATGTAAAGAGGATGGATTGTTTCTTTTCTCGTTGGTCCTCCATTCTAAAAAATATGGTGTTGAATGATAATGATGATCACAATCAGCTGACTTAGCTGGTAGAAGTGCTAGCAAGGAGGAGCATCAATCTGACCTTGAGTTTTCGAAGTCATTGTCAATGCATTCGTTAAACAAAAAGGTGGTACGGAGTATAATACTGGTGTCCTTATGGTTAAAATGGAGCGAAGATTAACGCATTGGTGCGATTCATGTTATAATATTTTTTTTTATTTTATCTTGTCTTGTGTAAGTGCTTATTTTGTGGCTCTTAGCATCTTGTTGGGTGTTTGTTGATATATTAATAAATCTGGCTGTTCTAAAAATAATTTAACTAGAAGTGTCCTAAACTAAACTTACAGAATGTTAAAACATTAGTTATAAAGCTTAAAATGTAGCTTTTAACCTTTAAAACAGATTGGAGACGAGTGTTTCTTTAGTAAAAGCTAAAGACATTAAAAAGAAAGTTAAAAGGACTTGATAAGCATTTTCAATTTTAGGAGGGCGCACGTTAAATAAATGAACTTGGAGCATTTTTTTAGCTCATCTTGATGTCACTTGTCAGTAGTTTATATACTCAAACTCCCATGTTTAGGTGACGTCTACGTGACAATATTTTCACTATCTGAATCATTTAATATTAGACTATGTGTTGAGGTATGTGATAGTAGGCTGAGAGATGCCACATGGGCTTACATTTGGTATAAAAACACTCACATTGAAATCTACTCACATAATTTTCTTATAATATAGAGTAAAATATAGAAAACAATAAAAAAAGATGCTAAATAAATTTAAACAAATGATGAGTTTAGTTAAATTATCGGAATGAAAATGGGAAATTGACTATGAAAGGCAAGCTCTAACTGTAATGGGTTTTAATGTGAAAATTTATTTAATAATAGTTATAATATAAAATGTGGTATAATGACACGGTTCATATCCCCATGAGGCGATTTGCCACTTTTTGCTTCGGTTAAGCAAACTCGAAATCAGTTGTTTATTTTCTTCCAAATGTAATCCCAAATAGTCTTTTTATTCTACAAAATAAAGCAATCTATAAAGAAATACTTAATTATATTTGTCTTATATTCATAAAAAGTCCTGAATGTCTTTCGTAGATGAATATTGATCAACCCTTTGCAAAAGTTATTGCTTTAATTGATTGCTTAACTCAATTGTTATAGAAAAAAAAGAATCATTGTATTTTTTACTAAAAACACCAAATATTTTTTTTAGAAATTTGTTAAAGGACCAAAAGCATGCAAAATTCAAAGACTTATTAAAAAAATATAATAATTAATTAAAATTATAGATTAAAATAGAAGTAAAATAATTAATTATAACTATAGATTAAAATAGAAGTTTGATGCCACATTTTCATTTAGCATGTTAACTTGTGTTGTGCACGTGCTTATTTCTTATGTCGCCCAAACTTCTAATTCATTTCTTTACTTCAAGGTGACTTAAATCCATGCTTGAGATTGAGATTGACAATAAGTTGAATTTGCTTTAGGTTTTGTGTAGTGGGCGGCAATTTTGGGCGATAATAAAGTTTTGAGGGCGACAACACCGCACCCGGCGGCGATAAAAGGGCGACAATGGGGAGGGGCGACTAGTATTTGTCGTCGAATGTGTGTGTTTGTTTATTATTATTATATTATATGTGTGATATATATATATATATATATATATATATATATATATATATATATATATATATATATATATAGAGGCTACAACACCATTACACCCTTAAAACAAAAATCCGTCATTTGTTGATATATATATATATATATATATATATATAGAGGCTACAACACCATTACACCCTTAAAACAAAAATCCGTCATTTGTTGACTGAACGTCACATGAAATAAATCGTCCAATTTTGTATCCCCTATACTACACGTAGCCTTAGAGTTTAAAGTAATCAAATACTTTACAGTGATTTCATCCGAAATTATTCTTGTTCATAATAAACATGCATTCTATATTTCTCATGTATTTCGGTAACTACTAAATACATCATTGACAACCTTAATTGTTTATACTTTCTTTTAATCTAGGTTATATATATATATATAGGGGAGAGATATTTTGAGAACTTGATGAGTTGTAAGACTTTAAGAACTCAATTTTGGATCACACATTTAATTAAATGAGTTTGAATATGTGGCTTAGATTAAATTAGATTAAAAAATAAATCAGGAGAGAGAATAGGTATTTTTGATAATTACACAAGTTTAAATGTTAGTTACACATGTGTAATAAGTCAATTCGTTGTGTAAAAAATTACGGTAATTTTTTGTACATTACTTACACTTACGTATTACACACGTGTAAAAAAAATTCAAAAAAAAATTGTTACATTGAGTTCTTTCGAGTTCTTAAAGCTCAAAGCGGTTCTCAAAAGAAATCAATCATATATATATATATATAGAGAGAGAGAGAGAGAATACTTTTAAGATAAAATAAAATCTATACACTTATTCTTGGGTTGGCAAATAAAATTAGGAAGTCAAAGAAAAGATCAAAAAGACTCTGATTGAACTCATACTAATAGCATTGGAATCATCTCGTCGAACTCTACGTTATTATATTTTTGGTTTTCGCTTTTCGATTTCTATCTTGTAGATTTGGGAATTTTTGTTAATTCATTTTGTATCATTATGTTATTTTGTTTATTTTTTTCATTTTGTCATTCTTCCTTGATATGATGTTATATTACTTAACTATATGTTAAATTTTGCTCGTCATTTTGTATATTTTATGATACATTTCTCTTTGTACTCTTTCTGGATTTATGAGATTGTCAAAATAACTTGACCCTTATGTTTTACATAGACAAACGATGAAGTTAGCTCTTCACATTAACATTTTAGATTTCAAATATTTTCTTCTTGACGTTTATACATAGGTTCAGGGTTCTATACGAAATAATAATAATTGTTTGAAATATTTATTTTGGGAGAATAATTTACTACTTTGGGCTTTATGATGATAGTTATAGGTTCCTTCCCTCTTTTTGTTTCCTTGTGATCTTTTTCTTTTATTCTTTAGTCTTTACTTCCTACACCCCAAAGTCTCATGCCGCCATTGCAACTCAAAACATTTAATTTATAAAAAAGAATGTGATTCGTAGTAAAAATGATTTATATTCTATAATACAACACACTAAATGATTTGATTTATATTGCCCCCCCCCCCCTTTCTAAAAAAAAAGACTTTTAGAGTATTAATTACCATTTTTCATCTGAAATTTTTTATTCGTATTTAAATTTACTTGTTTTCATCTGAAATTTTAACCCCTCGTATTTTCTTCCAAACTTCATCACTGCTCTCAACATGACCTTTATTATTGAAAGTGAATATAAGAGAACTTTAGTTCATTGCTTTTTATTAGGTTGTATGTAGCGTAGATGGGGCGCCAACCCCTCTCTACATTAGCATACTGATACCTAGGCGCTAAAACTACTACATAGCCACCAAGAAGGGGTGCTAAGCCCTCATCCGCCAAGGCTTTAATGTAGGTGCGGGCCATGGGTATGAGAGGTGTGGCTCACCCTAGTTAACTAATTATACATTTTTTGTTTTTAATTTTTTTTATATTTTTTTAACATAGTTTTTAGTTAAAACCACCACATAAATATTAAAGGGTTAGTTACTTAAAGCCTCATTGCATGTAAGTAACTTCTAAACACGAACTCAAAACTCAGACACGTTAATTTGGCTAAGCACCCAAACACGTATGTTATATTATTGAGAAACTTCACAAAACTCAATTACCCAATTACTGTTACAATCTCTAAACCCCAAAGCACGGGTATTTATAATCTAACTTATCACGTTTAGACTACAACTAGGATTGCTAAATAATAAGACATAATAATTATACTAACAATTAAATCTAAGCACATTTAATTGTTTATAATTATCCACTCCTTAAATCTCATTACTTAACCTTGCACGCCAAGTAACGGTCTTAAACCGAAATTCCCAACAACTTCAACTTCAACTTTTAACATTATACTGAACATTAAATGCTACACACAACATGTAAATAACTTCAACTTTTTTTTATATAAAATAGTAGAACACAGAATTTTTTTTTTCTTTTAATATATATGAATAGGTAGGGAATGTGCCAATCCATTTAGAGGTTCGTTAAATAGAGCCAACAATTTTAGTCTAATATATACCGGGTTGTTCGAAATTTAAACCGAACCGGATTGATATTTAATTGTGTGTATCATAATTGTATCATATGCTAACATGTAGGGCTTTCATTTAAGCAGTGGGCTCAAAGTCATATGGATCTGAGCTTCAGAATTCAGGACCAAGATTTGATCATTTCGAAGCCCAGAACATAAAAATTGGGTTTTTGTCTGCGCTGATATTTTATCCTATAAACAACTCCATTAAGGCATTAACTTAAAAAGAGTTTTTTTAGACATTAGTAAAAACCTACACTTGTGTTTTTGCATAAAAACATATAACATGCACATAAACATCTAATAAACATGTGAATTTTAGTATTAACAAGTATATATATAAACTGCATAAGATTCATATAACCTACACGTGTGTATTGTGTAGGCTATGTGCATTTTCGTATAGGTTAATTATAATTGTTGATGCTTATATATATAGGCTTGGCTTGGTGTCACAAAAACCATTAGTAGCTCCGTTTTGACATTTTAGTTAAATTATAAGGGATGCTGACTTATATACTCTGATGGTTTGATGGTTGGCTTGTATTTGTTAAGACGGGTATTCCTCAAGGGCGCATGTTCAAATACTATGAGGAACTTTTTTTTGGATATATATAGAGGATCAAAATTACAATTTGTTTGAACAACAGATAATTTTATTAAACTCACACGTCCACGAGGAGCTAGACGAGGGGGCAAGAAGAAGATTCCAAAAGCTATGGGACATTTAAGACAATTAATCTAATTAAGGTTTATCTTTATGTTTCTGTTAACAAACCAAAGAAAAGAAAATTAAAAAATATTATCAAAATTATTAAAATTTTGAACCGCAGTAGCGACATCAAGATTTGGGATATCCAAGGATTCCCAACCAAACGTGCTTACATGATCCCTCAGAGATTTATCATTATACTGTGTTACCTGGGGTAAAGTTGAAATCTTTGGTTGCAGCAACTCTAATAGCCTGAGTTAGGGCAATAGTCTTGGTTTTGACGTTGCATGAGGATGAAATCTCCATGATGGTTCCTTGGGAATCCTAAAGTGTCAAAATAATGGAGTGGTCGTCGTTTCCATTGGGTTCTTCATATCTGATTCCATCGTCTCCGTCTCTCTTATCAGCATATGATTGGTCTTTTGCTATTGTTTCATATGTTGTTTCGCTTGTGAGACACATAAATGATGCCATCATTCGAGATAATGAAAGATCTTTCTGATAATGTTTCGGATCGTGGAGTGAAATGGCCAATAGATGTCTATTTTACCAGTTGTCATTTTTTTGTTCAGTTGATGGAAGAGCAGGAATAGGGTGATTCAATCTAGAGCATAAAGATGGCATCGAGGAAGAAGATGACTTGGGTTGAGACGACATATTTGAAAAGATTTTTGAGTAGTGATTGATCGCAAACTTTGACAAATAATTGAAAATGAAAAGCACAACTTGCCCCACGGTGAACTTCTAATTGTTTTAACCAAAATATAACAAGAATAATTTTGTAATCAAATTAGTATGTGAAGTAGTGTACTTAAACAAATTTTGTAACAAATATGATAAAGAAAGCAAAAAGGATGAGACAAGTGGTTACGACGAAGCCATTGATCTTTGACGATCTCCGACATAAAATCTCGGGGGGTGACTAATCGTCACTCTACTTTTGTTGATCTTATTAAATGAAGTGAAAAATTACAATGCGAGAGCAATTATGAATCAAATCTAAATGTTTCAATGAGAGTTGTACGTGTGTGTGTTGTGTGTTTTCTTATCGATCATAGCTCATTTAAATGGAAAAGGATAAATAACTAACATTCGAGAATCCCATAATTTAATTGGTCTTCTCTTCTAGCCGTTAGAGCTTTATTTCACACGTTTTCCTTCAAGTATATGCCGATTACTTCGTATAGACTAGGTCACTAATGTTCACCGGTGAAGACAAGTCAAAGCCAAAAACAAAATAAACTTAGGTAGTGTTTGGTATGCAGAAATGACAGGGGAAATGGAATAATTCATTTTGTGGAAATGAAGAAAGTGGTGTTTGGTTACTCAATGAAATGGAATCATCCATTACACATGGAATCCCATTCCATTAAAACAATTCTTTCCCACCCCTTCTTTTTTTTTTCATTCCATTCCTCCCTCGCCCTACTTTCCCAACATCACCACCACCTAACAACAACTACCACCACTACCATCACCACCTGGCCGTCACCATAACCGTCGCCACCACCTCCGCCGCCACCACCACCTTACCACCAGCGCTACCACCGCCACCACCAATGTCGCTGTCTGACCACCACCACCGTCGCCGCCACCCTACCATCGCCATCACTACCAATGCTACTACCGCCACCCTCACCACCACAACCACCCCGCCTAACCGCCACCATTATCATTTTCGTCGCCGGAGCTACCACCACCGTCGCCATTTCAGTTTTTTTTTTTTTTTTTTTTGTAAAAAAATATATAAAATGGGATCGGAATATTTTTATTATTTTTATTTCAATCCTACAATTTTTTTAGATACCAAACAACATAAAGTAATTATTCATTTCATTCTCATAGTTTAACCAAACAAGACAAAGGAATGGTAATAATCCATTTCATTCTTTTGTTCATTCCATTCCCTCTTTATTTCATTAGTTCCAACAAAACAAATCCTTAGTATTTAGAATACTGTATTCATTTAGAATTTGACATCAAGCATTATAAAATGAACCTATAACATTAGTGTTTTCAATAGCTATAGTAGAAAATAAAAGAATCCTTGTGTGCCAGTATTGTAATTAAGAAGATAACTGATCTTACATTTATGTTTATAATTTATAGAAGACATTATTTTATATTTATATATTGTTTGTTTACTTGTGTACGAGGATGATGATTCACACCCAACATAATCATACAAACCACCGATACTATAAAATCTTTATATTTATATTGATATTGGTAGTTTCAAAGAACCACCAAATGTATATTAAAATAATTTTAAACCACACACGTTTTGATAAATGTCTGCTTTGCTTCGATCCGAAATTGTTCCATTAGTTAGTCAATTAAATAAATTATCAAGAAAAAGATAAAGGTGTATAACTATTCTTAGTCTATATGCCATGAGTAAGGGTTAAAACTTGAATCTTAACGTCTCAAATTCGAAACTTAATTCAAGAGTTTTTCTACAGTGTTGAGTATATTTTTTAATGGTGTTCTTGGATGTGCCAGACATGTAAAGTTAAAATCAGTATGACGATAACATCTTGTTACAGAAAAGCTCACTCAAGTGTTGGAGGTAGTTCCAAAGTTGTTAAAAGAAAGCCAATTAATTATCAAGGAAAAGATAAAGATGTATAACTATTCTTGGTCGGCTTTAAGTACTATTATTTAAAAATTAGATCGTCCTCTCTTATCCTTAATATAAATTAATATCGGAATTCTTCCTTTAGTCTTGAATTTGAAGTCAATGACATTTAAAATAGAATTAATATACTCCAACATCTTGAGTTGTAAAGATTATGGATTCTGGCTATAAAAAAAGGTAAGGGATGTGTTATTCATACACCATTTATAGGATGTATATAAAGATAATATGTGTGTTAAAAGAGTGCGTGAATAACCAAAAAGAGTGTGTGA
Organism: Bidens hawaiensis; assembly: GCF_021521415.1. Taxonomy (NCBI): domain Eukaryota; kingdom Viridiplantae; phylum Streptophyta; class Magnoliopsida; order Asterales; family Asteraceae; genus Bidens; species Bidens hawaiensis. The sequence continues at coordinate 355,948 of NW_027492701.1, read as the reverse complement.
ATAGCCATTGCCAAAGATAACCTATGTAGTGTTTATACCTATTTTTGTTTATAGAGAAACAAGATTATCACATGTTTCTTCATACTTTTTAGAAATAATAATGCTACCAGTATGAACATTAAGGGATGATGAAGGATTGAAAGAAACAAATTACTAGTGTTTTGAATTATGTATATATTGGGCAAACTGATGTGCGAGCTACTCACAAGTATCATGATATAGACTAATTCGAGATGATCAATCTCCCGATAGACATGTATGGTGGGTTAGACTCCAAGACCAAAAGAGAAAAAGTGACTGATATGAGACAAATTTTCTGATTATTTTTATTATGGAAACGATTACAATTTATAGGAAAAGATAATACATAACAATAGGAAAAGATAAACTAATTAATACAAAAACAATAAGGGAACTAGATATTGGATAAACTTAATGATTTATTTTACTTGCAAGAAAAGAATCCTAATTGATAATCTTAGGATCATTTCATATCAAGATGTTAGTAAGGAACTCAAGGCATGTAAAAACTATTAGACACTCTCTTTCAACCACAAGTTAACCGTTATCCTCCCGACTTCAAAAATACGGTCGTCTCAAAGAGTCGGACGATGAAAAGGAGTTCCATAGCAATTTTGGTTTATAATTGGGTGTATTGATGAAAAATGAGTAGAATAAGTGAGTTTTTTTAATAGTTTTTGATATGTGAAAGTAGGGGTGTTCATCGGATCGGTTAACGGATTATTCGGGTTATTCGGTTCGGATTATTCAGATTTGAGAATTTTTGGACCATATCCGAAATCCGATCCGATCCGATCCGAATTAGGAATATTCCTATCCGATCCGAATTTATCCGAATTCAATTCGGATCAGACTCAGATAATATCCGAAAAATCCGAAATTATCTGAATAATCCAAAATAAGCCTAAAATTTTTTCCTTTTTTTAGTTCATAACATTCAATAGTTTAGAATCACAATAAACATACAAACGGGAAAATACGAATTACTCTTAACACAAATTTAAAGTTTAAACTTCAAATAATAGTCTAATTAAAATACCAAACCGGAAAATATCACTAAAAACATGATTTTTATTCGGATTAAACGAATATCCGAATAACCCGAACAATCCGAATTTTTTAAAATTCCATATCCGAATCCGAATTAGTTATTTGGATATTCAGATTGATCCGATCCGAATATCTGAATAAGAATTCGGATCGGTTTATTTGAGTTTCAGTTTCAGTTCGAATTTCGGTTTATTCGGATTTCGGATTTCTTGAACACCTTTATGTGAAAGTGTGTATAGTTTTTGGTTAATATAGGAAGCTAATTTTTTGAATGCCCCAACAGTCAAATGCACGCCCCAAAGTTTTCATTCAAACATCACTTTAGCACACGCGAGCCGTCTCTTGCGTGGTCACTCGCGGGCAACCGTTGCAATGTCCACGGCCAACATGGCTCGCGCCACTCGCTGAAGCCTGCCATTCGCGTGCCACGACACCCGCATAATTATTGACAGATATTAAAACTATTAATTTCAATTTTATTTCTTAAATTGGTATTTCCATGGAACTTTAACCATAGTTAATAAATATAAAGCTACAAAAGCTAAAACTTGATAATAGCAAGAAAGGAGTATAACCGACGCTCTGAGTTGGACGCTTGGCAACATATATGGAGTCCAATAGGGGCGGCTGATACAGAGCTACAGAAAACATTAAACACTTTAAAACCACTCGCATGATTCCTAGACTATACAAATCCCACTCTTTCTTCATCAAAACCCATTCATATTCATATTCATATTAATATTAATTCCCACCTTCTTAAACCACTCGCCGGAACCGGTGCTTCCACCGGACCCATCAAAACGACTACATTTGTCGTTTTATGCATTCAAACATATACATACACACCCATATATCTATATGTCTTTGCCAAGTTTCTAGGAAGGAGGCATACTTGAGCTCTTTCCATTAAAGGGTATAGTTTTTTATTTATTTTTCATTATGGTATTACCGTATTAGTCTAGTTTTAGTTTCTTGATTTTCTTGATTTGTGATACATGCATGTGTCATTTTGATACCCAATCTTGACATTTTGTTATTATGAGTCTAAAATATTAAATTTTTACTAAAAATAATTTTAAAATGTCTGCATTTTGTTCTTGGGAGTTAGTTTCTTGGTTAAGAAAATTCTGTGAATCTTGGTTTCTTGATCTTGACTTTTAAGACACTCTTGTGTGGTGTTAAGCTCTTATTCATTCTTTAAACATGGTGTGGGTCCCAATGGGACCGGAAAGAAAACGATATCGTAGGTTTTAATATATATTATATGAGTTTTTCCTGTTCTTTATGTGGTCTACTCTTTTCTTAATAGTTATTTTGTGACTTTGTATCAAATCATTACATTCAGGTAAGGTATTTTAATTATGGTGTTATTTAGTAGTTATGTTCTTAACTTTGTTCAATTAAATTTGTGCTTAGGTTTGCTCTTAGAGCATTGCATGCATGTTGTTTTTTGACATTTTTGAGCTCCCATGGAGGAAAGAGAGGATGAGTGAATATTTTTAGTTGTAAAATATATGTTATTTGAGGGAGGATGATAGAAAAGAGAAGTTTTTGGAGATGTTTTTGGCTATAAGAGGGTGACGAGGTGACATGAGTCGTTAATTTTTTATTCAGTGATACCATGTGTATTGGTTTAATTAAATTTAAAAAAGTGACCGTGCAGTCACTGTCACGTGAATTAAGAGGTTTGATTGGTTGGAAAAAAAGTCTAGGCTCACACCCAAGCCCGGGCTCCTGTTAGCATCTCAAGGGGCTCCCACTAATAGGCGCCGTGCCAAAATGCTATGGCAACGTTTTGTTGAGATGAAAATGGTGAGGTGGCTTGGGGCGCCATCGTGTTACACCCTCATTGTGGATGTTTTTTATTGCATTTTTACAAAATTCCTAGGGGGTGGTTTGTGGTTTTGTATCATTTGCATTTTTTTTATAATTTTACCTTTGAACTGAAAGGTTTTTTTTTTCAATAAACTGATTATTAAGCATATGTGTCAAACAAACAATCCCAAGCACCCTTCAAGATTAGTTCTTTAGTCATAACATCAAGACTCGTGTCTTATTTTTACTTAATTACATTTTTGTTTATGCTTGCATTTAATTACACTAATTGTATCTTTATTTAATGTTTAATGATGTGCTGTTACAAGATGAGCATCTAGTTCTTGGCATTATATATTTTTCATAATAATTTCATCAGATTCTACTATTGCTTTCAGCCTTTAATTATTGGATTCCAATTCTAATATGAGAAATGCAGAATCCTGAACTGGTAATCTGTCTATAAAATGAGTGATTTCATATAAATATAATCGTAAAGAATTATGAACAATGTGGTGTTTGGTTTTATCTCAGTGGACCGGAGCTGACTCGTTTGTTGATCAGCCAACCTTGTCTAATAACTTAAGTTTGAAAATGGGATCGTCGACACCACATCAGCAAAACACGAAGCATGTAGGTTTTCAGTTTCAGTTTCAAGATCAAGACTCATCATCAACTCAATCTACGTCTCAATCTTGTCCTGAAGTAGCTAGCGCTGGAGACAGCAGCAAGTATTGGGAGAACAAGTTTTCTGTTCAATCGGGCAAGTTAATCTATCTATTATATCGTTAACGTGGTCGGTGTATTCGCTAAAAGTTTTAATATTACTAGCAATAGATCTAAAAAATTAGTACAATGTTTAATTTGTGTACACACTAAATGTTGGGCTCTAACAGGGCGGATCAGCATGCAACTACCTTTTTTTATTTTAATAAATTTATAAAAAAGTTACTTTTTAAATATGGTTACTTGACATTAACTATTACAATAATAATCTAAGTATTTAAACTAAGTAGTTTAGGAGGCTGAATGCGATAGAGATAATCTTTAATATATTTAAGAAAAAGAAACAATATTAGTAACTGTTTTTATTTAACTTACTAACTATTGGGTAAATATGTTAGTAAGTATAATTATTTTTATCTTCATTGTGATTTGAAAGTTTAAATAATTTTTGGTATTTTTTCGTTTCTTTTAACCAGCTCAAGCGACACATGAAGAAGGTAGCGAGGGGTCTGCTTTACCGCTTGGTGCTCAAGATTATGCTATTGGTTCTCAACATGATCACCAGCAGCCATATGTAAGTTGAATAGTTTTATACTAGAGGTGGCAAAATGGGCGGGTTGGATACCAATCGGGTCAAACTGCGTGGTGCTATTTTAAATTTTTATAAAGGTTAGTTTCTAATGTGATTGGAAAAGTTATCATAATATTAGTCTCATTTTTTGTATACAATAATTAAGTAGAGTGGCAAAGTGGATGAGTCAGGTTACAAGCAAGTCAAATTGGGTTAAGGTAAAATCAATGTTTTTAGTACTGGATAAAACGGTCGAGTTGGGTTGACAAGAGCTTATTTTGAGCAACGTTTTAGAACTTAGTAACTTTTTGACACTTTTAATTATAAGCTGTTTTTTTTCTTGTTGAACTTGTTAAAGTTCAAAACATAAAAGCAAATGGGTCAATACATTTATTAATTTTGTATGATGACATTTTTCTTCCAAATTTCGTTTCAGGCATGTTTTCAGGTTCCATACTATCATGGGATGTTTGCGCCTTATGGTTACGGGTCACAAACTCTGGTGAACACATTACTAAACCTTCTTTATGTTTTGTGGTTTGCTAGATCTTTAATTATGCTGCCTCTTCTTCTATAACTGGCCTTTTGTTTTGTGGTTCCACATACAAGATTAGTTTGTTATTTTAAGTTTAATTTGTTTATGAGATATTCTCATTCTCATTGTTTACATACATCACCAGCTTCCTCATTTTCAAGGCATGAACATAGCGTCTTCGCGGGTCCCACTTCCACCTGATTATACACAAGGTGAAGCCATTTATGTGAATGCAAAACAGTACAATGCAATTCTTCGAAGGAGACAGTGTCGTGCAAAACTTGAGGCACAAAACAAGCTTTCAAAACCACGAAAGGTACATTCATGCTTTTCGCTTATTATTATATTTCAAACCGATTTGAATTCCACTTTCTATTTAAGATTTTTTGCATTTATAGTAAGGGCTTTTTAAACATAATAAAGAGTCCTCTAAATAACTGTTTTCACTTCCGGTTGGCTTGGGACCTGAGAATGGAACCTGTCAGGCTAAGCCTACTTAATCGTTTCCCAATTGGTCAGGCTAAGTCATCCTTGGCTCTTTACTTTATCTCATTAGTTAGGTTATTTGCGGTAAGGATCACAAGGGGATCTAGTTGGTGACATTTTTAATATTGTTTTTACATTCGAAAAACACGGAATTGTTAGATTCTGTTATTGGGTTTAAGCCTTTCAAGACATATTTCAATGTTTAAGAAATTTTTATCTTCCTAAATTGTGCATATTCATCTTTTTTTTAACGGAGATGGCAATTCAGACCCAAGTTGAGTTATTTCTATTTTTTTAAGCTAAATTTGAATTAAAAAAATTGAATTTGAAATTCTATTTTTGATTGAATTCAAAATTTTATTTGTTTTTGAAATTCAGAATTCGTTAGAATTCGAGTTGATAAGATTTAATTTAATAGATATAGTTTAATTAATAGATATAGTTTAATTTGAAACGCTCATACTATTATTATTATGTTAAATATATAAAAGAAAGTTAAAGTTTTATCCATAAAATTTAAAATCGAGTTTTGAATAAAAAATCATAAGTTCTATTTTATTTTAATCTAACAATTGAACCAAATTTTGAGTTTTTGTATCCGATTCAAATATTGAAGGACCCTAATGTGACTTGTATATACTATTTATAGGCCATCCTAGTAAATGGTGATACAAATCGTATGCTTTGTTATAGTTTTGGAAAAGCCAAATTGGGAAAAATGAATACGCAAAGATTGAGGCAATACGTTTTGTATATTAACACTGCTGAGTTATATTGGTATATTATGAAAATATTAACTATTAAATTATATTTCCTGTTTCATGTGTGCGTTTTGAGTATTGTTCAAACATTCCGTTCAAAACAAAGTATTGCTCAACCATGGATAATCCCTAGGAATGTAGACCGATTTGTATAAACTTAATACTATTAATAATATTGCTGTTTAGATTGACTGAAACATACGATCATTATCCTACATCGTGTGTGGTCAATCTTTAAAATAAACTCACCAATCACCATTGTATACTTCCCCCCTTGCAGCTTCAATCCTTGCATATTCATCTTCCCATTTTGGCTGATTTGAAAAAGGAAAAAAAACCGAAGTCATTGTTTGTTTTTGAGGATGATGGAGAACTATGGAGAGAAATAGACCAATTTATGTAGATTTATTAGGGTGCATAAAAATTGGAGATGAGCAAATGGTACCGGGTATCAATGGTACATTCGATACCGATATTTTCGATAACAGTATCAAGCTCATCTCTAAGGCTATGTGTAGTTCAGATGGTGTTGTTGCCCAAAAATTGCCCCCACCAATAAATAATCACCACGTCAGCATGTGCATTACACACACTTGTAGCCAGGGGGCGGTGTTCCTCGTCCATATCGCCCCTTTTTGTAGCCCACTACACATAGACTAATGGAAAGAAAAAAGGATAATAAAAGTAAAAGAATGATTCACAATGGCAGAGATTCATGTCCGCCTGAATCGGGTTCATGCTACCCAATGTTAACTAATTTTTTTTTTATGCCACAGTTTTTCTCATCATATTTGCAGTTTAGAAATGGATGGTTCAAAGGTGTTTTACCCAATTTAACCGGTTCAAGCGGTTTGGTTTCGGTTTAAGAACCGGCTTCAATTTCGAAACCAGTTTTTTTTCACCTCTACTCTTGTCATAGATCTTGTTTCCCCAATGGATCCTTGCTAGCCCAACAAAGCAAAATTTAAATTACTTTCACCTGGGCTTATTGAGTAAGCTTTGTAGGCTAAGTGAATGGTGAGCGTGGATTAGTTATCTTTTGGGCGCTTTGTGATTTAGTAAAATCGGTACCAACTACAAACTTTAGAACACATAATATTAAAACCGAGTAAACTTTGTGCTTTAAAGTATTATGAAAGCCCAAAATGAAGTTTTACTGAAATATTTGCTCACTAACCCAATTGTGAAGGGTTTGGATTTTTAAACATTACGAAATACTACGAAAATTTCCTGGGTTCGTAAACGTAAGACTATCACCATTCATAAATCAAACCAAACCTTTTATATAAAATTAATTTCTCTTTTGTCCATCAACCCAATCAAACCAAACTTTGCACACTAATTAGCAACACAGCCTTCATGATTTTTTTAAATGAATAATAATTAATAATTGTTGTTTTTTTATAATGACTAGAAACACAAAAAAAATAATTTAATTAGAAAAAGAATCAAAATAATTATTTTTAAATATTAAAAATTATTATATTCATCACAAATACTTAGATGATTAATATTATTTCTATATTAAAAAGTATTTATTTTAAACTAACTCATTTGTAATCAAGTTTATACCGGTATGCTAAAACAAATGAACAAGACTATGCTTTTTAAATTACTATAATAACTTAATTATTAAAAGTTTTTAAAAAAAATCAAGATTAGACCTCAAACTAATTATTATGAAAGAATAAAAAAAAAGAAATTAAAAACATGCTTATTCATGTGCTGATATGTGACACCAACATGGTTTGCAAATTAGTTTGCTCTAGCAAACCATTTGCCATTATTTCAAGTTTTTTTATTTTTTTCTTTTCTAAATAGTGGGACAAATTATCATTGGTTTGCCAATGAGAGTAGTCTAATTACAAAATATAATTTTTTTATTGTTTTTTTATTTCAAATAAAAGGATCCAATTACAATAAAGAGACAGGTAAGCGGACAATAAGCTGCGCCGCCACCCCCTTTTTGAATGACAAAACCAATCATACTGAAAACAAAATTACAAAATGAAATGTCAGTAACTCTACTAATAAAAAACTAAAAATAAACTCGATTTTCATAAAAGGGCATATATTTATAAAAGAATTAAAAAGTTAACATGAACCTTGTAATAAATCACTTCGAATTCTTTGCATATATATTTGATTCAAACTAGTAATATTCAACATGTGTGTTGTGGTGATGACGAGAGTTTGTTTGGTATTGGTTAGCTTCGATACAGATACGGTACACCCATATACAATAGCAATTAAAATCCTAAACATTTAAGATGTACGTAGAAAAGAAAAATAGGAGAGGGGATTCGACATGTGGGGATGGGAGAGAAGCGCTCAATGCGGGAATCAAACCAAATACCCACGCACCCATTCATTTTTATGGATCTTATGTATTCCACCAACGAAATATTATTTTGCTTTTATTTCGCCTCAAGTAGTATATACACAAATATTGGTGCCCGATTGCGTATATGACTGCAAATATAGTATAATGCAATAGTCATATCATCATTCTTCAATAGAAAATTTCAATAGTTTTAAGATATTTTTTCAAGCATGTGAAAATTTAGTGGTCTTGACTGACAAATTAGTGATGATTAGGCCAAACACATTCGACTTAAGAAATAAGTTTATACTTTAGAGGTTTTGAAAATCACTAACATCCATATGATATTCAAAATTCCAAACTTGTAAATTAGTAAATATGACGAACTAACCATCTAGATAACTAGTTAAGGGGCTCATTATGGTAAGTAACCACTTCATGGTTTGACCCACACCAATAATAATGATTTTTGGACGGCTTTAGCAACCTGTATCTTTTATTTTGTGTGTGGAATGTGATATATTAAGAAACTAGTAAGAAGCAAAATAAAACGTTACAAAGGGATGCTAGTTAAAGATACACACCAATGTGTCCAATCTAAAGTAAGCATTATTGCTCTACTTCTAATCCAAAAAAAAAACAATTTACTTTGTTGTCTTCAACAATCTTTTCGAAGTAAAATAAAGCAACCCGGATCCACTTGGTATCGGGGATATAACCGTTCTAGGTTGTTGGGTTGGGCTTCAAAGCCATGCAAACAAGTTAAATATATTCAAATATTCCCAGAAATTTATTATTGTTCGGAGGCGATATTCTCCATCAAAATTATTCAATGGGCTCTAGAAGAAAATTCTGGAAGCACTCTATGAAAATTTAGAAATCCGCCTTTTGAAATGGTCATAAAAAGACTTAGAATATGTATTATTATAAAATGATTCAATAAGTACCGTTTGACATATTTTTCATTTTCATTTTAAAAATATTGTTTTTGTTTTATCATTTCCATTTTATTTGATTTTATATTTCAGATTTTATGACCATGTAACTTTTTTCGTGATTACGTTTTAATGTGAAAAATCGATTCGTCGCTGCAAATAATTGAACACGTGTAGAAACCTTTTTGGTCAAATTACGATTTAGTTTTTGGGTTTTCTTTTTCGTTTGTTGTAGCGTATTTAAATACCGTACCAGTTTCATAATAAACTGAATCAATATCGACCGAATTCATGTCTTGTCTCCACTGCATCGCGAGAGTTGAACACAACACAACTATTTTGACCTTTAAACATAAATCAACCCAAATCAAACTAGGATTAAGGTTCGACAATTTCATCTTTTTTGGGCTGGCTTTTTACTCGACTACTCGTTGATAAAATAAAATGACATAGGTAATTTCAAACAAGTTTTAACCTATGTATTGATTTTTATTTTCAAAAAAGTAATGTGTCATAAATAAAGAATAACAGTTCTATATGACTTTAAAAAAACGAAAAAAGAAAAAAAAATAAGAAGGGAACTTTCACATGTAGATTGTAGACAAATCATTGAATCAAATTCATTAATCACTATTCGAGATATTTCATCTAAACTCCAAAGAAATGATGTGACAGGCACTTACAAGTAAATGGTCCACACGGCATTAAAACCGTGTTCTTTTTTTAGAAAACTTCTTAAAAGAGGGAAAGGAACTGCACAATATCTAGTGAGCATATTTTTTTAGAGGTACACAAATAATTTATACAGATTATGTTCCGGTACTGACTTATCCAGAAACACCATCAATAAAGAAACTCATCATTGTTGGAAAACCTCTCTTGAATCAGTTTAAAACCAGAGACCTCAAAGGTCTTAGACTTTAACCATCACTCCATGTCAATTAACCGAAAATCAATTAACACATATATTCTTTTTGACCAAGACCAAACAATCATGGCCCAACTACTCCATGTTAACTAACTGAAAGTCTATTGACGCACATACTCTTTTTGACCAAGACCAGACAACCATGGCCCAACTCCTTTAGCATGCGTCTATTCATTCATCAATGTAGTCATGTAGATTGTAGATGTTCAAAACTTAAATCTGATTCTTTTAAAGAGAAAACTTTAAAACTAATCACTTATTAGAAATTATATTACTGATATAGTTAGATGTTAGGCATTCACATTTCATTCTCAATCCTATCGCTATAGTTTTAATAAAAATCTAATTTTCTAAATTTGTTTTTTATTTTCTAAAACACCAAACACCTATCGCTATTGTTTTTTAGAGCATTCACATCTCATCCCCTAAATTTATGTGAGGAGAGTATGTAAATTATAGGGATGATGTTTTGAGTGGTTGTGAGTGTAAATTATAGGGTTGAGAGAAAAATGTAGTGATTTTTTGTAAATTTGAGAAAACATTTTGGGAACATTGTTTGCCCCTATTTATTTTTTAATATTTGTTGGATTGGTTGTGAGTAGTACAGAGAGAAAACTGTAATGATAAATGTATAAAAAATATTATTTAATTGAACACGAGAGATAAATATAGTGTTTTTTAGTGTAATTATAGAGATAAGGATGAGGAATGGAATGAGAATGCTCTTATTCCCCATCCTCTTCCCTATTTTCGTTTCTTAACTATTTACTTTCATATAATTTAAATAATAAATATGTACAGTCGTACATATGTCAACATTTAATTAAATAACACCAATTTGAGATAAATATTGAAACCCAAATTTATGGGATGAACGGTTCATGAACACTTGTCGAAAGAGATTTTATATATGTGTTCGTTCATTAAGGAAATGAATATGTACACGAACAGTTCACGAACGTAAACAAACACAAATAAAGTCGGCAGAGACTACAAATTGAGACCGACATATTCATGAATGTGAATAATAAAAGCATGTAAACGAATCGAACGAACACAAACAAGGGCATGCTCGTGTTCGTTCGTTTAACTTTATACAAACACGGAAACTTAATCGAACAAAGATATATGTTCATGTTCATTTATTTAAAAATTGAATATTTGTATTCGTTTGTTTAAAATTTAAACGACATAACTGAACAAAGATAAATAGAAATATAAAAACAATTGTAAATGAATACATGTTTTAAACCCGGATTTTGCGGTGGAGACGTTGTGGTACCCATTCGTGTAGTGAACACTTTCTCTCTTGTTTCCTTACTGGAGTGTTGGTATAAAACCTTGAATAGGCATAACTATACAACGCTTTAAAGTCGACAGCTCACCTGCAAGGAACTGAAACCTTCCAGTGTTTCCGATTATTACGAATTTTACGGGTTCTTGTTCTTAAATCTCTTCCCTCTGTAGTTTTATGTTTATTGTAGTATAATTACTTACACTCTGATCCATCTTTCTTTCTTTGATTATTTTATTATTTTCATTTGTTGGTTTACAAATAATATGCAAAATCTGGGGAAGTTACTCATCTTATTTTGTTTCTCAAGCCACAATAATTGTTTATAAAAATATGGTCAATTGGGGGAGGGGGTTTGTGTTGTTGGATTTGTAGGAAATTGTAAATTAAATTAAAATTTAATAAAAGTAATGTTTTTTTCTCTTTCCACTTGCCCTTTTAAAAAGCTTTAAACAGACTGTTTATTACGAACAATTTTTTTTCCAGTCATAACTCAAATTTGATCGTATGGATGTATTTTGTAATGGATTCTTATAGACTTACTTTGTTATGGTTTTAAGTTTTTATTATTAGTTTCTTAATGGCTAGACAAATAATTTTGGTTGTTATAAAATGAAGGCTTACAAGTTACAAAAGCATAATCCGCAGGTTAATTGTTTTTTATTTGAAGGTCATGGTTTAGTTTGAAGATGATCGTATATGACAATTTGATACATTTAATTAGTGATAAATTATATATATATATATATATATATATATATTTATGTTTTAGTGATAAAAGGTGTTATCAAAACACCAAATAAACGATGAAATTGATGTAATCGAATGCTTTATTATCAATGGCGATTACAAGAACGAAACAGAAATGAAAGGAATTGTAAAACAGAAAAGTAATCTAACCTATTCTAATTAGGGTATATATCTGAGCCCTAACCCCCAAATCAACAAGAAACCGTTAGTAACAAACTTCTAAAGAGATTAGGCACAAGTAGTCCCTACACTTCTGTGAACTTGACACTTTTGACCCTTCAACTATTATTGACTGAGTTGACTGAGTTGACTAACACAAATTTTGACTTTATCATAACAATTCTCCACCTAAAGTCATAATTGACTTTAACCAAGCCCCAACTTATTAACACAAAACTCCAATTTAGGCCCTGAAAGAGTTTTGGTAAACATATATGCAGGATTTTCATCAGTTTTGAGCTGCAACACCTTAACCTCCTTATTATTGACCACTTCTCTAATAAAGTGCAACTTGACATTTATGTGTTTTGACCTCTCATGGAAGATACTATTCTTTGACAACTGAACAGCCCCCTGATTGTCACAAAACACCATTGTATCATCCAAATTAACACCCAAATCTGATACAAACCCATTTAACCAAATAGCTTCTTTAACCCCTTCTGTTAAAGAAATATATTCTGACTCAGTAGTTGATAGAGCAACAACTTTCTGCAACTGAGCTTTTCAGCTAACAATATTGCCAAACACTTGAAATGCATAACCAGATATAGATCTTCCTCTATCCAAATCCTTAGCAAAATCTAAATCAACATAGCCAATTACCAAATTGGCCCAGTCTTCAGATCTTTGTTTAAACACAATACCAAGATCTTTAGTACCTTTAAGATACCTAAGAATCCATTTTACTGCATCCCAGTGTCTTCTTCCTGGATTGGCCATGTATCTACTCACCAAACTAACTGCATAGCCTATATCCGGTCTGGTACACACCATAAGATACATTAAACTACCAACAACATTTCCATATGGTATCTTTTCCATATCAGTTCTTTCCATTTCATCTTTTGGAGAATCATTAGCTGAAAGTTTGAAATGTGCAGCAATGGGAGTTGTTACAATTTTCACATTATCATCTGACATCCCATAGTTAACCAGAACTTTCTGCACATAAGAACTTTGTAACAGTTTTAACACTTTCAAACTTCTATTCCTTTGAATCTCTATGCCCAAAATCTTCTTGGCATCCCCTAATTCTTTCATATCAAATTCCTTCATCAGAATTTCTTTAGTAGCTTTAATCTCTTTCTTATCTTTACAAGCCACCAACATGTCATCTACATACAAGAGCAAATAGACAAAATTACCCTTGCAGTATTCCTTATGATATACACAACTATCATAAGCACTTCTTTTGAACCCATTACTTATCAGACATTCATCAAATCTCTTGTACCACTGTCTTAGGGACTGCTTAAGTCCATACAGAGATCTCTTCAATAAACAAGCCTTTTCCTCATTACCCACCACCTCATACCCTTTTGGTTGCTTCATAAAAATACTTTCTTCCAAACTTCCATGAAGAAAAGCTGTTTTGACATCTAACTGTTCCAGTTCCAAATCTAAAGAAACAGTTAAAGACAAAATTACCCTTATTGAAGAATGCTTTACTACGGGTGAGAAAATCTCATTGTAGTCCACACCAGCCCTCTGTGTAAACCCCTTGGCCACAAGTCTTTCCTTATACCTTAGTTCTTCTCCAGGATTCAATCCTTCTTTTACTTTGTATATCCATTTGCAAGACACCAACTTTTGATCTTTAGGCTTATCCACCAGTTCCCATGTACCATTCTTATATAATGAATCCATCTCTTCATTCATGGCAGCATACCATTTATTTTTGTCCCTTGAACTGATAGCCTCATTGTATGACAATGGCTCAAAAATACTTTCATGCTCAACAGCCATAAAAGCTACTGCAGATATGTCTTCAGTATCTCTAAATCTCAAGAGAGGTATAATAGTTCTTCTAGTCCTATTTCTGGCTAAACTAGGACTATTTTCAACAATACCAGAACTACCCCTTGTCTGATTTTCATCGGTATTCTTTAAGGTTTCCTCCACCTCAATCTGAACACCTCCTTGATTGACAGAAATACCCTCAAATGCACTTTCATCCCTATACATCACATCTTTATAAACCATATCTTCATTAAACTTGACATCCCTACTTACTATAATCCTTTTACCATTTCCTTCAAGTCTCCACAACCTATACCCTTTCATACCTTCTGGATAACCTAAAAATATACACTTTAGTGCTCTAGGCTCTAGTTTCCCTTGGCTTATATGTGCATAAGCTAGTGACCCAAAAACTCTAAGATTATTATACTCTTGCTTATGACCAGACCAAGCTTCCATAGGTGTCATCATGTCCAAGGCTGCTGATGGTGACCTATTGATTAAATAGGCTGCAGTAGTCACCGCCTCAGCCCAAAAACTTTTTGGCAAACCAGAACTTACTAGCATACATCTCATTTTTTCACCATTAGTTCTATTCATTCTCTCAGCCAAACCATTTTGCTGAGGAGTTCCCGGCACTGTTAAATGCCTAGCTACCCCACTTGACATACACAACTGGTCAAACTCCTTATTACAAAACTCTAAACCATTATCTGTTCTAAGTTTCTTAACCTTCCTCTCTGTTTGTGTCTCTACCAATGTTTTCCATTCTTTAAACTTCTCTAAGGCATCATTCTTGTTCTTAAGTATGTAAACCCAAACCCTTCTAGAATAGTCATCTATGATTGATAGATAGTATCTTGCACCACCCAATGAGTCATGTTTTGCAGGCCCCCAAAGATCAGAGTGAACATAGTCTAAGATTCCCTTTGTAGGATGTTTACTCCTGCTAAAACTAACCCTTTTATGTTTTCCTAACACACAACTTTCACAAAAACTGATGTCACAACTTCTTAGTTTTCCAAGAACTTGTTGTTTGTTTAACTCAACAAGTCCTTGTATACTAATATGACCTAGTCTTTTATGCCAAAGTAATGCATCATTTTTAACATTATTAGATGCAAAATTCACAGAATCAGCCTCTTTGACCTTACCATCTAATAGATAGATGTTGTTATCCTTTCTAGATCCTGTTAACACAACCATAGACCCCTTTACTACTCTAGCCTTTCCATCTCTTAAACTAACATGATATCCTTCCTTTTCAAAAGTACCTAAAGATAAAAGACTTCTCTTCAAATTAGGAATATACCTCACACTCTTGAGATCAACCTCCATTCCATTCATCATTTGAAGAGTAATAGTTCCCATACCAAGAATTTGACAAGGTCTGTCATCACCAAGTTTGACAGAACCAAGATCTTCATGCCTAATTTCTTTAAAGAATTCTCTCACAGGTGTCATATGAAATGAACATCCTGAGTCCAATACCCATTGCATCTTGCCTTCAAGATTATTTACACAATACACATCAGCACCATCATAGCCATCCGAACCATCTTCTTGTGAAATATGACTATTTTGCCCCTTAGATGAATTACCTTCACCCTTTTTTTTCTTGAACTCTAGGCAGTCCCTTTTGAAGTGTTTTTCTGAATTACAAAAGAAACACCTCTTATTGGTTCTTGACTTAGATCTAACTTGATTCTTAAACTGGTTCCCCTTTTGATCAGAACCCCTTTGATCAGGTCTCCCTCTTACAAATAACCCATCTCCACCATCTTCCTTATGATCTGTTCTCTTCTTCAACTCTTTCGAGTTTAATGCAGCCAAAACTTCCTCCATGGACAGAGTTTCTCTACCATACATCAATGTATCGACAAAATGTTCATAAGATGAAGGAAGGGATGTCAAGAAAATTATGGTCTGATTTTCATGTTCTAATTCCACCTCAATGTTCTCTAAATCCAAGATGAGTTTATTGAACTCATCCGTATGATCTTCAAGTGTCTTCCCAGAGGTCGTATGAAATGTATACAATCTCTTCTTCAAATACAGCCTATTTGCCAAAGACTTAGTCATATAAAGTGACTCAAGCTTGGCCCAGACTCCGGCTGCAGTTATCTCTTTAGACACTTCCCTTAGAACTCGATCTCCTAGGCTGAGAATGATGGCACTATGGGCCTTTTCAAGTATATCTTTCTTTTCTTTATCATTCAGAGCCTCTGGCATATTTGGCTCTCCCAACAAAGCGTCAGAGACACCCTGATGAACCAACAGAGCCCTCATTTTGACTCTCCAGAGACTGAAATCATTCCTCCCATTAAACTTCTCTAACTCGAACTTCGTAGACACCATACCGATCACCAATTGCGGAAACCACCGTTGAATTCTTCGAACAATCAAGAGCCAATGGCTCTAATACCAATTGTTATCAAAACACCAAATAAACGATGAAATTGATGTAATCGAATGCTTTATTATCAATGGCGATTACAAGAACGAAACAGAAATGAAAGGAATTGTAAAACAGAAAAGTAATCTAACCTATTCTAATTAGGGTATATATCTGAGCCCTAACCCCCAAATCAACAAGAAACCGTTAGTAACAAACTTCTAAAGAGATTAGGCACAAGTAGTCTCTACACTTCTGTGAACTTGACACTTTTGACCCTTCAACTATTATTGACTGAGTTGACTAACACCAATTTTGACTTTATCATAACAAAAGGTAATATGATTATGAAGTCACAACATCTATAAGAGCATTCTCATCCCATTTCTTATAATTACGTGAGAGAAGTTTGCAAATTATAGGGTGAGGTTATGAGTGATTGTGAGTGTAAATTATAGGATGAAGAGAGAATGTAGTGATTTTTTGTAAATTTTGGGAAACATTGTTTCCCCTATTTATTTTTCAATATTTGTTGAATTGGTTGTGATTAAAGGAGAGAGAAAACTATAATGATAAAAGTATAAAAAATATTATTTAATTGAACATAAGTGAAAAATGTAGTGTTTTTTAGTGTAATTATAGAGATATGAATGAGGAACGGGTTGAGAATACTCTAAGTTGTAACTAATTCATCAATATGGTTGAGACTAGAGGGTATGTGAAAAATGAGATGTGAATGCCCATATTACTTTTTATTTTGAAAAAAAATATCACAAATAGATTTTACTCAATACAATTATTACAAAAAACCAATGCGTTACCGCCTGTCTTGACCAAAATGAAAATATTCCCCGTCAAGAAATGGGTAACAATAATACGATGTGAGTCTAGTTGTTCAGAATTTAATTCGAATTCGAAATATTCGAAATTCGCTTTGATTCGAATTCGATTATTAAGATTCAAATTCGTTTTTAAAAAATTTGAGTTCGATTCGATTCGTATTCGAGTATAGTAATCGAATAGGAATCGAATATGAATTTACGATTTATTATTCGATTCGATTCGAAATTCGAATTCAAATTAATATGATATATATATATATATATATATATATACATAGTATATATATGTTTGTATATAACTTTTTTGTTTTGGCCATATTCATAAATAGCAAATGTCCATTACAAAATATTAAACCCAATATCAAATATCATTATTTTTTTTATTCCATACTATTTGTATTTTAATTTTAAACTTATTATCACATGTTATTGAAGCAACTTTAAGCTAATATTTATGTGCTTTACAATTATTTGATTTTGAAATTTTTAACATAAGTGAACATGAATCAAATCGAATTTATTCGAATTCGGTCCGTATTCGATTTGATTCGAATTCGAGTTTTGAATACGAATCGAATTTCGAATATGACATAAAATACGAATACGAATTCAAATCGAATAATTCAACTTTTATTCGAATAAGAATATGAATACGAATACTAGCAAAAATTTAAATTATTCAAATTCTTCGATTAACTTGAAAATTCGTTATCGATTCGATAAACACCCCTAGATGTGACTTGTAACTTTGTATTTATCAAAGTAGTTTATAAAATAAACTTTCAATTTCTCTCTTCGGAGTATTAACAACTTTTACTTTTCTTTCCTTACTATTGATAAAAATACAATAAAACCCTTATAGTTTAATTTGATTTTTAATAAACCCTATACTTTATATGTTTCTTTCCTACTAATACGATTACGGGTCCCGCGCAACCCACGGTTCTTTAGTACTACTTTTATTTTTAACTAGATATATTAACCGTTGCGTTGTAGCGGCGCAACTATGCGGTTACTATTGGTTACATATCTATTACACTTGTTATAATACCGAAATTAAACCCCAAAAAAAGTTTGTCAATTTAACATATTTTAAAGAAAAACCAAAAAACCAAAGCTAAACGTATTTAAACACAAAAAGATATTTTTGAATATGAACTTCTGGAGGAGGTGTTTTTGTGGTTTGGTCTTTCCATAAATTTTCTCAAAAAGTTATTTCTTTTAACTTGTCAGTATTATATAAATACAAATTAAGTCGTATAAAATTTTGTTTTTGTAAAATAGTTTAATTATATATAAGGAAGCAGCTAGGGAATACATCAAATCACTCCCAGTTCTTTATTTTTGACCCATTTCATGCAGTAACACAAAGCAAATCACATACATCTTATTTTCATTTGGTTTCCACTTTCTCCTTTATAATACAGATACCCAACACTTACATGGCATCTTTATCCTCCTCTTCTCGATCGTTTAAGCATGATGTATTTCTTAGTTTTAGAGGAGAAGACACCCACAAGACGTTTGTGGATCATCTTCTCGCTGCTCTCAAGCTACACCTAATTGGCACATACAAAGATGATGAAACACTTCCTCGGGGTGAATCCATCCGTCCATCGCTCTACAAGGCTATTGAAGATTCACGAATTGCTGTTGTAGTATTCTCCAAAAACTATGCAGGTTCTTCGTGGTGTTTGGAAGAACTTGCACATATTATGAAATGCAAAGAAGAGAGAGAGTTAATCGTTATGCCTATTTTCTATGACGTGGATCCCTCGTATGTGAGAAAACAAAAGGGGGATTTTGGAACAGCATTTGCCCAACTAGAGGTAGACAACAACAAAGCTCAGTTATGGAGAAACACACTTGTTGATGCAAGTAACATTGCTGGATGGGAACCCAAGCTCATTGCCAACGGGTAATTTTCTTTCTATTTGGACTATGTATATATGCTTAATGTGTTTGTACAACGCAAAATATACTTTTTAAGTTTTTATGTGATAGTCAATAAATTTATTACACGTGCTTTTAGTTAATTTAGGGCTACCCGACCTTGTGCTTAAGAGGATTTCTTTATTGGAATGGTGGATCCATCAAATATTTTGATTATTTTGTTATATATTTCTTTTTAGCATTTGCTCTACTGTAACGTTGTTAGTATCTACTCCCCTATAACCACAGAGATTCTCGTTTTAATCGATTTCTTTCATTCGTGTCTTGCATATCTTCATATATTAATATGGATTTCTTTTTACATCAAGCCGTGTGGGGGTAAATTACCTCTTTGTGAAATAATGCGAATTGCGTAAATCATCCATATATATGTTTATCCAATGTGCAGGCACGAATCAAAAGTCATTAAAGAAATTGTTGATACAGTCAGGGGCAAATTGTTCCCCTCAAATGCAAATGTTGATGAAGATCTTGTCGGCGTAGAGACCCGCTTGGAAGACTTGAAACCGAATTAGAAGTTGGCTCTGAAGGTGTGCGCATGGTTGGGATATGGGGGTGTGGGGGTATCGGTAAGACTACTCTGGCAACTTCTATCTATATGGAATTACGTCATCACTTTCAAGGTCACTGTATTATGGAGAATATTAGGGAGGAATCAAGAAAAATTGGTTTAAAAAAATTGCAAAAGAATATGCTATCAGCTATTTTCAAAACCAAAGTGACGGTGCCCAATGTTGCAGAAGGAAAAAGAAAGATGAAAACTATGTTATGTAGTAAAAATGTCTTAATAATTCTTGACGATGTCGATAGTCCTGACCAGTTAGATGCGTTAGCTGGATCCCATAGTTGGTTTGGTAGTGGGAGCCGAATCATAATCACAACAAGAGATGAACATTTGTTGACTACTCACAAGGCAGACGAGGTGTGTGATGTTAAATTATTATCAGGTGATGAGGCAATGCAACTCTTTAATAAGCATGCATACAATGAAAGAAAACCTGTAGAAGATTATGAGACACTTTCGTCACGTGTAGTTTCTTATGCTGCCGGGCTCCCATTGGCACTTAAAGTTTTAGGTTCTTTTCTATATGACAAAGAGAAGGAGGGGTGGATTAGTACCTTGGAGAGACTAAAAGATATTCCAGAAACTGAAATTGTAGAAAAGCTAAAAATTAGTTATGATGGACTTAAAACTGTGGAGAAAGAGTTATTCTTAGATATTGCGTGCTTTTTTAGAGGGCGGTACAAATTTGAGGCACTGGAAATACTTGAAGCTTGTGATTTTTACCCCGAAATAGGGATAGAGGTGCTCCGTCAAAAGGCTCTCATAACTGTTCTAAGATATGGTAAGTTTGATATGCATGATCTGGTTCAAGAAATGGGACATTACATTGTTAGAGGGGAACATCCTAAGAGTCCTGACAAGCATAGCAGAATTTGGAAACATGAAGAGATCAATAACATGCATTTAACAATGGTAAACGTTACGTTAACTAACTTTTAAACATTATATTATTTTTGATGAATGATAATTGAAATGTACATTGTTTTCGTCTTTATTACAGGAAAATGACAGTATTGAAGCCATAAATTATAAAAATGATGAAGAAGACTGTGATGATGTTGATTCACTACAGTTCTGTAAAAGTGTTTCAAACATGAAGAAACTAAGGTCCCTTACGGTGTCAATGAGCGATCCCAAGCTTGTTGAAGGGCCTAATTTTCTTTCAAACGAGTTGCGATATATTGATTGGGAAGGGTATCCTGGAAAAAGTCCATTTCCACACAGTTTCCAACCAATGAAACTAGTGGATTTATATTTGAGAGACAGCTTTCAAAAACATGTTTGGAAGGGCTGTAAGGTAATTCATTTAATTGAACATATTAAAATAGTGGATTATATTAAGTGAGCATTATATTGATAAAAAATAACAAGTAATTGATAGAGGTTTCTTCGTAACTATGTTCTTTTAACTATATAAAAGAATAAAAATGCTAAAAGGAAGAAAAACAAAATAAAAGTATAAAACAAACAGAGCAAATTTTTATAAGATTGTTAGGAGGGTCGTTGTAATTTAATTTATTTTTTTGTAAGAGTAAGGGCATGTTTGTTGTATTATATCAGAAAAGGGATGCCCTATCTATTTGCTCTTTAAAATTTTCCAGCAGAGGATATAACTTGTTGGAAATAATGTCGATCTCGCTAAAATCTTGTTCGTTTATTAAAGTTAAGTTAAACTTTGTTAGAAAGTTCAGTTAACAAAGTTAGGGTGGAAATTGCAATCAGTTAATAGTTATGAAATCATACTACTTGTAAAATCTGACTGAAACTTTTGCGTATTACATAGCATCTACCGCATCTGAAAGCTCTTCGACTCAGTTATATGAAGCAGCTACTGAGAACACCGGATTTTGATGGACTCCCATGTCTTCAAGAGTTGAGACTCATTGATTGTTATAAATTAAAAGAGATTCACCCTTCACTTGGAAATCATAAAAGTCTTCGATCCGTAAAGGTGTCAGGCTGTGACAACCTTAAAATGTTTCCAGCAATTGTCCATATGGAAAAACTCCAAACTCTAGAAATATGGGATTGTGAAAAGATTCTTGAGTTCCCAAAGATCCAAGCAAACATGGAAGGCTTGGTAAAGTTGTCCGTGGAAGATACTGGGATACAAGTTTTGCCCTCATCAATTGGCGAACGTTGTACCAACCTTATTTCTCTAAATTTGTCTCAGTTGAAGAATTTAAAGAGTATAGAATTCAACTTTGATGCCTTAAAACATTTGAAAACGCTCCATTTACAACAATCAATACATGTGAAGAAGACAAGGTGGCGTCCACTGTTTCATCAGTTGGATCTCTATGCATGCCGTTTCAAAGATGTAGTTGAAATCCCGCCGAGTATTATTGAGTTATCCAACTTAAAAGAGCTAGATCTAAGTGAAAATGATTTTTCACGATTAGATTTCAGCCTCTTGCAACTTACTCGACTCAAAATCCTTAACGTGTCGCGTTGCGAAAAGCTTTTCGAATTGCCTGAACTCCCATCAAGCTTAACTATTCTCAGTGCAAGCTACTGCAAGTCACTTACAAACTTTGGAGATTGTCACAAGAACTGTAGATGGTTATGTCAAGTCTCACTTTGGAGCGCGGGCATCATAAGTAATGGTCAGGAATTATTAGAATCCATGGTTGAAGCATGCATGGCTGTTGAAAACCAGAATATGCTTCTCCAACTTACAGGTGCTGAGATTGCAAAGGGGTTTACAGTACCTCCATTGCGTAGAGGGAATAGATGTACATTGCAACTCCCGGAGAACTGGTGTAATGACTTTTCTGGTTTCTTAATATGTGCCGTTTCGGATGATACTGTCTCTGGTATGAGTTTAATCATAAATATGAATGACTATGAGGAGATGAATGGTATGGATTCTGAACATGATATTGATGAGATTTGGGAATTAGAGAGTGATAGTATTAATAAATGTACATGGATGGCGTATGTTTCATTTGGTTCATTGAGACAAACGGTATGGTGGAATCAAACATACAAAGCTCTTTCGTTTAAGAATGCAGCCGGGCAGCAGTGTTATGGCTTTGGAGTCAGGCTGATTGACAAGAAAATTAGAAGTACTGGTTCAACGGAAACATCAACAAATTATTCTTCAGCTTATATTCCTACACCTACCGTAGAGATTACTAGTTACTCCATGTCGAATGTTGGAATATACCTTTCTGTTCCACACATAATTAGAGCATTCTCATCCCATTCCCTATAATTATACGAGGGAAGTTTGCAAATTATAGGATGAGGTTGTGAGTGTAAATTATAAGGTGGAGAGAGAAATGTATTGATTTTTTTTGTAAATTTGGGGAAACATTGTTTGCCCTATTTATTTTTTAATATTTGTTGAATTGGTTGTGAGTTGATGAGAGAAAAAATTGTAATAATAAAAGTATAAAAAATATTATTTAATTGAAAAGGAGAGAGAAGTGTTTTTTAGTGTAATTATAGATATAGGGATAGGAAACATGTTGAGAATGCTTCAAGGGGAAACAAAAATGAGAATGATGAGACAGATTTGTAGCCACACAAAAAAACCATTCAAAAATTTTTTAAAAAAATAAATAAATAAATCATAACTCAAAATATAATAAAAAAACGAAAAAAGTAAAAACACAAAAACATTTCCACTGTCATACTCGTTCTCACAAAAAAAAAACACAATGGTAAGTGAAAAAAGTCGTTGTGTCTTTTTGTTTATCATTGTGTTTTGTGTTTATTTTCGTCATTGATTGTATATTTTTACCTTGACATTGTGTCTTTATTTCTTTATATTGTGTTATATTACTCACCATTGTGTTATATTTTGTTCGGCATTGTGTTATATTTTGCGATCTATTATATCTTTTTTTAGCTATAATTGTGTCATTTTCGCCATTGTGTCTTTGATCACACCATTGTGTTTTTTCGTCAATATATTTTTGTATTTTTTTGAACGAGAATATGGCGGAAACAGTTTAGTTTTTTTATTTTTCGTTTTTTATTTATATTTTGAATTATGATTGTTTTATTATTTTTTTTGAATTTATTTTTAAAGAGTTTTTTTGTGTGGTCAAAAATCATTCACACTTCTTATTTTTGTCTACCTTTGTGTTTTAACTTTACCCTTTTTAATTATGCATAGCAATAATAAATTGGGTGTGGCTCAATGGTAGAGCACTCACTTTACTAGTGAGAGGTGGGGGGTTTAAACCTCACTATCACCAATTTATATGGGAGATAACCTCACTGTCACCAATTTATATGGGAGATATGAGGGATGCCCCTGGCTTGTCATGGTTCGAGTCCTGATCTCACCCGGTTTTACCGTCTCTTCGCTGTCGTGCCGTTTGGCGAACGTGGGGGTCGGGTTTTATCCCGGGAATCCCTCAATAGGTGCACCGCTAGGGGCTCCGTCCGTCCGGACTCGTGGCTGGCTCAGGCTACCTTTAGCCAATGGGGCCGCATACGGAGTTCTCGACGTTACTTAGTTGGTCGTTTCAAAAAAAAATATGCTTGGTAATAAGTTATGTTGTTATTTAATCCTTTTGTTTAGAATTAGTCAAGTCAAAGTAGTTAATAGTTTCTCCATTATTATAGCATAATTTGAGTTAAAGGGTATAGTGGCTAGTTTGAGTCTTGTTTTTATTTATTACTAGTAAATTACCCGCATGTTGCGCAGGGAAATCAGTCAGTAAAACCCAAGGGTGGAAGTGGAGAGCCAACGCGAATTTGATGGATATTTGCAACATTCGTTACGGTATTGGAACTAAACATAAAAAGGGCGTTGGTAAAACCCGATAATGAGTCGGCGTGAATTCGATCAGTATCGGCTATGTTCGTTACGGTATAAGCAATGTTGGTAAAACCTGGGCATTGTCGATCTTATACGTTGAGGTCGTGAGTTCGGACAATTTTCGTCATGTCTATTACGGTTCGGTTACGTTCACTGGGGTACCAAATGTAAGGCCCCGTTACCGGTGCCTCACATTTGGACGTTGGATTTACTCATAAACACAGTTCATACTATCAGAGTTAATAAAAACATCCGCAGAATATTAAAACATTCAAACCATTACATTACATGACCATTAATCATTGTCTTAACGAGCATTCAAATTATTTAACATAAAATATTGTCTTCTAAATATCATAACATAACACTTCAATGAGATGCCAGTGTCTTCAAATCCATGCCATGTGCTTCCCCTCAAGCAAGTTGCCTCATTCTACTCACCTGCGTGCATACGAAAAGTCAGCTACGCTGAGTGAGTTATAGTTAATCAGACGACATAAAATACATTCACATACTGACATATGCACCCGAAGGTACACACATTCATATTTACTTACATGCTTACATACATTCGTGCGTCATCCTTTCTTTCATACTTACATAATACTTCCAGTCGTACATATACGTTTTAAAGAGCATTTCGCCATGTTAACTTTGCCGATATTATTAGGGTCGGTTCCTTACATTCCCCGATACTATTAGGGTCGGTTCTCTTCATTCGCCGATACTATTAGGGTCGGTTCCCTACATTCGTACTACTATAACATACATGTCCTTTACATACTTTCCTTGGCAATACGTGCAATCTCCGAAGAGCGTTCACGTACCATCAACATATCATACATACATTATTCATACTTCATATATCTTCATACATACATCATTCATACATCATACATATCGATCATACCTTTAACTACCACTTGACGGCTGTAGGTTCCCAGCCGGATCTACACGGAAATATCTCGTATTACGTAGGTGCGGAATCCCTACGAAAGACGATACGAGTGTTAGACGCAATATACGTTAAACCCAAGTACAAAGACACGTTACAATACTCAATAAACACGTTGTATTGCAACTCCTTTAACACGTGATAGCCAAATCACAATTACACGTACTGAACATGTCTTTCAAAACAAGCCGTAAACCAAACATATATAGTTATCGACAACTTCGCCTAACAGGCTAGGCGAAGTTGTTGATAACTTCGCTTGTCCACAAGTTCGCTTATATTAGGAGAACTTGTGAGACAAGTTAACTAAAACCCCAATACAAATCAAACTAACACTATTACAGACACTAGATACTGAACTACTGACATCATGTACCAACAGACTCCCCCTTGGCAGTAGCTTCATATCTCAATCTTCAATCACGTGTCTTATAATCCCAAAACTCGAGTCAACCGTCTTTAAGCATGAACTCCTTCTCTGACACAAACGGAAACTACTCTCTGATATTTCTTGCCTTCTTCTTTCCATGCCGGAATATAGAATATCTTTTTCTCGTTCAGCACCTGCAAGTCAGCTTGAGATAAATTCACCAAGTGCATTGGATCATACATTCTCAGCAACTCTTGTTCATCTTCATCCTCCATCACCGCTTCAGCTGTTTCACTATCGACATACCACCATTTCAGATTCTTTAGGACATCCTTGGGCATCTGTTTCATCGGCACTTCTTTTAAACACCGGATTGGCTTATACTTCATTATCATCCAAGGTTTGCCATCAGCTCTCATACCTCTGTCTTTATCTTCAACGAGCTTTCCTTTCTGCGGCTTTAATAACTCGAACTTTTTATCTTTTATACTTTCTTTCCAAACTATCTTCCCAATAATCCTAGCCATATTATCATCACTCCTGTTTATCAACCCCAACTTGGCTAAGTCCTTCACCTCACACTCTGGCAAGGTATTCAACGATCTCAACAATCTCTTGAAATACTGAACTCCGTCAAAACGTTTAATCACAAACAGCCTCAACTGCTCATCGTATAACCAGCATATAATCCCCTTTTTTGATTCAGCGTATCCTTTGATGTTGTAACTCTTCTTGAACATAGTAGGAACAGCCGGTTTCTTTGTCTTTACGAACCATTGAGTTTAGCCTTCTTTCCATCTCGGCTGCTTTTCCCATTCAGTCTCATCGCTTCCCATATCTTGGCCCATATCTGACTTATCAACTTCGGGAATTTCATGCTCAACGTTTTCTTCCACAATCTCTCCCTCTTCAATCTCACTGTCAATCACAATCTCAGCCCCTATCTTCTCAATTTCTTCAATCGGTAACACATCATCGTCACCTTCAATATCAACATCCACCATCTCCTCATCATCTACTACCACCGTGTCATCACCTCCCGATTCACCAGTTGCACCAGTAGACTCCCCCTGAGATGTGGAAGTCCCAAGAGCTTGTTCAGTTCTAGGCAACTCACCACCTGCACCTTTCAATGCATTGGGATCATCGTCTCGATCATTCCTCTTCTTCGTCCTCAACTCGTCACCTTTGCAGCTCGTCTCCCCCTGAGATGCCAAGAACTGTTTCAAGGCATCAAAAAGTTTACCGTGCTCAATCAGGAGGGACGACTGAATCTGATTCTCTGCAACAAGGCGCTGAATAGCGTGAGTCTGGATCAGATTTATTCTCGACTGTTCTGCCACGACCCTTTCAAGAGCTGCTATTCTGTCCGAGTCAGATAAGGTTGCATCAAAATCAAAACTCATATGAGAGGTGTCTTGAGCATACGGTGAAGGGATCCCCAAAGTAGCCGGGACATCAGAAACAGGTTGAAACGTAACCGCAGGTGGTATTGTAACAGATAACCCTGCGGTGCAACCAGCGTCGACTCAACGAATCTTGCAACAACCTCCGATGGAGTAAGTGTAGGAGGTGGCAAGGAAACAATTCCTGTCATAGGCAACGATGCAGGGACCATAGTCATACCAGATAAAGCGGGCGGAGAGAAGCGTACCACCCTCGAGCTTTCACCAGCTCCCGATCCTTCACCCGTTCTTACCCGTTTCGATCGACGAACCAACCGATCTAACTCCTCCTCATAATCAGATTCACTGTCATCATTATCTTTCTTTCTCTTTCCGTGAATTCTTTCTTGGGCAACCAGAATTTGTCTTGCTTCAGCAACATCATCAGCCGAGGAGTCAGAATCGGTTCTTTCATAATCAGCTACCAACGTAGCTACCAAAGACACTTCAACACCAGATACCTCTACAACTGAGATCTGAACCTCTGCCTCAGGGTCAACACGTTCCATATAGACAATCCTTGGCCACCAAAAGCAGCTTCAAGGTCTACTTGATCCTCCGGTGCCACAACAGGAGCAGCAGGTAGTGCTTGCTGTACCACAGGTGGTGGTTGAGAAACAGCAGCCTGTTGCGGTGCCGGATCCCAAAACTCGTCTCCACTAGGAGCAACATACGCTGGGTTTATCAAATACCCAAATAGCGGAGTATGTCGAGGACGAAGCTCTGGTTTACTTCTAGCACTCGACGCTCTGCACTGTGCAAAAATTCTCTTGCTGACACTCTCCACATAACGAATCGGAAGGCGCTGAGGTAGCGTAGGAGCTACATGATTCAAGATCATTTGTAAAAACCGAAGATACACCAAGAATCTTTCACGAGCCACCGCTCGTCTCTGACGGTCTATTTCATAGAACACCATCTGACTGAAGCTGTAACGCTTGTTGTAAGTCAATGCTGTCATTGCCGATTGCATCGTGGCACCCATACCGTCCGTACCAGCTTTTCTACCCGACATGCACACGATCATCACGTGCATGAGAAAGCGCCATTGATCCAACAAAAATCCCTTCGCCTCTGAGTGTCACCCAATGGACCAGAATAGCCCATTCTTAAAAATGCACCATCTCTGAATGGAGCAACAAAGTCCGTAGGGTCATCTCTCGTTTCATTCCCGAACTGCAAGGCAACCCTTATCTGCTCAGAAGAGAACTACACCACCTGATTGTTAACGGTGGCGCGCATTACTGGGGGCTCGACTCTGCAATCATACTCAACCGTCTGCCAGAAGTCTTTATGTTCGGCAGAGAAATGGGCAGAGTTGTAGTAATAGCATGGAAGATACGCGAGCGAATCAGAAAAGTGATGATCTCGCGATAATCATCAACACCGCTAGCATCCGGGTCCAGTGTTATGTACATATTGTGCCCCGGAAAGAATTGGCGTTGTTATCACCACCTTCGTCACCACCGGCTCCTTCTACAGCTGCCATAACTGCACCACAAACGGTCTAAGTTAGAGAATCGTCAAGGCAGATCGTAACTTCGCTTATTACCATGAGCGAAGTTAAGATAAACATTAGAGGGCAAGCGAAGTTAGTCATAGGGCGAAGTTGAGCACAACTTCGCCTGACAACAGATTAACTTTTAAATAATATTTAAAGCATCAGGCGAAGTTAAGCTAAGGCGAAGTTAAGGATAACTTCGCCTAATCATAACTTCGCCCCTTGAACAACTTCGCCCCTGATTAATTAACATTTAAAGTAACAGGCGAAGTTAATCCTTAGGCGAAGTTGAGAACAACTTCGCCTAAACTATAACTTCGCCTGAACTGAAACGGCAAAGGTTTAGACGGCCAAACTATGTGAATTGGTGAATTTGGTGATTGTGGACAATAAAGACATGATACTAAAGAGATCTAGACGATCACATTAGTTACGAACACGTTAAAATAAGTTTGAAAAGTCGGTGTTTAAAAGTTTGCAAGAACGAGATCTCGAATCGGACCGAAACGGCATCTTATTAACGTGATTAACATTGATTATACATTATCCCGACCCTACACACCTTTAATACGGATTGAAATTGAGAAAAAATAACAGGTGTTGATTCGAGTAAACAAGTTCGCTGAGGATAATGATAAGTTCGCCTGAATTTTGAGAATATGAAAGGTTTGACTAAGTTGACCCTTATATAGGATTTAAATTATACAGACGAAGTTAGGGTTAACTTCGCTTACCCCTTAACTTCGCCTGTTATCAACTTCGCTTAGTTTTAAAATTTACACAACAGTCCTTATAAATTTGAACATTATTCAATTGTCCTTTAAAAACTTCCTTTAAAGAGTTAAATGTCACGATCAAAGACCAAGTAACCAAGTTTTCAACCATAAAACAAAATATGCAATGAAAATTTTAGAAGTAAAATACACGGGATCAAATTTCAGTCTTGACAGGGACTAACATGTTTTAGAAAAGATCCGAACAGGAATCATACTAATTAGATGGCTGTCACATAGATCCATGTTCAGCTGTATTATACATAAAGAAACAAGTTGTAAGCAGGTAAACAACTTAGTATGGTTTTCATCGCTTCTGTGATACGGGTTAGGTTCAATTAAGCTTAAAATATAAATGGACACCACATCAGAGATTGTGATGCCTCCTATCTATTCTCAAAGCGTATTTGGCTTTCCCCAAGTCACCCCGAGTTGACCTCGACCCATAGTGTCTGATTAAGCTGTAAATACATCTTGATCTTTTAGAGTCTTCGTCTCGTTCTCGTTCTTGCTTCTTGATTGATAAGTATAACATAATAGACTTCAGAAGGCTTAATACACATTTTTTTTAATAACGATTTACATAGCTTCAAACAGTAGACTACTGCAAGTCCCGAATCTGGATCACTGCAGTCTCTTGACACACTATCTTCTCGGGAATCAGAACACTCACGGGCTCGTGTATGACTGGGTAATCACTTTTCTGCCTATCATTCGGAAAGATATATATGGAGACATACACAACTCTTAATGAGTTGTCCCTTTAAATCGAGAAGATTTAGTTAGTATCACTTCTACTTTTACGGACCATAAAAAGCTACCATAACATACAATGACTGTTCTAGAGTCTTTTAGGCCTAGGTGCTTCACTAGTTAAGCACACAGAAATAGTTTGAGTATCACTTTCCAAGGTTGGATCAATTTTCTTATAAACATAGTATTGAAACTTCTTACGAAGTTATAGACTTGAAAAATTATTTCATCTCCCAAAAAAATTGAGTAAAAAAATTTAAATTCTATCGCCCCGATCACGTCAAAGTCATCAGGTAAACGGCTATCCTGAAGATCCAATGGATCAGCTGGACCTACCACATACGAATATGCGTCCTTTTAACTAAGTATGAACGACTACTTTTCAGCGAAAGAGTAAAAACACATCATAAACCGCCCCAGTCGCTTTCAGTCATCTGGTTAATGGCTATCCTTATAATCTACTGGTAGAAGTGAGGACCAAACACATCCGAAGATATGTCCTTCAAACTGAAGCAACCGACATAATTCTAAGCGATAGTGATTTTTTTTAAGTAAAAACGAAAAATACGGTTACTCGGGATTGATCATCCCATTAAACTCAACAAGGTTTTGAAAACGAGTTCTGTCAAACGCTTTAGTAAAAAGATCAGCGAAATTATCTAACGAATCAACCTTTTCGAGCACTATTAATTTCTTCTCAGCACAATCCCGTATAAAATGATGACGAATGTCAATGTGTTTAGTTTTGCTGTGCTTTACGGGGATTGTTAGTTACTGAGATCGCTGCAGTGTTATCAATGCAAATAGGAGTTTGAGTGAAATTCAGACCGTAATCATGCAATTGCTGTTGTATCCAAAGAACCTGGGAGCAGCAGTTTGATGCTGCCATGTACTCTGCTTCACACGTAGAAATGGCTATAGAGGTCTGCTTTTTGCACTGCCAAGACACCAATCTTCCTCCCAGAAACTGGCATCCACCGGTTGTCGACTTTCGATCCTGATTGCAACCTCCATAGTCAGAATCCGTGTAAGCAACCAAGTCCAGGTCTCCCTCTTTCGTGTACCACAATCCCAGCTTAGGCTTGCCTTTGAGATACCGCAGTATTCTCTTCACTCCCTTCATGTGAGATTCCTTTGGGCTTGCCTGAAATCGAGCACAGAGAAAAACTGCAAACATAATGTCAGGTCTAGATGCAGTTAGATATATTAAAGAACCTATGATTGCTCGATATTGGGTGGGGTCCACATCTGCGTCACTGTCTGAATCAGCACCTAGCTTGTGGTTGACGCAAACCGGAGTATCAAATGGAGTGCTGTCCTCCATCTTGAAGCGTTTGAGAACGTCTTGGACATATTTAGTTTGATGGATGAACATCCCCTCCTTCTTCTGATCAACCTGCAATCCTAAAAAGAAAGTTAATTCACCCATTGCACTCATTTCAAACCTCCTTTTCATGACTTCCTCAAATTCCTGACACATGGCGACTTTTGAAGCAGCAAAGATGATGTCATCCACGTAGACTTGAACTAGGAGAAAATCTCCCCCCTGTCTCTTGGCAAATAGCGTGCTATCGATCTTTCCTCTTTCAAACCCATTCTCAAGTAAGTAATCAGACAAGGTTGCATACCAGGCACGAGGGTCCTGATGTAGCCCATATAGTGCTTTACTTAGCTTGTACACGTGATCAGGAAAGTCTGGGTCAGGAAAACCCGGAGGCTGCTCAACGTACACAACCTCATCGACTTTACCGTTAAGAAACGCACTTTTCACGTCTAACTGGAACACCTTCATCTCATTGTGTGCAGCAAATGCCAAAAACAAACGAATCGCTTCCAATCTTGCCACAGGAGCAAACACTTCATTGTAGTCGATCCCTTCTTGCTGATTGAACCCTTTCACGACCAGCCTCGCCTTGTTCCTGATGATTATCCCTTTCTCATCTCTCTTACATTTGAAAACCCATTTGGTGCCAATCGCATGCACATTCTTCGGTTTTGCAACCAATTTCCATACCTCCATCTTCTCGAACTGGGCTAACTCTTCTTGCATGGCTTCTACCCACGAGCTGTCTTTTAGAGCCATTTGATAGTTCTTTGGTTCAACCTGGCTGATGAAGCAGGTGTACAAGCACTCGTTAATGATACTTGTTTCTTTAGTGCTTGCGTAAACACAGGTGTGCTCATTCAAGCTTCGTCTTGTTTGTACACCATCAGACAGATCACCTATCACGTTCTCTAAAGGGTGATTTTTGTGAACTCCAGTAGTCGGAACCGAACTGACTTGAAGATTATCTTCCAGGTTCGAAGAGAGTTCATCAATGGGCGATTGTTGTTGAGAGTGAAAAGGGTTGTAAAATTCTTCTTCAGTAGAGGCGGCAGGAGCATTAACTGCACTTGATGTGGAAGGTTGACTTTCATTGTATCGTGGACGTTGCACAATATTTTCCTCCTCGTCATACATGATCTGTGAAGCAATTTTCTCATCAACTTCTGCACAATCCAAATAAGGCACATTAAAAGATTTAAACAGTCTATCATAGTCAAAAGCTTCAGCGGGTCCCGTGCTGGGCATTGGTGGTTTGTAACTCGTGATGTCGGTGTTACATACCACTTCAACCTTGCTGTTCGATAAATTAAAGATTCTTCTGTTGGGTGTCCCAACAACATATCCGACTAAAATACCTTCGTCGGCTTTCTCACCAAATTTAGAGTTTGTCTTTAATATCGTACATGGGGACCCGAATGGTTCGAGACCATTCAAGTTTGGCTTTCGACCATGCATAAGTTCATAACAAGTTTTATTTAGCCTTTTAACAGTTAAAGCACGATTAAGGATATAACAGGCTGTGGCAACTGCTTCAGCCCAGAACACCACGGGAAGTTTAGCATCAGCCAGCATGGTTCTGGCTCCTTCAATTAGTGTCATGTTCTTCCTTTCAGCCACCCCATTTTGTTGCGGAGTATACGGGGCGCTGTAATGGTGTTCTATCCCTTTCTATAAGCAGAACAGCTCCATGTGGTAGTTTTTGAACTCTGTCCCATTATCACTCCTGATGTACTTAACCTTTCTCCCCATAATATTCTCAACCTTGGTAATCAAGTTAATTACCAACTGAACCGTCTCATCCTTTGTCTTCAAAAAATATACCCAAGAGTATCGCGAGTAATCATCAGTTACTACCAAACAGTATGAAGTTCCACCAAGACTCTTTACATTCACAGGACCAAAGAGATCCATGTGAAGTAGGTCTAGTGTACTGACAATTGAGTTAACCATCTTGGAGTGATGAGGTTTCTTGTGTTGTTTTTCCTTCTTGCACGATAAGCATTGATCTTCAAAGTTGAAATTCTTTAAGGGAACACCAAGCACCAGCCCATTCTTGACAATGTAGTTCATTTTTCGAAGATGTATATGCCCCAGTCTTCGATGCCATAACTCGGACTCCGATTCAGTTGCTTTTGACAGAAGGCATGACTCTTCTGTTGCCATCTCGGTTGACCTCATATCCATTACATATGTGTTCTTTTCTCTAGGAGCTTTCATTACCACCCATGCCTCTGGTATCTTAAAACCAGGATACAGAACAATTGCTTCATTTTTGGTAAAGTGCACTGTGTACTCTTTGTCACAAATCTGAGATACGCTCAACAAATTATGCTTCAATTCCTCAACAAAATTCACCTTTTCCAATTTCATTTTTCCATTTGTTACGGTTCCAATACCGGTGATTCTACCTCCGCTCTCTCCAGCGAAACTAACTCTTCCTCCTTGAACAGGTTTCCATTCATGTAACAAATTCTTGTTACCAGTCATGTGCAGGGAACAGCCACTATCCACAACCCACCGATTGTTTACAGTCCTGTTCAACTGTTCCTGCACGATTAAAGCAAAGGATTAAAATCTGGGGACCCAAGACCTATTGGTCTTGGGTCGATTAAATCTGTTAAACGGCATCCCGTACTTTGGCTGTTCAAAGTCAGTTTGAGAATAATTTTTGTAAGTTCTATAAGGATACCTTCTTGAGAATTGACTATGAGGCCATCCAAACCTTAGTGAATTAACTGAATTATAATTGTTGGTTTGGTTGTTTACTGGGAAAAACTGAGATCGATTTCTTTGAAATCTTGGGTTAGTCCAATGTCTGAATTTTGGAGAGTTAGCATTCTTACCATTATAGTAATTACTATTAGTTTTATTCTCAGTTTTCGGAGGCCTCATACCTCTGAATCTCTGATTTAGAGGGCAATTAGCAATTAGGTGTCCGATTTGATTGCATCTGAAACATCTCCTGTGTTCAACTTTCGTCTCAACAGTTGTTTCAGATGTTGAGGTTGGATTACTATTCGTTTGTCTAACATATGGTGGGACAAACGGGTTTAGGGGAGAGTTTTTTTCAGTTGGCTTATATTCCTCCCTACGTTTTAGTAACACTACCTCTTCTTTTGTCTCACTTGATTCAGATGACTTGTCCGAATTTGATGAGACAGAACTAGGAGCAGAAATCTTAACATTCGAAACAGGTTTACATGTTTCGCTTTTACTAACTTCAGGTTCTTTAATCGAAACTTTGACAGGAACTGTCTGACTAATTTCAGCATCAACAGATTTCTGATTACTAGGATCATACGTATAGTTATGGTTATATGGTGGTGGAACTTCAGAATATCCAATTCCCCCCTTTTTAACTGGGGAACGTTGAACACTTACGATGTGATCAAGCATTGCAGAGGAATTTCTAAACTGTTCAATTTTTCTGTTCAGTTCCACCACTTTTACCTGGTAATCAGCTATCTGTTTATCCCTCTCAGCAATTAGTTTGGTTTTCTCTTCTAAGACTTTATAACTAAGATCAATTACTTGTATTTTCTCAGCTAGACTGGCTTTAAGACTCCTGATATCTTTTTCACTAGCTTTTATTTTAACCTTGTAACTATTTTCTCTAGTTTTAGTGTAATGATGATCTTCTTTTAATGTTTTTAATTGAGCGTCCAAACTAATAAACTGATCAGTTACGGTTTTCAATTGTTCAGACAGATTTTCACATTGCATACATGGGAGTTCAGGACTTACCTCAGAAAGCTGATCGTTCACTTCTACTATGTAAGCTTGATTTTCCCCCTTCTCCCTCTCGCTTCCTCCAGTTTCGATGTTAACTAAATTTGCCTGTTCGAAGACTTCCTCAACCTGTAGATTCCAGTTATACCCACTATTGTGTCTAGATACCATAGCCTTACTCTCACTATCTCCCCCATTCTGTTATGCAGGCCTGTTCTGGCTGCGTTCGACTCTCTAATTTGTACATTCCTTGGCAAAGTGGCCATTTTGTTGACAGCTATAGCATCGAACCTTTGAATTGTCAAACCCTGGTCTTTCACCAACGAACTTTCTACCCGTTTTCTTCATGAACCGTTTAACTCTTCTTACTATCATCGCCATCTGCCACTGCAGATCCATCTCTTCCAGATCATCAGCATCAATCTGATCATAGTCTTCATCCAAAGTTGCGGGATCGACTATTTTACCTTTGATGTAATTCTCATAAGATGCAATGAAAGATGCATAGAGGGCAAACTGCTGTTCAGCTGATTTAACACTCATGGGCATCTGTGAGTATTTGTTGGTTTGAGCATTTGATGAAAAGTTACCAGTTGTGGCTTGAGGTTTTGAAGAATTACTTCCTCCAGCTACAAAACATACATCACCATCCATGTTGAGAGTCACATGACCATCATGAGTTGAGTTTGAGCTTGAGTCTCCCTTTGAGTAGTAAACAGATGATTCTGATCTTGAGCTTGAACTTGAACTAACTTTTGCACCGTACATACCCGGATCCTGAACCTGATCAGTTGGTGTCTCTTTCCGAACCATGTTAAGTTCAAAAGTTCGTAATTTATTGACTGTTGTTTCCAAATCAAAATCGGCAAACTCTTTATCTTCTCTCATCAAAACCGTGTACATTTCCCATTTCGGTGGAAGAGCATCAAGGAGTTTCTCTACTATCTCCTCTTCTTTGTATACAATGGAGTAATTGTTGAGTTCGGTCATTAGGTGATAATATCT
The DNA here is from genome assembly GCF_021521415.1 of Bidens hawaiensis. Lineage (NCBI taxonomy): Eukaryota > Viridiplantae > Streptophyta > Magnoliopsida > Asterales > Asteraceae > Bidens > Bidens hawaiensis. The sequence continues at coordinate 319,398 of NW_027492701.1, read as the reverse complement.
TGTGATAATATCATCAAGTGATTCATTTTTCAAATATTTGAACACCGAGAAATGGGTTTTTAGTAGCTTAACTTTGGATGCACGTATTCCCACATTACCTTCATATCGATTTTCTAGCGCTTCCCATAGCTCTCTAGCGGTTTTGTATTTCCTGAAAGTGTGAAGAATCTCTTGTGGAAGAGCCATGGTGATCGCCGCATGAGCTTTACTCTCTGCCTCATACATCTTCTTTTCTTCCTCTTCCATCTTATTGTACTTCTTAATCTGATCACGACCCTCAAACCAGGCCGTTGGTGGAATGTATCCATCTTGAATGCACACCCACATCTTAGCATCTTGATATTTGACATACTGCTCAAACCGATCTTTCCAAGCAACAAAATCGGTACCCTTTAGCAATTTCGGAGCCTTAGTAGCTGAACCTGCTTCCACCTCCATTTTCACCAGTTCCGTAATGTTTATAGAAGTCATCTTTGAAAATACGACTCGAAAACACAAAGAAACCCAAAAATAATATTTTATTATTCTGAAAAGTACCCAGTAGGCGAATTTATGCTTAACTTCGCTTAAGCTTAACTTCGCTTAACTCAACTTCGCTAAAACCTTAACTTCGCTTACTTCTTAACTTCGCCTGATGTTAACTTCGCTTAATGACAACTTCGCTTAATTCAAGCGAACTTGTGAGACAGGCGAAGTTAAAGATAACTTCGCTTAAACTTATATCTTCGCCTAAACCCTACAAACAGTGGCGGCAACTTCGCCTGATGAACAAAAGATTTTTGCAGGTTTGAATTTGACGTATTGCGAGGTATGTGGAGATGTAATGGGTTGTATTTGATAGTGGGAGATGGTTAGGACACAAAAACTCGGTATTTTAACGTAAACTCGTCCCGCGAAAAGTCGAACGGAACGATTTCTACACTCGTGTGATAATCCCGAACCACACAATCACGAGCAAATGCTCTGATACCAATTGTAGGTTCCCAGCCGGATCTACACGGAAATATCTCGTATTACGTAGGTGCGGAATCCCTACGTAAGACGATACGAGTGTTAGACGCAGTATACGTTAAACCCAAGTACAAAGACACGTTACAATACTCAATAGACACGTTGTATTGCAACTCCTTTAACACGTGATAGCCAAATCACAATTACACGTACTGAACCTGTCTTTCAAAACAAGCCGTAAACCAAACATATATAGTTATCGACAACTTCGCCTAACAGGCTAGGCGAAGTTGTTGATAACTTCGCTTGTCCACAAGTTCGCTTATATTAAGCGAACTTGTGAGACAAGTTAACTAAAACCCCAATACAAATCAAACTAACACGATTACAGACACTAGATACTGAACTACTGACATCATGTACCAACAACGGCACATGCAATATCCAAAAATCGTTCACGCGCCGTCAAGCAATCATCATACATAAATCATACAAGGCATACACTCACCACCTAAGGTAAATGTATTAACTATCACATCGAGTATGCACACCGCCCCCAAAAAATAACAAGGAAGTGGGGCTAGAAACTAACTTCGATGGGGTTGCGTTCACCGTTTACGGTTATTCCCTTCTTTAGCTGTGCACGACTAACTATATAACAATTACGCATATTAATCATTATCACTATCCATATCGTATTTCTAGTCCAATTATAACCCTCAACGAACAGGGGTCCGAGGGCAGCGCCCATGGCAGCATGGTCTAGGGGAGGTAGCCCCTAGCAGGGTCCAAGGGGACGAGTCCCAGGCTGGGGTCGAGCTGCCAGGTCTTGGAAAATTTTTATTTCCATTAACTGTGTTAGCACATTTTCCATTAAAATATTGATTCGTTAATTAATTTACTAACTCGAAAGTTCAAGGGCTTCTTTGTAATTAAATCATTCTTTTTTCTAAGTCCAGGGACCATTCTGTCATTTCGCTAAACTTCTAATTCGTTACATTGCTCTTCACGAATTGGATTATCATAACGAACTGGTCATGGTAACGAACTAGACCCTCTAACGAATCAGTCCATAAAGCGAACCAGTCCAAGTAGCGAATTGGACCTTCTAATTCGTTATTTCTCTTAACGAATGATCGACGCGAATTGGGAGCTAGTTCGTTAACTTATCTTTAACGAATTTGAACACGAACTAAGTCTAGTTTTTTAGGTTTTCCTTTAACGAATTGCTTGACGAATTGCTTTCAATTCGTTAACTCCACGTTAACGAATTGCCCCTTAATTCGTTAACTTCCCGTTAACGAATTAGGGTTAGGTCAGAAAATGTCAGAACATTCTCCAACATCTCTTAACCTCGTATACACTTTTCCGGCACCATCACCGGAAAACCACAGATTCGCCGGAAAAACGAGTTTTAATTCGTTTTTCACCGTTTTTCGTCTCGTTCGATCCAGATCTGAGCTAGGGTGATCCCTAAGCTCATCTTAGGTTCGGTTTATACCCGATTCCACCCGGATCTCATGGCGTTAACGGTTTAACGATGTCGGCTCGTCGTTTCGTGACTATATCTAACGGGTTTAAGCTCATACAATATCATACTATCATTACCTTGGATCGGGATCAGTTTTCCTTGGTGATTTCGGCTAGAGAGAGAGACAAGAGAGAGATAAGTGTGTGTTTTGGGAGGTGTATGGAATATGTGTGAAATAAATGATTAATGGGTATTTATGACTTATATAATTATGGATCATGGGCTTAAGCCCATAGTTCTTTCCTCTTTCTTTCATAACCCAAGTCCATAACCCATATCTATTTAACCCAACACTAGCCCGATTCATAATAACTCGTATTTTCATTTATTAACCGAAACTAGAAACGGGATGTTACACCAAACTAAAAAAAATAACACAGAACTTGGGGTGAACCAATAAGGGTGTCATAGGTCGTTAAAATCGAGTGTTGGTAGAACCCCAACATTGTCGGTCGCGATCATGGAGGCAGTGAGTCTACATGAATTTGGTCCACTTACGTCATTCTCATTACGTTACCGGAACTAAAAATACATGTTCGTTACATCCGTCATGATACCGGAACGAAAGCAAAAAATATATAAAAAAGTTGACGTGGACCAATGGGGAGGCGGGATCACTAAACCAAGGAGTCGTTCAAACCTAAGAATTATCGGTCCCGGGCGTCGAGGTGGTTAGAGTACGCGAATTCAATCGGTTAAAACAAAAAAATAACAAAAAAATAATACTGATCAATAGTTGGTATAAAGAAAAATAAATAAATATTGGTAATATCCTTCCAAAGAATAGAACCAAGGCAAATGGCCATAACAGCTTCAAACCAAAACACCCATTGCCACCTAGGCAGAACTAACAATTGTTTTCACATTTCATAAATCTCTATATATCTTAAAATTAAATCATTACACACATCACTTTTGTGGCACCAAAAGCAGGGCCGTCTCTACGTTCTTAGAGGCCTAAAGCGAACTAAAATGTCGGGGCCTTCTCAAAACCCAAATATAAACCCTCCTCCTTTACCCGGGCTTGGGACCGGCAAAAATAAACTAATAAGTTTATAGTTTGCGGAGTTAAATTTTTTTTTTCTTTTTTTGTGTGTTGATATATTTAAATGAAATTTACTCTTCTTGCTTTAATTGATGCAAACTGTTTAATTAAATATTCATAATTAAGTTCTTCATAAAAATCATTTTCAATCGACAACATAGCTAAACCATTTAATCCTTCTTGCGACATTGTAGATCTTAAGTAATTCTTAATAAGTTTTAATTTTGAAAAGCTACGTTCTGCAGAAGCTACAGTTACGAGAATAGTTAACATAACTCTATAGGCAATGTATGCATTCGAAAAGGAATTAAATGTTTTAATATAACTTAGTATATTAATAGGTGTGTCTAATTCTAAATGTATAATCTCTCTTTAAAATTTTTAGTTCTTGAAATAAATCTAAACCATCAATATCTGATTTTTCATCATGCTTCAATAAATTTTCAAGAAACATACACTTAGTTTTTAAACTTTCTTCATTTAAGGATTTTAATTTTTTTATACTAAACATAAAACCGAAACTATTTTCATACTCTTTAAATTGATCAAATCTATTTTTAAGAGATGAAATAGCTTGATCAACTATACACAAGAAGTAATCCGTTCTAAAACATTCAATAGGAGTTTTCAAAGTTTCATTATCAACATTTTCATCAAATTTTTTATTTCTACGAATAATACGTTTCTCACGAAAAATAGGTTCAATGCCTACTCTATAGCAATTTTCTCAGCTTCAATCATAGCCTTTTCAAACCCTTCATCTCTATACTTTTCAAAATAACAAATAAGTGTATCTAGTTGTTTTATAGCATCATCAACACACATATCTTTTGCTTGTAAGCTTTTACTAACTATATTTGTAGCATGCAAAACGTCATACCATATAACCATCGCTAAAAAAACTCAAAACTTTCAAACTCATTTTCAACTAACGTTTTAGCATCACCTTTAGATTTAGGATCGCCACTATCATATACATCAAATATAGCTTCTCTTAATTTTGGAGCTTGAAACCTAATTGCTTTAACACTTTCTAGTCGACTTTCCCAACGTGTTTGTGATTATGGTTTAAGAGTTAAATTTGGTATAGTATCTAGTAAAATTTTCCATCTTTTAGGGGATGATGCAAACAAACAATAAACACGTTGTATTAAACCAAAAAAATCTTCAGCTTTAGTACATGAGCATGCCATATCAGAAAGTACTAAATTCAAACTATGAGAACCACATGGTGTATAAAATGCTCTAGGATTAATATCTAAGAAACGTTTTTGCACTCCTTGATGTTTACCTTTCATATTTGATCCATTATCATAACCTTGTCCTCTAATATCATTCACATCAAGTCCTACTTTATTAATTAATTCAATAATAGCATCAAAAAGACCTTTACCGGTTGTATCAACTACTACTAAAAACCCTAGAAAGTATTCTTTAACTTGTATAGGAGTAGCCGAAATATCTAAACATCGTAAAATAACGGACATTTGTTTTAGTTTAGCATGCATATTTCTCCAATCGTTACTACCTTCATCGGCTAACTTACTTTTACTTGAATGCACATCAAATAGCTTACAACAAAAACAAAACACTATATCTAACTTTTTTGAGTAAACCAACCATTTTCTTTCATATTTTTCCCCATTTGCCATCCTTTGCATATATAAAGAAGGAATAAAGTTTCTAGAATATTCGTCTTTTGGAAAATTATAATTATAAATCTTTATTGGTCCTTTTTCTACAAGTAAATCTCTTAACTTAGTATCAATACTAGTCCATTGACTTGGATCATCTAAATTTATCGTTTCGTCTACATTTGTAGGTTCATTGCTATTATTTTCATCAACATTTACGGGTTCATCGCTATTGTTTTCATCAACATTTGCATGTTCATCGCTATTATTTTCAACAATATTTATAGGTTCTTCTTCGTTATTAAGTTCATAATCTTCAACATTTATAGGTGCGTCACTATTAAGTTCTTTTACATTCAAACGTCCATCGCTATTCATATGTTCATTATTGTTATCTTTTAAGTTTGTTACATATTATAGTAAAGATCCTTTAAGTGACTGCATTTCAGCTTCTCGTTTTTGTTTCTTTAACCTTTTAGCATGACCCGACTTATACTTCCTATTTCGATTTGACATTATAAATTCAAAAGTTGCAAACAAGTTCACAAATAATCTAACATGGCCAAAAAAAAGCTAAATGCCTAAGTATAAATAATCTTATTAGGTATCAACAAAGTAACAAAAATTTAACAATCCACATAAAATCTATTTATAAAAAATTAAGAACAACGATTAAAATTCACAAATTGCAAACAAATTTAAAACAAGAAGAATTAGTGTACCTTGAAAACTGCAAAATAGGTTCAGACTTCAGAAGAATTCAAGTCTCAGCTGCTAAGAAATTCCGAATAGCCGGTTGCTTGGTGAGTCAATTTTTCCCTTCGGTTCTCAGATTGACAAAGATATAGGACGGAGCCTTCAAATAAACTTTAACGAAATTCAGATATCGGATAGTTCAGACTATAACCTTTGAATCAATAAATTTCAGATTTCTCAAATTAAATCTTATAATTGATTTGGGGGTGGGCGAAATCAGATGAATTCTTCATCTTTAATAGTTAATACATCAAAAGAGAGAGCCGTTGTAACCTACAGACTTGGAATCTGCGATGATGAAGATTATTCTTCGACCCTTTGGTCCTTGCGAAGCAGCGGCGCTTGACCTAGAAAATTGAGCATTTGTATAATAATAATAATAATAATCATTTTTTTTAATGATAAGTAAATTGGACGGGACAGGGACTCACCACTCACGTGATCATTTGGATTTTGGAGTCTTGTTTTTTTTCAATAAGGGGCCCAACAACTAAAACCAATAGAAGCCCACTTCTCAATTTTAAAAGCCCATATTATATTAAGCCTGTTTTGATTAGGGGCCCTAATGAGTTAGAAGCCTGAAGCCCTACCTTGCTTATAATGGCCCACGGGCCACCCCTGACCAAAAGTATCCTTTAATATATATAGATAATTATTCACCTACGTAGTCCTGATCTTATGGTATCACTGACTCCATTTCAAATTCCTCAAAGTAATGACAACTATTTACCAGTAGCACTGTAGCAGCACAAAATTGATTAGCAAATTGGATAAGTTTTTAAAATTTTCACAAAAGGTGGAAATATAATGTGAAGCCAAAAGACACGTAGCCATGTCCACACAAGCGAAATGGAAAATTCATAATTTGCCTTGTGTATTTTTTATTTGGATTTTGTGTATTTGCTAAGAGCGGTGTGGGTGGTCCGTGATGGACACCCATCACGCATCATAGCATCACCAACACCGCCGTCGGTGCCCCCCATCACGCGTGATGGGGTTTTTTGTTAGAAATCCTGTATTAATAATAAGCAGCGGGCTTGTATTTAACACAATTCCCTTAAACAGATTCGCGGTTTGTTCTCATGGTACTTTGATTCGAAACAGAATCGGTGCTCTGCCGGACTGAACACTAGAATAATATTGCTGTAGAGAGAAGAAGACAAATTCAAAAAATCGTCTCACGCGGGACGTGCGGGCACGCACGAGCTCGATGAATTTCTAGTCCAGAAACCCAAATTTGCACCCCCCCTGCGCGCGCGTAGGACTTGTGGTAAAACATGTCATAAATAATTCAAATTGGTGTAAGGTCTCTACCTTATAAACCATTCATTATTTTGTTCTCAATCCGATGTGGGACAAGCATTTACCACTTTCTTCATTCACGCACTTAAAACTTCCAACAATTTTTGCGTGATGGCCATCACGTGTATGGAAGAAATTGTACCGTTGGGGGGGGGGGGGGATTTAATAAAAAAAATATTAAACAATATAAATAAACAACCATTTCAAATCAACTCAAAACCAAATCCGACTCAAAATACTCTCAATCTTCAACTTCATTCAAAACAAAAAAATATGGACTTTCCGAGCAACTTGGTTCCTTTAGACACCAATAGCTCTTCGTCTATGGACGATGACATTGCCGAATGGTTCATGTTGTTATATAACGCACTTGAAGGCCCGAGACGTCCAAATAAAAAAATGACGGATTGTGATCGTATACATGCCCACGAAGTGCTAATGAATGACTATTTTGTGGAGGAGACAATGACGAGACGTTTAGGGAACGGTTTCGTTTGCCGAAATCTTTATTTTTAAAGATTGTCGCCAACGTCGAAACAAACGAAGAATGGTTTCAAGAATCTTACAACGCGAGGGGCAAACGAAGTTTTACGGCGCTTCAAAAATGCACATCCGTTGTTCGTCAATTAGTGACAGGTAACCCACCCGACCAATTCGATGAATAGTTACAAATGTCTCAGAGAAACTTCACGTGAATGTCTGCAATTCTTTTGTAACGCGATTATTAAATTGTATGGCAAAGAGTTTATACGAAAACCAACAAGACACGACATTACACGTCTTACGCCGCGCATGAGGCTAGATGGCATTTTCCAGTGATGCTCGGTAGCATCGATTGTACACATATCGAATGGAGGAATTGTCCACGTGAGTTTTGAGGGGCGTATGTTAGGGGTGATATCAAACGACCGATTATATCACTTGAAGCGGTTGCGTCAAATGATTTATGGATTTGGCATTCTTATTTTAGTGTTCCTGGCTCAAACAACGACATCAATGTTCTGTACACATCACCGTTGTTTCAGAGCGTAACAGATGGTACCGCACCTTTCTGTCCGTAGTTTGTCAACGGGAGATATTACAGACGTGGCTACTATCTTGTCGATGGTATCTACCTGCAATGGTCTGTTTTTGTGAAAGCCTTTTCGTTTCCTGTCGAGGACAATGAAAAGGCATTCAAGCTTGCAAGAATCGGCAAGAAAAGATGTCGAGAGAGATTTCGGTGTCTTAAAGGGTAGATGGCATACTTAGTAGACCGGTTCGTGCAATGAAAAAACCCACGATCTCTAGCTACGTATATGCATGCATCATATTACACAAGATGTTAATAAAAGAAGATGGACGTGCAATTTCTCCAGATTGGGTGTCGGGTTCTCCTACTCAAGTTCCGGTTCCTGAGGATGTGCAATTAGACTTGCAGGATGAGAATATTCACCATCGGTTGGGATTGGATGTAGTTGAAGTTATAGGTTCTTTAGGTTTAGAATTTCCGGATTCAGACGAGGAGTAGATTTTTTATTGTAACTTCTATTTATTAATTATAGTTTTTAAGTTGTAATATGTTATAGTAAAATATTGTTTTTATTTTTCAAGTTACAAAAAAAAAAAAAAAAAAAAAAAAAAAAAAAAAAAAAACTCATCACACCACACAACCACCTTCACAAAATTCCATCACTAGTGATGGAAAGTGGTGGGGTGAAGTGTCACCAAACCATTGGGTGTGGTGGGTGATGGATTTGGAACCACCCCTCCCCCTTAATGCATCACGAGAACAAGTATGAACATGACTTTATAGACTATATGTTGCTTACCCCCGCGCGTTGCAGCTAGAGACATCTTCCTCCGCGTGTCATTATACAATATGTTTAACTTCTCTGTATATTTCAATTACTAAGAATCCAACAAAGAATATGAAAAAATGATATGCATTATCTCAACTCATGTCTTGCACTCATTTACAGATTGAATATCCTTCTCCCATGAAGTCCATGAACCAACCATAACTAAACGTAAGCTACCTTACACAGAAGCAACTTGACAAAGTAGTAAAGTACCATACTTCATATCATGGTGAGGATGGGGCTTCCCTTGATCCCTTTATGCCCAAAGTGCATTACCATTGAGTTTTTTTTTTTTTTTTTGTGCCTTTTGCCAAAATCTTTCTGTTGAAATTGGAAAGAAATGAATAATGTAAGGAAATGAACGAAATTTAAAAGAAAAACTATACCACAGGTAGTGTCTAATCAAGCTTATACAAACAGAAAGAATTACATGTTCACTTGTACAAATGGCAAAATTGTAAAAGTCATCAGACTACTATCTTCTTTTAGCAATAGATTTCAGTTACATGTATGTGAAAGAAACCATAATTACTATGAAACCATAAAGAATATAAAGAATATCATTGTATTTACGTGAAGGATGGTCACTTTCTATAACCAAAAGATCACATAGATAAGGCTCCAAAGTGGATCTATATAATGCGACAATAATAAATAAAACATCGAAAATAAATATGATAATATCAATTCATGATGAATTCATATGGAACACAGGATTACCCAAGATGTGTAGGTGCAGTTGTCCACGCGTAAATAGATGACCCTTTAAAAGCCTGGCGATAATTTGTAACAATATCTTCAATTAGGTGTGTATGAAGCCATATGCCCTCAGCATGTGTGTACACAACACCACCTGGTCGAAGCGCATTAGCAACCGACTAAAAAAGCGGCTTCTCAAAAAGTTATTATGCAGGACCTATATGAATCAACCATATAGAGCATGTGGGCCCGAGTATGTATACTGATGGGATCAAAAGAATTGACAATAACTTTGGGAGCAAACTTCAAGTATACAACACCAGCTACAAGATTCATAAATAGTTACCCTCGTAGAACTATGGACATTTAACAGTAAATTATTACACATGTTCCCCACAGAAGAACTGCCTCAGAAACAGCATATATGTACTCAAGTGGTTCATAGGTCTAAAACTGTGGTTTCAACTTTAAGTGAACACAAAAAGTGTTGAAGTTAGTCCAAAATCATACAACCATAAATATCGTTTATTTGTGTTATGTAGCAAATGAAGTACAATAACAAAATATAAATACCAGTCATTTGCTTTTGATAAAAGTAAAAAAGTCTTTTGCCCAAATCATATAAGCTACATAACCCTAATTTCCTCAAATCCCATAAGAATTGAATTTCTGGAAAAGATATCTGATTAAAGGTTTTAAAATCATGAGAAAACCCTAATTTCCCCAAATCACATAAGCAGTAGAATCAATTATAACATCAATACATTTATATTCCAATGATTGAAACCCTAATTTGCCCAAATCCTGTAAGAATTGAGCGTAAGTTGAAATAAGATATTGAGGAACCAAAACTAAATTGCTAATCTATACATACGTACCTAGGCATAGCTTGAAATCGATGAATGAACCATAACCGAAAACGGCGGAGCGGTGCTCAGACTGTAGTCAGAGATGGTACAACGAAGGTAGGAGAGCGTGGAGAAAATCGAACACCATAGATAGTGGTGGTGAGCAACGACCGATTGATTGGGAGATCAGTGAAACCTAAAGTGGGTCGATGAAGCGGTGGCATAGCTTTCTGGTAGCAAAGGTAAGCAAACATGTCTTCTGGAGATGGGCACCATAAAACTGGCTGCATCAGTTCAGTCACCCCACATAAAAGCTTTTCATCACGCTCACTTTTTATCCATTCTTCCCACAAACAACCTTATAATATTCACATCATTAACATTAGGGACCCACCATTCTTGAGAAAGGATCTTCAAGAATGGATGGCCCTTCACAATACATGTTTTTTTCATCCTTCTAACAAATCTCCTCCACATAAGCCATGGATGACCTTGACGTGGAAGATCTAACTGCCAATGTTGGAAATCGTATTGGCTTGCAACGTGGACGAAAATGGATGGTTGAAGTTATGAACATTACTTCATTGTGAGATAATCGTCAGTTATCTTTTAATATATATATATATATATAGCTAGGTTAGGAACCCATGTATTACACGGATTAGTCAATGAAAACGGTATAATTGATAAATCTTTAAATACGTTATATGATTAAAATTACTTAATATATATAATAATGAAAAACAAAAAGTTCATAAATCTCTAAATTATAAATAAGTTGCAAATTTTATATATACAAATAAATTGCTCTAGTATTACCGAAACATTAACAAACCATACGTTATATAGCAACAAAGCATATACAAATCATATACAATTTTTTTTATTTGAATTAATTGCTAGTTTCCCTAACCATTGATGAGGCTATCAGATATCAGATGTTCAATTATTGCTTCTACTATTACTTGCAATTCACAACAAAAAATAACCAACTAACCATGATTTAATACCCAACACTTATCTCATTCATTTCAGTTCGATTTGTACATTCATAATCAATAATCAGTCAACAGATCAAAAGAGAGAGGGAAAAAAAGTAAGGAAAGATTGGCTAAATTCATTTCAGCTCGATTACAAAATAATAAGGCTTTTGTATTCATATGTGACACCCATATTGCTAATCAAAATACTGGACAAGGAGTGTTCCGGTTCCAACCGGTCCATACGAAATTAGTCACTTTGACCTTTTATCCAACCCGCTTATGTTTTTGACCTTGTAAATAAGGTTTTTTGGTCAAAATAACTTAAAATAATCCGATCAATTGGTTTCTACTCAACTCGCTAATGTTTCTGATCATGTTTTTATCATGGTAACATCCAACTTTGTCATTGACAAAGAGGATCTATTGTACGCAACTTAGAATAAAATATAAACCAAAAAGTCAAATATACTTGAGGTTTGTGAGAAGAGTAAATAAAGTCATTTGGACAATCATAATCAATAAAAGGGGTGGTGTAATGAATATGACTTTATAATATGAATCAAAGTCCCTTAGTTGTAATCCACAATAAGGCTTGATAAGGAATATATGAGACAATGATAATGTTAGATAAGGAATGCTTTAAATCTTAATTAAATTTTAGTTTTAAATTAATAAATTTAACTAGAAATTATAGGTTCAACATGAGAGTGCCACTTGGCAAACTATTAAGCCAACTAAGGGGTTTGTGGTTCAACCAACATTTTTTTTATTATAATAGTAGATATAATGTGAATAACTATGTCATCTTTTGAACCGGGCTATTGTCATAAATTGTGCTCCACCTTGATTATAAAAATGAAAATAGTTTATAACGCCCTGTTCTTGAGTTTTTTTAATGGGGAAAAGGAAAGGAAAACTAAGGATAGTTAAAAAATGGGTGTTTTTGGGTTTTTTTTATGATGGAAAGGAAATGAGTAGAAGGAGTTATGAGGGATTAAATTAATGTATTTTCCCAATAAGTTATCCTCCCAAAAATGGGATGATTACTAAGGATAACTATTTTTTAACATAGTTATCCTTTCCTTTCCTCCAATTTCCTTCTAACTCAAAAACACACTTAATTAAAAATAATTTCCTTCTATTCTCTTCCCTTTCTTATCCTTCCCTCTCCTTTCCTTTTCTTTCCTTGGTTAAAAAACTCAAGAACAAGGCGTAAGCGTTTACAAATGCTTTCACTATTTTCAAGGTCGGCCCTTGGGCCAACAAAATCAATCTATGGCTTTAAGCCCGTAACTTGATAAGATCCCAACTTAAAAATGTTAGTATTATATGGGCATTAAGAAATAGATTTTTTTTTATTTTTTATTTTTTGTTAAAGAAAAGGATAAGTCAAATACTTTTAGAATCACCTATTTTAGTGAATAAATTTTCCCTCCTTCCCATTATGATTAAGAAAAAAAATCACTACAGGCTACTCCTCAACTTAGAGCAATGGAAATGGGTTGTGAAACAGGGGAGTGAAAACGCCACGTATACGCCACATCAGTTTTCACATACCATTGTGAAACAGGGGAGTGAAAACGCCACGTATACGCCACATCAGTTTTCACATACCATTTTCACACTTCCAAATTTCACCGGAAATACCCCATAATATTTTCACCACCTTTTCACCATCGCCAAACCTTTGGCGGAATCAATTTGGAGCCCCCTTCACGATGAAGGGGGGTGGTGTTCTGCCACTTTCACGCCGCCAAAAGGCCTCTCACGGTGCCCCGTGAGAGGTATTTCCATTGCTCTTATACTAAATCCGTGAGAAAAGCCATTGCCAAATTGGTCCATGTCAACGCATATGATATTGACCATTTTCACTTTGCATTTTTTGCAAAACAAGCCTTGTAATATTCTAAATACCAATGTCAACTTATACTTTCTCCATGTATCAAGAATGAATTAAAAAACCACAAATTCACCAGAAAATATAAAACCTACACATGACTATAAACATGATTCAGAACTTCTATAAAAAAACCAAAAAAAAAACTTAAAATTTAAAAATCAAAACTACTATGTTCTTGTCGCAGCCAAAGCAACACGAGGACTCAAAACCGATGATTTCTTCTGCAACATTTGTCTAAAATGTCTAATCTTAGCATCCACTCGTGCAGAAAACCCGATCTTCGTTTCTTGTCTAGCTTTGGACCTTTCGCGGGTCCACATATGTTGGTCTTCAACGTCTTTATTATAATACTTAATTTCTTGAATAACATGATGATCCATCGGACTAAACAATCTCTGAAACGAAATATGAGCCATATACGGGAGATTACATGCAACCGTCACTAACATAGTGGTCAGCCAGAATAATGGAGCAGGAGCGAGTGCTTCTAAAAAGATTCCATATGCGTTTCCGGAATATTCCGGAGGCAACATACCATATAATACTAGAAACACGTACCATGCGATGATACTGAAACCGATTAAAAGGTGTTGTATCCAAGTGAAGTGATTCATCGTGAGAGCGATTTGGCAATTTACTGCGTAGATGACGCATGTGAACATGGCGGTCCCCAGCGTGGTCATGTCGGCTGTCTGCCCGCCTGCCCGAAAAGCTTGGTCATAGAATATTATTATGTTGAGGAAAAAGACGATTAAGGAACAATAGAGCCCGTTTCCCATCCACCCGAGTATCCGGTACCAATCGAAAAATAGGTTTTTCGGTCCTTGCCGGTATAGTGCGGGAAACTGCAGTCATTTAAAGAGGCATAAGTATTATACTATTATGTATATATGTATGTTTGGAAGTAAAAGCTAACCTGTAAGCAAATCTCAGAAGAAACATCTTGTTCAAATACACCAAGTGCGATCACAGGCAATGATGTAAGAACAACATTGAATAAGATCATATACCAATCATCATACACTGACTGACCCGAGAAGCCCGTGAATGCCTCAAAATAGAACAATGTAAGCCCAAAGGCAATGTTTTTGTAGAAGAAATAGCATATCTGTGTCAAAGAATCATTGTCAATAATCAATATAAATATATATACACATTAACAAATAACAGTCCCAATTTGTTTATATCTTTACCATTTGAGCAATTCTTTTGTAACACCAGTGACCATGCACAACTAGAAGCCTCTCAAGAAACCGAAACTGAGCAATAGCAAAATCACTAGCCATCACAGCCTGCACATATTGTCATAAAGTCTGTAAGTCAATAACAAAAAAAATCTAAAATGATTAGTTACACCATAATGTAACATTGTAACATAATTTCACCGTGTATTGAAGGTTAAACGGTGATGTGACACCAAACTTATGATGATGTTGTGATGTGCCATGTCACCATTTAAATCTAAACTCTAAATTGAATTTTGGTGCAATAAACCTTTTCTAAAACTTTGTTTCTTTTCAAAACCAATTACACATGTGAAAAAACAAGCTTGTATGCATCAAATACAAACCTGCATTCCTTCAACACCACTAATTCCAACACCAATATCGGCTTCTTGAATCATTCCAACATCATTCGCACCATCTCCGATTGCTAAAGTCGTTTTCCCTGTGTACTTTTTCACCAATCTTGTAACCTAATGTCAAAACAATAATAAAAATTTAAGAATAAAATATTTCAAATGAACCCAAAAAAAGTGACCAGAACATAGGTCATTATTGCTATGTTTTATTGCTAACAAGGTCAAACTGGTAAAATATAAAGAAAAAAAAATGTTAGCTAAAATAGAATCGGGTTGAAAGTCGCCCAGAGTCTACTTTTAACGCATACAACTTTCTAAATTGTTTTCTTTGTAACAAATTATTTGCAATCGTAACTATCACACTAATTATTATTAAAAACTGAAAATTGTACAAAAATATGTTTATTGCTGGTAAAACCACATTTCTACCCATGCAAAAGTAATGCTGTTTTTGTAAAATTAATTAAGCCATTAATTACTTATAAGGTATTTTTAAATAAGGACAAAAAAAGGCGTTTCCTAAAGAATGTGCTAAAAAGTGGTTTGTGGGTAAACCCAACCCATTTTGGCGCCTCAATGTTAAAAAACCTTAGAAATAACCGAAATTGTTTGCAGGTCAACACAACCCTGTCCAGTCTATTTCCACCCAAAGTTGTTTTGACCCATTACCGCATCTATTTTAAATGATCTTACCATAGCCTTTTGCTTAGGAGAAACACGACAACATATAACAGAAGCACAATCAACTGCTAAATTCAAGAAGTCACGCTTTAAATCTTCCTCTAAAGCATAAGTTAACGTCTTTCCATCAATAATCAATGCAAATGCAGCATGTGGGTCCTTTTCAAGCTTTATCATTTGAGATGCATTAGTGATTTGCATTGCAATGCTCTCCTTTACAGCCTGATCATAACATAATAAAAATAAAAAAATTAACCGCATTCCATAAATGAAACTAAAGTTGCAAATTTTAATTGAATTAGTATATCATATTATGTTTACCCTTTTGACAGCCTGATCGGTAACAAAATAATATTAACTAACTGCACTTTACGTAAAGTGACATTAAATGTTGGCCTTTTTTTAACTAGCTATGTAGTTTTAAATAAAACTGTGAAGTGCCTTAATTTAAAAACAACAATGAAGTACCTCTTTGGAATCTTGGTTTAACGTGTCAACATTCGTTGATATACATATTTGCTTCATGCCCTGCCGAAGCAAACTGCATGCAAACCTGCGCAAAGTAATCATTGCAATTTGAAAAATCAATAAATAAAAATTTGATATTTTAACATTTATCGCAATTATTAGTTTTCTTAAAATAACTTCCTACATTCGTCTCCAAATCTGATTAGTTTTTCATATTCATTCCAAATAACCCCCGAAACCATAATTACTTTTAGACAAGGGGCAATTCATAGTGTGTGTTTCAACATGTATGTACTTCTAAATATTTACATTTCTAAAACATAATTAAATTTCAAATCATATTTACATTTAGAAACTGAGAAAGTATCATATGAAATTTTGACTTTTAAAAAGATTTATATGAAATTAATCCTTCACACAAACACTCAAAAAACAACTTTCATTCACAATAATCAAGTTAAAAGGGTGAGAGACATTACCCTATGTTGATTGCAGTTTCCATTTTATCGCCTGTTAATACCCATATCTTAAGACCAGCTTGTGCTAATTTGTCGATACATTGAGGCACCTATACAAATAAAAAGAAATTAAACAACCAAAATAATAATAATAATAATAATAATAATAACAAGTAATGACATAATGATAAGAATTATAGAGGCAACAATTTCAACCAATTTACCCACTTTTTGAGCTGTTACACAACCCCGACCGATCATATTAAAGAGTGAGCCTTTTCGACCCGTTTACCTGACCCAAAAAAAAAACAAAAAATAACCATTTCTACCCGTTTACGCAACCCACCTGAACCAAAAAAAAGAATGAACCGTTTTGACCCTGACCAAGCATGTTTCAGCCCCTAACCCAAAGAACAACCCATTTTGACCCAGTAAACAACACACTGACCCAAATCAAAGAACAGGCCTTTCAATAGAACCAACCCGTGTCAACCCAAACCCAAAAAGACCCAGTCTTGACCGTTACCCAACCAGCCCATTCTGCCACCTCTCACTAAAAACTGTAAATTTCTCATTCGATACCCCTGGCTGCAGTTTATCTTCCACAGCAGTTGCACCAACAAGAATCAAATCTTTTTCCATCATGTCAGAAACCCGTTCAAGCATTGCCTCCCTGTCACCACCGATTGCAGTTTTTGCTTTTATAAATTCTTCATTCCATGATTTGTACTCTGATTCTTCAAGTTTCTTATAAGCAAGTGCAAGTGTACGTAAACCGGCTTCCCCATAATCATTTAAATGCTTTGTAGTGGCCGACTCAAACTTTCTTCCATTTTTCGATAAACGCTCAAAGATTATGCTGCAAAAAAAATCAGAAAAATGTATGATATATATGCATAGGTGTGTTGAAAATGAGAACCAGAAACCGACCTGTCTGCGCCTTTGCACAATAAAAGAATCTGTCCAGTCTCGTCTTGAACAATAACCGACATCCGTTTTCTTTTACTTGTAAAATCCAAAAGATTTAGAAGTTTGAACTCCCTGTAAAGAAGAATATGCAAAAAATAATACTACAAATGATTGCTACTAAAATAGCAACAAGTCAAAGTGGGTCATGTTGACCCGCTTACAGTTTTCTCCTCTTTTCACGTTTTACAGATAAAATAGTTATTTAATTTTTTAATATAAGGTAACATGTTGGGCAACTATCTACCGTGTGACCACAGCCAGTTTGACCCATTTTCCAACAAACTGGCCCGTTTTGCATAAACAGTTCAAATTTGTAATGCCTTAACAAAGTTATACATCTAACATTAATACAATCAAAAGCACAAACCTTTCAACAAATTCTTGAGAAGGAGTCTTCTCACGAACAAATATGCTCGATTGCGTTCTTCTACAAAATTCGAACCCAAATTCTCTTGCAGCCACAAGAAACGCACCTTCATCAGGCGATTCAGCCTCATAACTATAACTATCATTTTCTTCATTAAACTCAGGAATCGCAGTGTGACAAAGAGCAAGAACCCTAAAAAACAACAATATAACATCCGGATTCGCCTCGTGGGCCCAATTCCCATTCATTAACCGATCATCATCAAAACTAAAACCCTTTATCACCGTTCCCAAACTATCTTTAGAACCTTTTATCGCCTCTAACTCGATTTCCGACCCGTTTTGTCCACTAGACCTCGCGAAATGACCGTCATGCCCTTCAAGATCCATAGCCATTTGATTGGCGGCCGCCAGCTCGACTTCACTTGACCGTATGCCATACGGGACCCCTGCAATCGAGCATTTTAAAAAATCCATTTGATTACATGTTAAAGTCCCAGTTTTATCAGATAAAATCGTGTCCACCATCCCTAACTCTTCGTTTAAGTTTGATGTACGGGCTTGAGCAGGAGTACCAGTTTCTTCATCGTACATGTTCAAATCGTGATTTATAAAAACCGCTTGTAAAACCTTCACGAGCTCTATGGAAACATAAAGCGAGATCGGTATCAAATACCCGTAAAGAATTAAAGCCGTAATCCAATGATAAAACCCCGATAGTGAAGCATGAGACGGATCATATAACTTGTGTTCATCCGGAGACTGCAGGTACCACCATCTTCGCATTTCTTTTTTTGTCTTGAGGGCAAAACCTGTTGAGCTTATTAATGAAATCAACACCAAAAGGGTGAAAAGGACATAAATAATTTTATCCATTTGTTTCTCGATTGTACTCCTTTTTGAAGGGGATTTTGTAGCATTTTGCATCACTTTACTATCATGGCCCGAAAATATCACCACCCCGTAAACATGGCCTGTGTTTCTAAGCTTTAAATCACGAAGCAATATATGACTAGGATCAAGCGGGTACAACTGTCTTTCATATTCCAAATTCCCGACAAACGTATAAAGATTCGGGTTCGGGTCCTCACATTTAACCGTTGCTTTAAAATCTTTAAACACGAAGTCATCATCTAAAGATAAAGTTGTTTCTAAAGATCTTTTAACTTTTAAATTCGTCTCACCGTCCAAATTCATAGTTTCAACATAACAAATCCCATCTTCATAACTCGATGACAATAACAACAAATCCGCAGGAAAAAACTGATCTTTTTCCACTTTTACCACATCCCCAACGCGTATATTCATCCATGGTTTTAAAGAAAACACACCGTTTCCGTTATGAACCCTAACTTTCCTCATATTTACCTTCATGTCCTGCATGAACCGGTGCCAGTTTTCAACCGCTTCTTTAGCCATACTGAGCCCGATAACAAAAGCTAATGGTGCCATCATGCTATAAGGCGAAAAGGGTGAAACGGGTGTGAATGATAGGCATGCAGCAAAGAGAAAATACACATTTGCGACGCGTCTAAATTGCTCAAAGAGGGCTTTTGGTAAAAAAGTGATTATGTTATACTTTGTGGTTGATATGTAGTTCTTACGGTATTTGAATGGCTTCTTTTGGTGTAAATGTGGTTGGTTACAACAAACATGTCGAGAAAAACCGGGCCCGTGAAATTGATGAGGTTCGTCTGTTGAGTCGACAGGTGGTCTTATGCATCCAAATGTGTAAAGACTACTTCTTTTAAGCTTGGCCCGTATTCTCCCGTGAGCCATTATTGTATTAATATCTCACCAAGCCAACAACTCAAAAACCTGTGTAAATATAATTTAATTAATCAAATAGCATAGCGTAAAATATTTACAGAAATGATCAACTTAAATGATTGTTCTGGAGCAATACTAATAGAATTGATAAATTCTTAAGAGTTGCCTCGTTTCAAATTGGACAATAACATGCTGATTTAGTAAATATGATTCTTTAATTAAACTACAAAATCTCTAGTTATTTACTTCTAAACTAAAAATACAATATACAATCACACAATAATTTTTCGTCTTATAGAAGGAATGCAAAGACATAAATAATACTGATATTAAAACTCCCAATTGGAGTCTAAGCATGTTTGTAGCTTGAATCACACTATTAGATTCAAATTCAACCAAACAAGGATTTTGCATATACTGAAAACTGACAGCTACAGAAGCTTCTTTAACCGTAAAAAAACTAATCCTTTTTACCAAATTCAAAAATCCCAATTAGTGCATAAGCAAATTCTTTGTTTGAATAACATAATTAATATACATTTTACTAAAAGGGGTTCATCTTCAAATTACCTTACATGTTAATTCATTATTAATAATACAAATCAATTATGCTAATCCCAATTAGAGAAAAAGAGATCTGCTTCTAAAATCAGCTTAAAGAAAATCAAGAATCTAGAGAATAATATGCATTATCCATGAAATTAATTCAAAATCTTGAAACCCATTAAACAAAACACGAAATTAAGAAACCCCAGATCGTTAATTACAATTAAGAAGCGGTGGAAATCATAATAAGAGTACCTGAAAATTTGAAATTGAAGCAGACCCAGATGAGATCACAGAATGCCAGCTGGGAATCCGTGTGAAGAAGAAGAAGAAGATATTAATATAATAATAATATTATTATAAAGAAAACAGAAAGCCTTTTATGTAGTTTTCGTCTGAAATCAAATCAAATCAAATGAGGAATGTTTTACACACTATATTACGGGGCGGCTACTGCCCCCTAAATTCTAGTTTATTTAAATTGAATTTAATAATAATAAAAAATAAACTAAACGCCATTTGGAGAATATAGCTAACTAGTTTTTATCCCCTCTATTACGGGGGTTGTGTTTTCTTTTTTGTGTCTAATATTCATATTTTTTTGTATTTTAATTTTATTTATTATAAAAAAAGCTAATAATATACTTAGGGTTTGATGATGAAAATAGTTTCACAAATAACTGACATGTTATAACCCGTTTAAAAACTATGGGTTTGATGAGACCTGTGACCCACTTTTTTTTTACTATAAAATTGTTTGTTATTATAAATCTTATATTGTTCTTAAAAATTGAATATTAATATTTAGTATATCCATATTTTATAGGATTTTTTTATATCAAATACTTGGTGAGATTTACCCCTCCCGTGAATTCGGGTAAAATGCTCATTTACAAATAAAACAATATGGTGGTTTGAGTAAATGTAAGAAACAACCATAGAGCTTTTAATGTTTTATTTGTTTACGGAGTTGTTTTATATTATTTATTTATTTTTTGAATTTTTATTTTTTTTATTATATGAAAGTTAATAATATATATATGATTTGATGATAAATTGTTTCACAAATAAATGAGATGTTATAACTCGGTTTAAAAGCTATATGAGTTTGATGAGACCCAAAACCCGTTTATTTTTTTACTATAAAATTGGTTTTTTAATATAAATAATATATCTTTTTTAAATAAATAATATATTAATTTTTAGTATATCCCTACATTTTAGAATTTTTATATTAGATATTTTGGTGAGATTAATTTTTAATGTAATGAGATGTTATAACCCGTTTAAGAAATATATGAGTTTGATTAGACCCATACTCATGCATTCGGGTCAAATGCATGAGAAGCCTCCATTTAAAAATCAAGGAAATCTGGTGACTCCAAAAAAAAGGGAAGCGACCACATCGCGACACATAGGATTTTTAGGTTTTCGTTTATATATATTATAGATTAATGTACTTGTCTTTGTGTTTATAAATAGACCGGTGAATGGTACGTGTTTTGTGACGGGTTGTAAGAGTTAAATCTAATATGATCTCTAATCTGACGGTCTTAAACACAGAATGTATATGGAATATATACGAAATGTATGAATTAAATATGTATTAATAAATAATATACATTAATGATTAGTGTTTTTGCATCAAATGTTGTACTATATGTATTAATTGTTGTAAAACTCTTAAACTAAAAATTTCTTAAACTACCATTCTCAAGTATTTTATAATATAATATAGATAATTTAATTTTTAATAATTCAAACCGTGCTAATTGACCACTAATTATATTTATTGTAATTTAACTAGTGATACTTTTAACTTTCATATTGGATGTCAGATTTAATCTACAATGTCTATCCTAGTGAATTTTAGAAATTTTTATCCAATCAGAATTTCTATGAATAATTTTGAAACAACATAAATAAAAGTTAAAAACAGACGTGGTTGGGTTTTAACTGACGTGATCTTATTTAACTTTTATGATATATTATTATTTATAAATTAAGTATACCTTATTTAATTTTAACTGACGTAATCTTGGGCAAGGTGGCGGCTTCATACTTACTCCATGTGCGTGTAGTTGGATTTTAAACGATAAGGATGTATGTCATCCCTTCATGGATCATGGATGTACACATAAAACTTTAAAAGAAATACATGATTTATGGCATTGTTTAAGACTTTAAACTGAATAAAATATAAAAGTCTTCAGTGTTTCATTTTAATCTCTCATGTGTAACATTTTCTCTCCTCTAGTTATAATCATATCATATAACTTATAAAACTCATACCACATAGTTATAAAAAATGGTTTGAGAATGCTCTTCGAGATGATATTGTTGTAACTTATATCAACATGTTTTTAAACAAACCTTTTCAAATTTCAATTAATGTTGTTGTCATGGTGGGTTGGGTGTGGACCGTGGGTATGTGGGAGTGGTGGGCCTCACAACGAGGGATCCCACTTATTTCAAAAAACAAGTCAAAGTGATATTTGCCAACAGTTGAGTTTTGATAACATGGTATTAAAAAACCAATTCAAAGCTTCCATTTTGTATAAGACATTGTTATAGTTTACCATTTAGATTATATGACTAACATTGTATAATAGAAATTATCATTTTGGTATAGAGAAACAACTGTTAAAACGCTTTATTTTTAATTTTATTAACGGGATGGATTAGACCTAACACAAAATTACCCGTTCATTTATTTTTAATCTTATAAATATTTAAATATAAGTGTAAAGTGAAGAAAGTTTTTGTTGCTTATAGTAATTTTAATGTGTAATTTTTAGTTTTCTAATTAAAAAGCTTTTATAAGTACCATGGGTCTTACTCTCTGACTCTTATTCACAAGGAAGAAATCCTAACAAGTGCAAGAGAGCAATTGAAGACCCCGAGAAGGCAACCACGTTCATCCGCATTAAGGGTTTATTATTTGAATCACGCTCAAAGAAACCAAAATTCCAAATAATCAAAATTTGAATTCAAGTTTTAGATTTTTACAGCAGGTCCGTTAGCATCCTGATTAATGAACTAGTTTTCTAATAAGATTCAATACATGATTCACAAACTTATTTGACCTTAATATTTGAAGTTAAACTATATAAAAAATATGAAAAATATATGTATATTATTTATTTCGTTTTGAGCCTACAAAAAAATTAATTTGAAGTCATACTTTATATTATTTACTTATTTGACCCGATAAACACCTTTTATTTGTTCAATATACATAATCAGTGTTTTGATTGATGTGTGTTAATTGCATACCAAGATTATTGAAGTAACCAGAGTTGGTTAATAGCACGTAGTTAAGGATCTACAGTGAAAATGTAATTCATTATTTGAAATACTCTTTTTGGGCACTAGATCGAATAACTTATTTTTGGATTATAGGAAACAATAAGGGGGTGTTTGGTACAGAGAATGGAATTGTAGAGAAATGGAATAGAGAAATGGAATTGCAGAGAAAGGGAATTGGTCTGGAGAATGAGAATTGACTGTTCTGTTTGGTAGTACAGAGATTTCAGTAGAGAAATATAGCTGAGAATCATTTCTCTTGTTTGGTACATAGGAAATAAACAGATAATTATATCAACTTTATCATTAGCACAAGTATTTTTTTCATAACAAATATTTATTAAAAAATAAAAAACATATAAAAAGATGCATAAATTCCAACCAAAATATGCATTGATCAAACCAATTCACATACAAAACATAGTTTTTAAGCAAAAAACATCAACCATAGTTAAAACCAATTCACATACAAAACATACTTCAACCATACACAACTATCCCATTGAACCATCGGTATACAACTCGACCATCTCAATTTTCTCTTCTATTGTCAACGCAAGAAAAGAACGTCCTAGATCCACATCTTTACCAATCAAATGAGCTGCTTTGAACCGTTTTTTCGTAGTGATACCTGGTAAAGCTTTCAACTCATCACTAACCTTTTCATAGATTTCACGAGCCTCCATACCTTCTTTGCTAAGTTGTTCACCCACCTCTCCCCAAATCGAAGCAAAACTTCCTTGATATCTTTGCAAGACTCTCAATATATCTCATCTGCATCCGTGCTTCTACCTCTTTTGCGCTTGCTTGTTACACTTCCTGTTTGTCCTTCAGATCTATCAACATTTGGAACGGCTTCATCAACAAAATCAAAGTCTTCAATATCAACAGGTGAGCTTTTTTGTGTCTCTTGAACAACATCTTCTTCTCCAATGTCAACTGCTTTACTACCAGTAGCTCTATCCTTACCGAATATGGTACACAATTTGTCATAGAAAGGAAATGACTTGTCACGAAAATTCACAGCACCTTTGTGAGACTACAAGACAATTACAAATAAATTAGACTAAAATTTTAAAATCTAAAAAATATATTTTTTAGAATATACCTTCACGTATTCATTCCAAACACTATCATCGGCAATAATACAACATTTTTGTTCATCCCAACCAAACCCACTTGTATGCACCATATCATATACAATGCTAAAGTGTGTCTTCCATGTCTTCATCCTAGACTTTATATGTGGTTCTGCTTTGAGGCCAGAGTTAGGAAGACTTACATCTAGCAATTGGTTAACACCATTTAAATAACCTGGTTTGAATCCATTGTCAGCACCAACATACTTTCCGGATGCATGTATCTCCATTAATGCATCAATTAGCTTTGCATCTTCGTCATTTGTCCAGGTATGCTTGCTCCGAGTAACTCCTCTCACTATATTTGAATCTGCCATGTCTACGTACAAATGCATAATTATACAATTAAAAATCATAATTCATGTAACTACAAATACAAATATAACAAGAAACATTAATAAGAAACAAATAAAGTGCATAAATAAACATTAATAAGAAACATCCTTGGTTCTACAAATAAAAAATACATAATTGTCAAACATAATTAAGAAACATTGTTGGCACGCTGCGCACGCATCGCAGTCCAACTATTAAACATTTCATTAGCAAGAAGGTCTCTACGATCGGTCCATTCTTGTGAGGGCTCGATCATAGAAATAACATTGTCATGGTCATTTGCAGGTTGTGTGTGATTTACTGGGATTTCGTTATCAAGAGGGTCTTCACTCATTGTTGTTCGTATGAAATTGTGCAATAAACAACAAGCAATGATGATACGTGGCATGGACTCTATGGGATGATATGAGTTATCACGCAAAATAGCCCATCTATCTTTAATCATTCCGAAACATCTTTCTATAACATTCCTGGCCGATGAATGTCTCATATTAAAGAACTCCTTAGCATTCGTAGGAGGAGACCAATCGTTAAGATGATAACGTTGACCTCGATATGGAGTTAAAAATCCTTCACCATTTGTATAACCGGCATCACAAAGGTAGTATGTTCCTACAATTAACCATAAACTCTATGTTAATTATCATACTTAAATCTATGTATATTCTTTGAAAATTGTCTATCACATACCCGGAGTTATTTTAAGACCATTGGGTCTACTGATTGCATCACGCAAAACTCTACTATCAGCTGCATAACCCTCCCATCCCGCTAAGACATACGTAAATAAAAGGTCTCTCGTACATACTCCCAGTACGTTAGTACAAATCTGCCCTTTTCTTGTCCTATAAGGTTTTCTATCAATAGCAGGGACTTTAACTTTAATGCATGTTCTATCTAATGCTCCTAAGCAACCCTGAGTTAAAAGAAAACATTACTTACTAATTTATGTTAGCAAAAAATATCTTTAATAAAAAATGTGTTTGACTAACCTTAAACCATTTCCATCTTTCATCAGTTTCATTATCTGGCACTGGCACGGGTGACTTGTAGAGTTCTTTGTGTAATCGACATATAGCATTTAAGACTAACTTGAAATACCGACTTACAGTTTCCCCGGACCGATGAAATCTGTTGACTAGTATCATATTCTTTGCATTATGAGCAAGGGTATGTAAAAACATAGCAACTTGCTCATCGACTAGCATGTTTTTACTATTCTTTAGTCCCCCTCTAGTTTCTAGCATATCACAAAGTGTTGTAAATGCATGTATATTCATTCTTATGTTAACAACACTCATAACATCACTTTCATAAACCATCCTCACCATGTTTTCACGCCTATTATGGTAACTCATTAAATATTTTGTACGTAAAGTCATTGACTCAATCGACCGACGCAAATGATAAGTACACAACATCCACCAACGAATCGTAACATAAATGACATAAAATGCACCTATGGCAACTATTCTTTGTCTGGAAGGTGATCTTGCCATCTACACATAAAAATATAAGAAAATTCAAGAAAAACAAATAACTCCAAATATAATCCAAATATTAGCAACAAAGTGATCATGAAAGCAAGAAAAATGATTACAGGCTACTTTATTCACTGACTTGCTGAATGTTGTTTAATTGCCAATGTTTACATTAATATATATGTTATTTTGGATGAAATTGAACATCCAAGTTTCCATGTGAGTTACAAGTCAATGTTATACAAGATCCCTAAGGTTTCCATGTGAGTTACAAGTCAATTTCTAGATAAAAATGGTGTAAAAAGTGATGATTTGTTGATATGTAGAAATCTGAGTTTTTTGGTCAGATTTGAGTTTGTAAATATAGATTTATTTATCAACAAAACAATTGAAATAAATTATGAAAATATTTTCACAGAAACTTCAACATCTCTAGGTGTTTATATATTTTTCTCAAATTTTTAAAGTATGCATAAGGTTTTCAACTAAAATGCTAATTATCAAAGGTATCTAAAACTTACTGTTCAGAGTTTGTAAATGTCAAAATTTCTCAAAAATTGACTACTCAGGATTTGCATACAAGGCCAATTGGGAAATATTCTAGACACTTAAAATGTTCATTAGAAAGAGGAATGAAGTCTAAAACTTCAAAAACAAGAGAGTTATGCTCTTTAGAAGTGGACCTAAAATCTGTCAGTCAAAAACAGATTTGACCTTCGGTTTTATTTTTCACGTTTGGGTAATCAAAACTTCTCTAAAAATTACGAAACCAGTGGGGTTTGAAACTAGACTCTTTGAACTTAATGTTAGACTCAATAAACGATCAATTTGCATCTGTTATGATCAAAATATTGTTTGAACAAAACAGCATTACAGATTTCATCAGCAACAGCATTCAAGCAACTCATGTAAACATTCAATTTATCGGTTCCAACATTCAACCTAGCATCTAAATATCATTCTAACATAAAATTCATGATTCAAACTCATCAATTTCATACCATATAATGTTCAATTCCCAACCTAGACATCAAAGATTTCATCAAGAGTCGAATTAAACATAAACCATTGAAATCTAACATATCTAAATCGATTACCAACAACATACAAACATCCCACGATAACAATCGACATCAGCAGCTGAGTTTGGATCGAGGTTTAGGTCTGGTCGAGCATAAGAAAGTCGAAAAAATGAAAGTTTCATACCTAGGATCGTTGGAATCGAAGCAAGGATCGCGAATACGAACTCGGTTCTTGGATTGGAGATGATTTGTGGGTGATTAGAGGCTGCAAGTCGATCGAACAGCAGGGAGAGGCGTGAGTTTGCTGCTGTAGATCGAACAACAGGGAGAGGCGTGAGAGAGTGAGGCTGAGAAATGAAACCCTAGAAATCCAATTCTCCGCTTTTTTTAGAGAAACAAAATCAGAGAAATGGAAATGGTTTATTTCCATTTCTCACCTCTTTCTTTCATAAACAAACAAGATAATTCTTTTCAATTCCATTTCTCACCCCTCAATTCCCTCTACCAAACACCCCCTAAGTTTTTAATTAACAAACTTCCACTTTTATAAAAATTTGTTGTGACCACTATGTACATTAATGGATTCTTTCATTTGTGGAGGTTACTAGTGGCGTGGATTCTTTTATTTTTGTGGAGGTTACTAGTGGCGAAATTTTAACAAAAATGTAGAAGACGAACTTAAATACCACAAAACCTAATACGGATATCATGCTCTTGCATACTCAACATTTTATATTCTATGTATGTTTATATAAATTACGAGTGAAGTGACCTCTAGATATTTTAATACCTTCTCTAATAGAAGCAATCTTTTACATCAAGGCGGGAAGCATAAAATTAACATAATATAATATTTCTTTCAAAAGATTGTAAATGGTTATCCCTGTCAATTTAAATAGAATCTAGTGAAGAAACTTATCAACTGAAAAAAAAAACACTAAGGTAAGATGAATTGGGTTTCCGGCTACGGGTGAGGGTTTCCTAGTCGGACCCAGAGGCGTAGCTACTCTATGAGTAAGGGGTCGGTCGACGCCTGTGAAATTTTTTTTGGTGGTATATATGTAAAATCTTGACCGAACCCTGTGAAATCTTGACACCGACCCCTGTGAAATTCGAGAACGACAAAAGACCCTGTGAAAATTCAAGAACGACCCCCATGAAATTTCGAGACCAACCATAATAAAAACAAATTTACAAATTTGCATTTATAATTATATAAATATATATATAAATAACTAAATTTGAGTTTAATTGAAACAAATTTAATACAAAATTAAGCTCAAATGTCAATCAATTTATTCCTAAGTTATAAGTCCACGCCCAAAACTCTTAACCCGATCTACATTTAACTTATTCAAAAAGGTTATATTGGCGCAAATAATTTGTTATGTGAGTTCAACTTATTATAAGAGTTTTAATTTTCAAAGAAAATGTTTAGACTTTCTATATACGTTGATTATAAGAGTTCATATTTTTTTTGTTTGACTATGTTTTTTTCTATATTACTCAAGCCGATCCGATTCTAGCTGATCGGAGGGGCCCAACGAGACCAAAAAATTATATAACGATCACTTGACACAAACGGCCGAACTGCATCGGAAAAAAATTATGTAGCGATTGTCAACTGAATACCGACTAAAAAATTTTCCGACCCCTGTGAGAAAATTTCCTGAATCCGCCACTGCTCGGACCTGGAACATCAAATAAATGTGGATAGTTGAAATCCACGCACATGTAGATTCGAAAAATAAGTTGTTAAAAATAAAACAATTAAGCTATTGAGGATAAACATTAAGACAATAACCAAAATCATATATAATTATCTGTCAATATTTGGGTGTGAATTATGATTTTTGAGTTATCTCCATCTTTATGTTTATCCTTACTACAAATAACTGATATATTCAATAAAAGGATAAGGCAACAAACCATATTTTCATAAAGAAAGCTAGTTTGTTTTTATTACACATATGGGCTTTAGAGGTGACTATCACGACATGCAACAATCAAGTTTGGGTTATCATTTAATTACAAGTTTACATGCTAAGTTAGTTTAATTATATGGGTTGTGTTTAAGTTATACTAAGGGTATGTTTGGTAAAACTAGCTGGTAGCTGTTAGCTGTTAGCTGTAAGCTGGAAGGTGAAGGCTGGAAGCTGTTAGCTGTTAGCTGTAGTTTTTTAAATATTTAGGTGTTTGGCAGAGTAGTAGAAGCTTTTAATAAAACTAGCTGAAACATGTTCTGACCTAACCCCTTTCGACTCAAAAGCGTACTGACACGAATCAAACTAATTTAACCCTTTTTGTATCGACTCGTTCTAACCCTAATTTGGTTTTACACATGACTCAAGTTCATCTGACTCGACTTCTAATTTGGTCTTACACGTGACTCGAGCTCACCTGACTCGACTTTTTACCGATCCTAACTGATAATCACGTAGTATGTTACTTTTTTAAAGTTAAAGAAATATAACAATATCATACTCAAATTAAAGAGAATAAAATGCTCGTTTTTATGATTTAATTTGTTTAAAAATTATTAACGTGTGAAAAAGTTATGGCTCCTAAAAAAGTTGTGGGGGTAGTTAGTTTTGAATAAGGGTTGAATGTGTAACTATTATATAAATTAACAAAAGTTGATATAAGTTGAAGTACCAAACTTGTAAATATATATGTAAAAGCTTGTAGCTAGCTTTTTCTCAAACGCTACCAATACTAGCGTTTAAATATGGAGCTTTTTCTATCAATTTAAAAGCTTGAAGCTACTCCAAACAAACAAAGCTTTTTATTAAATATGAGCTTTTTCTTAAAAGCTTAAAGCTTAAAGCTTGAAGCTCATAAAAGCTTCTAAAAGCTCATTGCCAAACATACCCTAAGTTTACACATGTCGATCAGTCAACCCAATAAAAAACTATTATTAAAAAAATTGTATAAGTTCAACGTGACGAATTGTTAACCCATTTAAAGCACCTCGAGCTATTTAAGACTCATTTACAAACAAATTAGCTCATTCACCATTTGCCAACCCGTTTAAATAAATGGGTTACACATGTCAGATGTTAGTTTATTAATTTCTAACCCGCAAGCCCAAACTTGCCCACCGACACATATGCCACCCCTAGCTAGCATCATAATCATACATTCTTTAAGCGATCTGGCGTGATACCTCGTCTGGTAAAAGAGACAATGAAATGATGAAACTGGCCTATTTTGAAAAACTAGTATCGTGTCCGCGCGATGCGGCGATGGTAATTTACAATGATTAGTCATGTATGTGTTGGTTATAAGTGAACTTGTGAAATAAATAATAATTTAACATTAAGATTATTGTCTTCTTTCGTAAACAATTACGACAGTGTAAACTAAAACAAGAATGATAAATTTTGGTCATACTTCTCGCACATCCTAATTAAATATCCGGTTTCGGGTATGACTGGGTATTGGAAAATTGGGTATTGGTAATACCCGGGTCGGGTTCGAGTCCGGGTACTGTCTCTAAAAACCATACCCTATGCATTGGGTTCGGGTCGGGTATAGAGCTGAGTATTCTATTTTTGGGTTTTTTCAGGTTTTTTCCGGGTATACATTGGATTTTTTAAGGGTTTCACCTTTTAAGGGTATTTTCGAGAATGTTTCAGGTATTTTTAGGGCAATTTAGGGTATTTATCGGGTATTTGAAAAATCCGGTTTCGGGTATTGGAGAAACCTAGTTTCGGGTATGGAACCGGTTATGGTTTTTTGGGTATTGTCGGGTATAAATCGGGTTCGGTTCCTGTGACATTCGTCAATTTCGGGTCCGAATAGTATTCGTTTTGTAAAATTTTATTATGTAAACCGACCCGTTTTGTAAACCGACACTTTGGAAATAATCAAAATGATGAATTTTATGTTACGATATTGTTTTACACTTGTTGGGTCTTGAAAACATTCAATTTGGTCTTTAAAACGTTTAAAAATCACTTAAAACGAACTACGGGGACCAAAACTTCCATTTTTGAAAAATCAGGAAATAACCCCTTGGTGGGGCGCGACGGGGTGGTCGCGGAGCGCGAAGGCAGGTCTGCAAATGCACGTTTTTTTTGGTTATTTTTATGCATACATGTGACCAAAACACCCCATTTTCATGCAAGACCCTTTATGCTTGACCATTTCAACTTACCCTATATATACATCACCCTTTCCATCCATTAATCTCTACTACAACTCCAAATTTCTCTCTCAAATTCAAAGATCTTAAGGTTATTTTCATTGTGTTCTTGAAGGTTTGACTTCTAAAAGTCAAACTGAGTTTTATCTTTAATTCTAACTTGTTCATCTAACATTACTAACTCTTGAATATGGTGGTACAACATATATATAATACACACCCCTTGTTACCTTTGTTAGTAACTTCACCGACTCCGGTTGGTTAAGTTTCGAACGTCATAAGGCAAGGCTTCATGGAGGACTTCGAGTTCTTGATATATATATACACACACATAACTTATTTATACATATTATTTATGCCTAACTTCTGCTCATTTTAGTTTGTTAGTCACATTTACAAGTCTTGGGTATGTGGAGACCATCGATGAACTCATTGTGAGATGGAAACCGAACCAAACCGAACTTTTGTTAAAAAGGCTTGTTGTTGACTTTTTAGTTGTAGAACTTAAATATTTTCATTTGTACATTATTATACAAGATCTATGATATATGGGTATGTGGAATCCATCTATGAACTTGTTGTGAGATGGAAACCGAACCGATCCGATTTTTACTCGCTTAAGACACACAAGTGTGTTTTTAGCTATCAAGACTTGTATATTTCTTTAAAAATAGTTTACAAACTGATTTTTATTATTTTCTTAAGTACTTGGAAATGTTGGATCCAACTTGACCTCATAACAAAGTTTGGACCGACAAAACCGAACACTCGCTTAACGTACGTTGTTAGTTCTAAACAATAGATCTACATACTTGGTTAAGCCTTATAAAGTTTTTGTGAGTTATCTCATAACAATTAATATTTTGGAAAGTTGACTTTGGGTTTGACCATTCGTCAAGACCCGAACCAACAACCCGAACACTCGTTAAAGACCCGTTTTAGTATCTTTAGCCTAATGAAACTTGCATTTTAGCATTTTCCCCACCTTATTACTTAACATTGGTTAAGTAAATATTAAGGTTAGATACTTTAACCCGGTTTTGAGCAAACTTATATTTTTAAAAGGGCTATTATTATAAATTCTTAAATAGTTACATTTTAAACCTTGAACTTTAATTGATTACTTTTGTAACAATTATTTTATTTAATGATCTTCAAGACAACCTTTCTAAATCCAAGACTTTCTTTTATTTAGGCTTCATACGTTAAACTCGTCGTTCCGGCAAATCTCCAAATAATCAATCTTTCAAGTTTATTACTTGAACGTGAGTAACTTCATACCCCGTTTTCTATCTTTTATTTTGGGGGTGACATTTCATCTTATCTAAACTAAATGTTTTATACTTGTGTCTTAAAACACAAACATTGTTGTATACTTTACTTGAATAATTGCTCGATTTGGTGTTCTATGCTTATTTGCCTATGTGTTTACCGCTTTTGGATGGTGGAACTATAAATCCTAGACCATTTGGCAAACCCTCATGGCAAGGTGTCATTAACGTAATGCAATTAACGATAACTATAAAATCCTAAACTATTTGGCAACCCCTTATAGTTGGGTGTCGCTAACTTTTTAGCGATAACTATTTATCCAAGTTTATAGCTATTATTTACGGTTTTGTATACTAGTTTTGTGGCTTTTCATACTATGTATCTATTGTTCAAACTTATGAATTGCTCACCAACCTTTGTGTTGACAAATCTTATTTTATGAAATGTTACAGGTTTGCATCTAGGTTGATTATGGAGTTCGGTGAAGAAAACGTCACAAATACCGTTAGGATATTAGCAAAAAAATGAACAATATTTGACTTGCTATATTTTGTGATATTTTGTTGTATTTGACTTATGAATATTTGGTTATGTGACATTTTCAATGTTGTGAAATGAAATGAGTTTGTTAAATATTGTCGCTTTAAATAGTGTCATGCGCTTATGGGCAATCGTTGCACCCCGGCATGTTCCGTCGCCTTTGGTCGGGGTGTGAGAGTTCCGGGTACGAGCTTTGTTACTTAAATGCATACCCTGTCCGTACCCTACGTGTAAGGTTGGGTACGGGTTCGAGTATTAAAAACTTAGGTATTAAAAAACCGGTTCCGGGTATTTTTCGGGTACGGTTCCGGGTTTGGGATTTTTGTGCAACTCTAATCCTAATTATCTCATTCTAATTTTTCAAACATCATTCATCATTGGCTCCATCCGGTCCAGTCCAACACTTAAGAGGTTTGCTCAAGTTTTACATTATGAATTCATATTTTACATATAACTAGAAAAATTCCCGGCGCGTTGGGCCAGATTGATGTTATTGACAGTCGTACTCGTACAACTTATCAAATCGTGCAGTGCTTCTGCGAGTCGAGGTGAATTCGATCGTTGCCAGGTTACGAAACCAGTAATTACACCCCAAAAAAACTTTGTTTACGGCAAAATACAACAAATTAGCATAATAAAACACGCGTTGCGGTTACGAACCGATGACACTTCGATTGGTATATGGTTACGACCTAAAAAATAAAACAAACCATAAATTCGCCCACTCTCAAATATACAATAATTGAACATATTTAAAATTTTTAAAAATGTGTTGAACAAAAAAAAACACGCGTGTTGTAGTTGCAAACTAATACGAATTTGTTGAGTATGAAATCGTGGTATAAAAAAGTTATAAAAAACCCCATTGTTGAGTATGAAATCGTGGTATAAAAAAGTTATAAAAAACCCCATGCATTGCGTTTGCGAACTAACGCGAATTCAGTTGGAATTGACGTTGTCGAGACTAAATCGTACATAGAAAAGCATGTGTTGTGGTGGTGAACCGAAACAGGTCGGTTGGTATCAGGTTACGACTCCGGAATTAAAGCAATAAGTTAATTCGTCCACAATCAAAATACAACAAATTAACATATTTAAATAAAAAAACCATGACGAAAACAAAAAATATAGGCGCGTTGTGGTCTTGACCTTACACGGATTCGTCCAGAAGCGATGGACTAAAAGTAACTCATGGAGAAAAAAACCTTAGCTTGCGACCGCGAGCTGACGCGAATTTGACTGAAATCATTTGACGATATCAACGATAAAATTAACCCCGTATTTCCAGTAGCGAACCGACACGAATTTGTGGTGGTGAACCGAAACAGGTCGGTTGGTATCAGGTTACGACTCCGGAATTAAAGCAATAAGTTAATTCGTCCACAATCAAAATACAACAAATTAACATATTTAAATAAAAAAGACCATGACGAAAACAAAAAATATAGGCGCGTTGTGGTCTTGACCTTACACGGATTCGTCCAGAAGCGATGGACTAAAAGTAACTCATGGAGAAAAAAACCTTAGCTTGCGACCGCGAGCTGACGCGAATTTGACTGAAATCATTTGACGATATCAACGATAAAATTAACCCCGTATTTCCAGTAGCGAACCGACACGAATTTGAAAATGTAAGACAAACTAAAAGCAAATAAGAAATTTGGCGACCAATCACGTGATTGCGTCGCCAAACTTCTTAATTATTATATATAATCTTACGTGCTTACTTCCTTTTAATCATCAAGAAAACCCGACCACATAAACCGAAATCATGGTATTATAATGGGCGACTTCAAACGAAGCTAACAACTTGCATTGCTTCAAACTAATTCTCCTGCTAGAATAGCTAGTTGCTTCGTAATTTCTTTCACATCGGTTTTAATCGTAAAAGCTCAAGAGCTATGTGGTTGCATGTTTAACTTTCATCAAAAAACCCAAGCTATCATTTTTAACCTGCTTGCTTGCTGCTTCTATTCTTTTCAAATTAACACTTCTTTAGATTGCAATTTCTATCCATTCAAAATACTAATATCAACTAATAATTACCAAAACTCAAACCCTCAATTACGAAGAACATTTGTTGGTAAAATCCTAACTGGTTTCAACTTAACCCAAAAATAAACACCATAATTCAATTAAACTCAGATAGTTACAGCAACAACATAAGTAACTCATAATGGAAACAATATATTTTTTTCTATAATATATGATACAAAAACTAACAGTCGGGTGGTATACACGCGTAGAAACGGTTTACAAAACACAGGGCCAACCACCACTGAGCAGATTTAAAGGAAAAATTAAAAAATAAAATCATGTCACATAGACCGGGTTCGAACTCGCGCAGGTAGCAGGTTTTTTATTTAGCAGCAACAACTTTAAGACCAGCTGGCCAAAGCTGCATCTGTAATTGCACTACACAAATATATAATATAAACCAAATTTTAATCGAAGTCCGTCAATCAACTCTGCGGCGCCAAATTTCACTTTTACTATATATAGATGATTGTTGTTTCAGTTTACTTATTATTTTTTTTTCTGTCACATTATGCAAAAACTCTTGTAACATACTAAATAGCATTCAGTGAGATTTGGTTAATAATTTAGTGCATTTAGTTTATATGCTTAAGTTGCAAAATTTTGTCTATAAGCTTAGTTTTGAATTTGGTTGTTTATTAAAAAAATGTTATATATAGAATTTTAAGTTAACTATTCTATTTTTCCAAAAATTTTAATATGTAGCGAACATATAGCAAATGTTTTCGGGTATAAATCGGGCCCGGTTTCGGGTACGAGTTTTGGTACTGAAATGCATACCATATCCGTACCCTACGTGTAAGGTCGAGTACGGGTTCGGGTATTAAAAACCTAGGTATTAAAAAACCGGTTCCGAGTATTTTTTTTCAGTTACGCTTCCGAGTTCGGGTTTTTGTGCACCTCTAATCATAATTAGCTCATCCTGATTTTTTGTAACATTCTAAAAATATTCTAATATTAAATAAAGGAAGTCGCGTTTAGTTATCGTGTGTTAATAGTTAACTTATGCCTAATAAAGAAAGGACCATGGACTTGGACTAATTAAGATGGATTAAAGGGAATGGGCTTTAGGTCCATGGGCTTTAAAGGGTATAAATATCCCCTTAAACCACCCTAAAACCCTAATCCTCATTCCATCTATCCATATTGCCTACACACTCAAACACACACATACAACCTTATATGTATACGGCCGAGAGAGGAAAGGGAAGAGCGAGATCGAGCGTACGTTATTATTGGTAGATTCTTCAATACACGAGATAAATACAAGATCTAAAGCTCATAGCTAAGCCAACAAACCCGAAAAAGGTATGTTTCGATCCTAAAGTTTACGTTTTCATAAACGTTTAGTCTTGAAACTTAGAACGAGTATAGATCCGATGTAAATGAAACGTAAAGTTGCGAACTCGATGCTAAAACGAACTCGTTGGACCTGTAAACATGTGCGGCTCGTGTAAAATGAACCCTAGATCTAGAATTAAACGTTTAAGCCTAAAGGTCCAAACTTTATGCTTTTCCTGGCCAAGTTTTACCCGAAAAAGACCATGGGAATGATCGCGGGTCTGGTTAATATCATATCCAAGGATTACATGTTGAAACGGAGATGTTTTTGGGTCAAAAATCAAACCCGTAGCGGCTGCTGGGCAACTTCGCCTGCTGACTAAGTTCGTTGGCTAGTTGGTAAGTTCGCATATCCACAACTTCGCCAGCTGACCAAGTTCGCTTGAAATAAGTTCGCCAACTGATAAGTTCGCCTGGTTCTTAAGTTCGCTAACATATATATATATATATAAGTTCGCTACTGGTTAACTTCGCTGCTTTATAAGTTCGCTATTGGTTAAGTTCGCTTACATTTATGTCCGCTCATACATAAAAGGTAACGAATCAGATAGCGAATCAGACTTAATTCGTTATGAAGAATGAGTTAACGAATTAGAAAAATAAATTAAAATCCTAATGAAAAATGTGTTAAGACAGTTAATGGAAATAAAATTTTTCCAAGCTGACCTGGCAGCTCGACCCCAGCCAGGGGCTCTGCCCCTTGGACCTCGCTAAGGGCTGCCGCGCCTAGACCCCGCTGCCAGGGGCGCTGCCCCCGGACCCCCGTTCGCTGTGGGTAATAACTAAGACTAGAAAGATGATATGAGTAGTGATAGTTAATTGATACTTGTAATTATTATACAGTTAGCCGTGCACAACTGAAGAAAGGGATTACCATTAACGGTGAACGTAACCGCATTCAGGTGAGTTCTAGCCCCATTCCTTGTTATGTTTTCGGGGCTGTGTGCATACTCGATGTGATTAGTTAATACATTTACCTTAAGTGGTAAGTGTATGCCTATTATGATATATGTGTTGATATAAAAGAATGATTGACGGTACATGAACGATCTTCGGATATTGCATGTACTGTTAGGGGTTAGTTAAATGATATGATTGCTTATGTATATGTTGTATGTGTGAAGTATGTACGTTATAGAATATATAAGTATGAAAGGAAGTATGTAAAACATATAAATGAAAGGGAATTGACGGATATGAAGGAATTGACGGTAAAGGGTGGCAGACCCTAATAATATCTGTGAAGAAGTGTGGCAGACCCTAATAATATATGTGAAGAAGGGTGGCAGACCCTAATAATATCTGTGAGGTTATAGGGCGAAAGGCTCTTTAAGGGTGGCATACCCTAATAATATCTGTGAGGTAATAGGGCGAAAGGCTCTTTAAAATGTAAAGTATGTATGTAAAGAAGGATAAAGTATGAGGTATGAGAGAAAGAAAGAAGGTATGAAAGTAAGGATGAAAGTATATATATTTACGTATGTATGAAAGAAAGTAAAGGAGGACAAGTATGTAATATAAGAATGTATTGTATGTTGATTGTATTAACTAGAACTCACTCAGCGTAGCTGACTTTTAGTATGCACGCATGTGAGTAGAATGAGGCAGTTAGCTTGAGGAGGACACGTTACAGGGTTGGATGAAGCTGGCATCTGAAGATTTTGTTTTGATGTTTTATTACTCTATTTTGCATTATGTTTTAAAAAGACAAATTATGGATGATTGTAACGAATGGCTGACTATTTTATTATTCTGTAAAAGTTTTTAATTAACTCTGATTTTAGAACTGCGTTTATGAGTAAATCTATCGTCCAAACGTAAGGCACCGGTAACGGGGCCTTACATTTTTCAAACACCATTCATCATCGGCTCTATCTAGTCCAATCCAACAGTTAAGAGGTTGGTCAAATTTTATATCATGAATTCATAACAGGATAAGATTTTACATATAATTGTTGTTTCAATTTATATATTATTTTTTTTCATAGTCACATTATGCAAGTGAGATCTGGATAATAATGTTAGTGCAATTAGTTTAAATGCTTAAGTTGCAATATTTTGTTTATAAGCCTAGTTTTGAATTTGGTTGTTTATGTATTTTAAGTTAACTATTATCTTTTTCCATAAATTTTAATATGTAGCGAATATATAGCAAATGTTTTCGGGTAATGTCGTGTATAAATCGGGTCCGGTTTCGGGTATGAGTTTTGGTACTGAAATGCATACCCTATCCGTACCCTACATGTAAGGTCGGGTACGGGTTCGGGTATTAAAAACCTAGGTATTAAAAACCAGTTCCGGGTATTTTTTTTCGGTTACGCTTCCGAGTTCGGGTTTTTTGTGCACCTCTAATCCAAATTATCTCATTCTGATTTTTCAAACACCATTCATCATCGGCTCTATCTGGTCCAATCCAACCATTAAGAGGTTGCTCAAATTTTATATTCTGAATTCATAACAGGATAAGATTTTACATATAATTGTTTCAGTTTACATATTATTTTTTTTCATAGTCACATTATGCAAGTGAGATTTGGATAATAATGTTAGT
Organism: Bidens hawaiensis; assembly: GCF_021521415.1. Taxonomy (NCBI): domain Eukaryota; kingdom Viridiplantae; phylum Streptophyta; class Magnoliopsida; order Asterales; family Asteraceae; genus Bidens; species Bidens hawaiensis. The sequence continues at coordinate 279,896 of NW_027492701.1, read as the reverse complement.
GAAATTAGTTTAAATGCTTAAGTTGCAATATTTTGTTTTTTTCATAGTCACATTATTCAACTATGACTTGTACTATATAATCTGTACCTCGGTTTTAAACAAAATTTATATCAAAACGTAGATAAAAATAAGAGCGTTACATTGGTATGTTTTAATTTTTAATAAAACATGATATACTTGAAGATATAAAGAAAATAGTAAGAAAAATATATTTTAAGGAATATGTGGAGAAGGATGATGGGTTTGAAATGTAAATATTAATTAAATTTACTAAAGAAATACTGTTGGTACATGATGTCAGTAGTTCAGTATATAGTGTATGTAATCGAGTCGTTTGGATTTGTGTTTTGTATGTAGCGAAGTTAGCTCACAAGTTCGCTTATACAGGCGAACTTGTAGAGTAAGCGAAGTTAGGAACAACTTCGCCTGAACATGCCAGGCGAAGTTGTCGTGTTTATAAGGTCTAGGTTACGGCTTGAGTTTAATAAGTTTGAGTTAATTAGTTTTAGTTTACGTGTAACGAGTTGTGTAATCAGTGATTGATATCACGTGTTTCCAGTTGCAATATACAACGTGTCTTTGCTTATTGTAACGTGTGTTCGATTGTGTTAACTCGTATCGTCTTCTACGCTCGTAACGTCTTACGTAGGGATTCCGCACCTACGTAGAACGAGATATTCCGTGTAGATCCGGCTGGGAACCTACAATTGGTATCAGAGCTATTGCTCGTGATTGTGTGGTTCGGGATTATCACGCGGGCGTAGAAATCGTTCCGTTCGACTATTCGCGGGACGAGTTTACCGAGTTTTTGTGTCCTACTCACCTCCCACCATCATAAACAACCCATAACACCTTCACATACCTTGCAAAATCCAGAAATCAAACCTGCAAAATCATCGTGTTCATCAGGCGAAGTTGCCGTCACTGTTAGTAGGGTTTAGGCGAAGATATAAGGTTAAGCGAAGTTATCCACAACTTCGCCTACCTCACAAGTTCGCTTATCTCAAGCGAAGTTATCTACAACTTCGCCGAATCAGGCGAATTTAAAAAGGGGAGCGAAGTTTAGAATCAGCGAAGTTCAGACTTAAGCGAAGTTATCCACAACTTCGCCTACAGTACTGTGAAAAATAAAATTTTTATTTTTCGGATTTCTTTGTGTTTCGTGAAAGATGTCTTCAATAAATATTACAGAACTGGTGAAGATGGAAGTGGAAGCGGGTTCAGCTACTAAGGCACCGAAGATGCTTAAGGGAACCGATTTTGTGGCGTGGAAGGATCGGTTTGAGCAATATGTCAAATACCAAGACGCTAAGATGTGGGTGTGCATACAAGATGGTTACATTCCACCAACTGCTGAGTATGAGGGTCGTGATCAGATTAAGAAATACAAAGAGATGGAAGAAGAAGAAAAGAAAATGTATGAGGCTGAAAGCAAAGCTCATGCAGCGATAACAATGGCTCTTCCCCAAGAGATTCTTCACACCTTCAGGAAGTATAAAACTGCTAGAGAGCTATGGGAAGCACTTGAAAACCGTTTTGAGGGTAATGTGGGGATTCGTGCATCAAAGATTAAACTTCTCAAAACCCAATTCTCGGTGTTCAAGTACTTGAAGAATGAATCACTTGATGATATCATCACTAGATATTATCATCTGATGACCGAACTCAGCAATTATTCCATTACTTACAAAGAAGATGAGATCGTTGAAAAGCTTCTTGATGCTCTCCCACCGAAATGGGAGATGTACACTGTCTTGATGAGAGAAGACAAAGAGTTTGCCGACTATGACTTGGAAACAGCAGTCAACAAACTAAGAACTTTTGAACTTAACATGGTTCGTAAAGAGACACCAACTGATCAGGTTCAGGATCCAGGAATGTATGGTGCAAAGGTTAATTCAAGTTCAAGTTCGAAGTCTGAATCATCTGCTTACTACTCTAAGGGAGACTCGGGCGCTAACTCAACACATGAAAGTCATGTATCTCTCAACATGAATGGTGATGTGTGTTTTGTAGCTGGTGGATCAAATGCTTCTAAACCACAAGCAACCAAGGGTAGTTTTTCCTCAAGTGTTCCTAACAACAACTACTCTAAGATGCCCATGAGTGTTAAATCTGCTGAACAGCAGTTTGCTCTCTATGCATCTTTCATTGCTTCGTATGAAAATTACATTCAAGGTAAGATTGTTGATCCTGCAACGTTAGACGAAGACTATGATCAGATCGATGCTGATGATCTGGAAGAGATGGATCTGCAGTGGCAGATGGCGATGATTGTGAGAAGGGTTAAACGGTTTATGAAGAAGACTGGTAGGAAGTTTGTTGGTGAAAGACCAGGTTTTGACAAGTCAAAGGTGCGATGTTATAACTGTCAACAAAATGGACACTTTGCGAAAGAGTGCACAAATGAACGTGTAGAACGCAGTCAAAACAGGTCTACACAACAGAGTGGGGGTGGTAATGAGAATAGAGCCATGATATCCAGACAGAACGGGGAGTACAACTGGAATCTGCATGTTGAGGAAGTGTTTGAACAGGCTAATTTGGCGAACATCGAAACTGCAGAAAGTGAGAAGGTGACTGGAGAAAATCAAGCTTTCATGGCCGATGTGACAGATCAGCTCTCCGAGGTAAGTACTAAACTCCCTTGTAATAAATGTGAAAATCTGTCTGAACAATTGACAACTATAACTGATCAGGTTATTAGTTTGGATGCTCAATTTAAATAATTAAAAGAAGATCATCATTTCACTAAAGCTAGAGAAAATAGTTACAAAGTAAAAATAAAAGCTAGTGAGAAAGATATCAGAAGTCTTAAAGCCAATCTAGCTGAGAAAATACAAGTAATTGATCTTAGTTATGAAGTGTTAGAAGAGAAAACCAAACTAATAGCTGAAAGGGATAAACAGATAGCTTATCACCAGGTGAAAGTGGTGGAACTTAACAGAAAACTTGAGCAATTTAGAAATTCCTCCGCTATACTTGATCACCTCGTTAGTGATCAAGGTTCCCCAGTTAAAAGGGGAGGAATTGGATATCATGAAGTTCCACCACCTTACAATCATAATTACACTTATGATCCTAGTAATCAGAAATCTGTTGATGTTGATTTTGGTCAGACAGTTCCGGTTAAGGTTACTATTAAAGAACCAGAAGTTAGTAAAGGCGAAACAAGTAAGCCTGTTTCGAGTGTTAAGATTTCTGTACCTAGTCCAGTCTCATCAAATTCGGACAAGACATCCAAGTCGAGTGAGACAAAAGAAGAGGCAGTGTTACCAAAAAGTGGAGAGAAACATAAAACAAATGAAAAGAATTCTCCACTAAACCCGTATGTCCCACCATATGTGAGACAAACGGGCAGTAATGCAGCCTCAACATCTAAAACAACTATTGAAAAGAAAGTTGAACACTTGAGTTGTTTCAGATGCAATCAATTAGGACACCTAATTGCTGATTGCCCTCTGAAGCAGAGATTCAGAGGTATGAGGTCTTCAAAAACTGAGAATAGAACTAACGGTAATCACTATAATGGTAAAAATGAAAACTCATCAAAGTTTAGACATTGGACTAATCCAGGTTTTCAAAGAAAACGATCTCAGTTTTTCTCTGCTAACAACCAAACCATAAGTAATAATTCATTTAATTCACGAAGGTTTGGATGGCCTCATAGTCAATCTACAAGAAGGTATCCTTTTAGGACTTACAGAAATTATACTGATACTAACTTTGGACAGCCAAAGTACGGGATGTATCGACCCAAGACCAATAGGTCTTGGGTCCCCGGATTTTAATCCTCTGCTTTAATCGTGCAGGAACAGTTGAACAGGGCTGCAAACAATCTATGGGTTGTGGATAGCGGCTGTTCCCGGCACATGACGGGTAACAAGAATTTGTTACGATTGGAAACCTGTTCAAGGAGGAAGAGTGAGTTTTGCTGGAGAGAGCGGTGGAAGGATTACAGGAATTGGGACTGTGACTAATGGAAAAATGACGTTAGAGAAAGTAAATTTCGTTGAAGAACTGAAGCATAATCTGCTGAGTGTCTCGCAGATCTGTGACAAAGATTACACCGTGCACTTTACCAAGAATGAAGCGATCGTGCTGTATCCTGGTTTCAAGATACCAGAGGATTGGATTGTAATGAAGGCTCCAAGAGAAAAGAATACGTATATTATGGACATGAGGTCGACTGAGATGGCAACAGAAGAATCGTGTCTTCTGTCAAAAGCAACTGAATCGGAATCCGAATTATGGCATAGAAGAATGGGGCATATTCATCTTCGGAAAATGAACTACATTGTCAAGAATGGGCTGGTGCTGGGTGTTCCCTTGAAGAATTTCAACTTTGAAGACCAATGCTTATCGTGCAAAAAGGGAAAGCAACACAAGAAATCCCATCACACCAAGAAGGTTAATTCAATAGTCAGTACACTAGACCTACTTCACATGGATCTCTTTGGTCCCGTGAATGTAAAAAGCCTAGGAGGAACATCTTACTGCTTGGTGATTACTGATGATTTCTCTCGATACTCTTGGGTATATTTCCTGAAGTCAAAGGATGAAACGGTCCAGATGGTAATAAATTTGATTACCAAAGTTGAGAATATTATGGGGAAAAGAGTTAAATACATCAGGAGTGACAATGGGACTGAGTTCAAGAACTATCAGATGGAGATCTTCTGCTTACAGAAAGGGATAGAGCACCAGTACAGCGCTCCGTATACTCCGCAACAAAATGGAGTGGCTGAGAGGAAGAACAGAACGTTAATTGAAGGAGCCAGAACCATGCTGGCTGATTCGAAACTTCCTGTGGTGTTCTGGGCTGAAGCTGTTGCAACAGCCTGTTATATCCTTAATAGAGTTTTAACTGTTAAAAGACTGAATAAAACATGTTATGAACTTATGCATGGGAGAAAGCCCAACTTGAGTGGTCTCGAACCATTCGGGTCCCCGTGTTCGATATTAAAGACAAATTCTAAATTTGGTGAAATAGCCGACGAAGGTATTTTAGTCGGATACGTTGTTGGGACTCCCAACAGACGAGTCTTTAATACATCGACCAGCAATGTTGAGGTGGTGTGTAACACTGATATCACAAGTTACAAATCACCAAAACCAAGCACGGGACCCGCTGGGGTTTTCGACTATGATAGACTTTTTAAATATTTTAACATACCTTACTTGGATTGTGCAGAAGTTGATGAAAGAATTGCTACGAAGATGCTTTACGATGAGGAAGACAATGTTGTGCAAAGACCGCTGTACGATGAATGTCAGCCTCCCTCGTCAAATGCTGTCGATACCCCTGCTGCCTCTACAGAAGAGGAATTCTTCAATCCGTTTCACTCTCAACAACAATCACCCATTGATGAGCTACCTTCGAACCTGGAAGACAATCTGCAAGTCAGTTCGGTTCCGACTACGAGAGTTCACAAAAATCACCCTTTGGAGAACGTGATAGGTGATCTGTCCGACGGTGTACAAACAAGACAAAGCTTGAATGAGCACACATGTGTTTACACAAGCATTAAAGATACGGGCAAAATTAACGAATGCTTGTACACCTGCTTCATCAGCCAGATTGAACCAAAGAACTATCAAATGGCTCTCAAGGACAGCTCGTGGGTCGAAGCCATGCAAGAAGAATTAGCCCAGTTCAAAAAGATGGAGGTATGGAACTTGGTTGCAAAACCGAAGAATGTGCATGCGATTGGCACCAAATGGGTTTTCAAATGCAAGAGAGATGAGAAAGGGATTATTATCAGGAACAAGGCAAGGCTGGTTGTAAAAGGTTTTAATCAGCAAGAGGGGATCGATTACAATGAGGTGTTTGCTCCTGTGGCGAGATTGGAAGCCATTCGACTGTTTTTGGCATTTGCAGCACACAAGGAGATGAAGGTATTTCAGTTAGACGTGAAGAGTGCGTTCCTTAACGGTAAAGTTGATGAGGTAGTGTACGTTGAGCAACCTCCGGGTTTTCCTGACCCAGACTTTCCCGATCATGTGTACAAGCTAAGTAAAGCGCTATATGGGCTACATCAGGCTCCTCGTGCCTGGTACTCAACACTATCTGATTACTTGCTTGAGAATGAGTTTGAAAGGGGAAAGATTGATAGCACACTGTTCTTTAAGAGAAAAGGAAGCGACTTTCTTCTGGTGCAAGTCTACGTGGACGACATCATATTTGCTGCATCAAAAGTCGCCATGTGTCAGGAGTTTGAGGCCGTCATGAAAAAGAGGTTTGAAATGAGTGCTATGGGTGAACTAACTTTCTTTTTAGGATTGCAGGTTGATCAGAAGAAAGATGGGATGTTCATTCATCAGACTAAGTATGTCCATGATGTTCTCAAACGCTTCAAGATGGAGGACAGCACTCCATACGATACTCCAGTCTGCGTCAACCATAAATTGGGCGCTGATTCAGACAACGATGCAGACGTGGACCAAACCCAATATCGGGCAATAATAGGTTCTTTAATGTACTTAACTGCTTCTAGACCTGATATTATGTTTGCAGTTTGTCTTTGTGCTCGCTTTCAGGCAAACCCAAAGGAATCTCACTTGAAGGGTGCGAAGAGGATATTGCGCTATCTCAAAGGCAAACCTAAACTGGGGTTGTGGTACACGAAAGGAGGAGACTTGGAGTTGGTCGCCTACACGGATTCTGATTATTGAGGGTGCAATCAGAATCGGAAGTCAACAACAGGTGGGTGTCAATTTCTTGGAGGCAGATTAGTGTCATGGCAATGCAAGAAGCAGACCTCAGTCGCCATTTCAACTTGTGAAGCAGAATACATGGCAGCATCGAACTGCTGCTCCCAGGTTCTTTGGATTCAACAGCAATTGCGCGATTATGGTCTGAATTTCACTCATACTCCTATTTGCATTGATAATACTGCTGCTATCTCAGTAACTAACAATCCCGTAAAGCACAGTAAAACTAAACACATTGACATCCGTCATCATTTTATACGGGATTGTGCTGAGAAGAAATTGATTGTGCTCGAAAAGGTTGATACGCTAGATAATTTCGCTGACTTGTTTACTAAAGCGTTCGACAAAAATCGTTTTCAAAACCTTGTTGAGCTGAATGGGATGATCAATCCCGAGTAACCGTGTTTTTGTCTTTACTTAAAAAAAACGTCTCTATCGCTTAGAATTATGTCGGTTGCCTCAGTTTGAATGACATATCTTCGGATATGTTTGGTCCTCATTTCTACTTGTAGAATATAAGGATAGCCATTAACCAGATGACTAAAAGTGACTGGGGCGGTTTATGATGTGTTTTTATTATTTCGCTGAAAATTAGTCGATCATACTTAGTTAGAAGGACACATACTTGTATGTGGTCGGTCCAGCTGATCCATTGGATCTTCAGGAAAGCCGTTTACCTGAAAACTTCAATTTGATCGGGGCGATTGAAGTTAAAATTTTTTTCGGGAGATGAAATTATTTTTCAAGTCTACTACTTCGTAAGAAGTTCCTTTACTATGTTTAACAGAAAATTGATCCAACCTTGGAAAGTGATAGATATACTGATTCTGTGTGCTTAACTAGTGAAGTTATTAGGCCTAAAAGACTTTAGAACAGTCATTATATGTCATGGTAGCTTTTTATGGTGCGTAAAAGTAGAAGTGATACTAACTAAATCTACTCGATTTTACGTGGAAACTCCTTAAGAGTTGTGTATGTCTCCGCATATATCTTTCCGAATGATAGGCAGAAAAGCGATTACCCAGTCATACATGAGCCCGTAAGTGTTCTGATTCCCGTGAAGATAGCGTGTCAAGAAACTGCAGTGATCCAGATTCGGGACTTGCAGTTATTTACTACTCTGAAGTTGTGTAAATACATTAAAAAAAAAATTGTGAGTTATTGAGACATTCTAGAGTTCATAATGTTAAGACTTCTCAATCAAGATGCAAGATAGAGAACGGGAAGAAGAGTCTAAAGATCGAAGAGTAATTACTATTTAATCAGACACTACGGGTCGAGGTCAACTCGGGGTGACTTGGGGAAAGCCAAATACGCTTTGAGAATAGATAGGAGGCATTATAATCTCTGAGTTGTTGCCCACTTAAGTTTTGAGCTTAATTAAACCTAACCCATATCACAGAAACGATGAAAACCATTCTAAGTTATTTACCTGCTTACAACCTGTTTCTTTATGTCATAATACAGCTGAACACGGATCTGTGTGACAGTCACGTAGTTAGTATGATTCCTGTTCGGATCTTTTCTAAAACATGATAGTCCCTGTCGAGACTGAAATTTGATCCCGTGTACCTAATTGTTAAAATTTTTCTACTTATGTAGTTGTATGATTTTATACCTGGTTACTTGGTCTTGATCGTATCATTTAACGCTTTAAAGGTTGTTTTAAAACTTAATTGCAAATTGTTCAAATTATAGGGGTTTGTTTTGTAAAATTTAATATCAGCGAAGTTATCCATAACTTCGCCTGCCATAGGCGAAGTTATCCATAACTTCGCCGGTATAACTCTGACCCTATATAAAGAGGTTTTAAGGTCAAACAGTACATTATTTCTAAACCAGCGAACTTATCTTCCTGAAACCCAGCGAACTTAATCTGTTAACCCTAAGCGAAGTGGCATATTGATCATCTGTGTTTATATTTCTCGATCCAAATCCGATTTAAAGGTGTGTAGGTTGTAATATCGTATAATCGATATCATTGATGTTAATCAAAGGTTATTTTGACCCGATTTGTGATCTCGTTCTTTCGGAACCTTAACATCCGATTTTTCAAACTTTTTTAACGTGGTCGTAATCATTGTGATCGTCTAGATCTTCATAATATCATGTGTTTATCACCGATCATTCTCCAAATTGATCCAAATCGTTTCGTATAAAAAACCTAACTGTTGCCGATTCATATTCGGCGAAGTTACAGTTTAGGCGAAGTTATCCGTAACTTCGCCTGAGATTTAACTTCGCCTGATAATTAATTATGTAACAGTATTTGAGGCGATGTTGTGGTTAGGCGAAGTTATCATTAACTTCGCCTGGACCTTTTTTACTTAACTGTTATCCGGCGAAGTTCAAATTGAGGTGAAGTTGTTCCCAACTTCGCCCCACCTCTAACTTCGCCTATACAGAATCAATCACAACTTCGCTCATGGTAACAGGCGAACTTGTGATTTGCCTTTACGTTTATCTAACTTAGTCTGTTTGTTGCAGAAATGGCTGCTGTAGCTGGAGCAGGCGGCGCAGGTGGTGATGATGGAGGAGACAACCAGCGACAGTTTTTCCCGGGTCATAACATTTACATAACATTAGACCCGGATGCGAGCGGTGCTGATGATTTCCGCGAGATCATCACGTTCTTACTCCGCTCGCGTATATTCCACGCTATTACAACAACACTGCCGATATCCTTGCCAAACATTGAGGATTTTTGGCAGACCGTGGAGTATGACTGTCGCGTCGAGCCCCCGGTGATGCGAGCAACGGTCAACAATCAGATTGTTCAGTTCTCATCTGAACAGATCCGGGCGGCTTTGTGGTTTGGAGATGAAACGAGAGACGACCCGACAGACTTTGTAGCTCCTTTCCGAGATGGAGCGTTTTTGAGAATGGGATACTCTGGTCCCTTGGGGGATACTCAGAGACGCAAGGGGTTCTTACTAGACCAGTGGCGCTTTCTCATGCATGTCATGATCGTGTGCATGTCAGGGAGAAAGGCTGGTACTGATGGGATGGGCGCGACCATGCAGTCGGCGATGACTGCTCTGACTTACAATAAGCGTTACAGCTTTAGTCAGATGGTCTTCTACGAGATAGATCGACAAAGAAGGGCGGTGGCACGTGAGAGATTTCTTATGTATCCAAGATTCATTCAGATGATCTTGAATCACGTTGCTCCAACGTTACCTCAGCGCCGCCCAATCAGATATGTAGAAAGTGTGAGTAAAAGAATCTTCGCCCAGTGCAGATCTTCCAGTGCGAGGAGTAAACCTGAGCTCCGTCCTCGACATACTCCTTTATTCGGGTACTTGATCAACCCAGAGTATGTGCCAGCTCGTGGGGACGAGTTTCGGGATCCTCAACCACAACAGGCTGGAGCGCCTCAAGCTATACCTGCTGCTCCTGTTGTGTCACCGGAGGAGAATGTAGACCTTGATGCTGCATTTGGTGGTCAAGGCTTCTTTGATATGGATCGGGTTGATCCTGAAGAAAATGTGCAAGTATCATTTGAAAGGGTTTCGAGTGTGAATGTGACTAGGGCAGCTACAACGGTGGCTGACTCTGATTCTGAAGATGAGTTGGCTGAAGCGAGACGAATTTTGGTAACTCAAGAATAGGGATGGCAAAAATCCCCGAATCCGACGGGGAAACCCGAAAACCGGCTTATTTCGGGTCGGGTCGGGTTTTGTTTTTTCGGTTTCGGGTCGGGTTTCGGAGATTGTTTCGGGGATTGTTTCGGGTTCGGGTTCGGGTTTGGGTTCAGGTACCCCCGCCCCGACCCGCCCCGATATAATATATAAATATAAATATAAATAATATATATATATATATATATTAAAAACCAATAAACCCTAAAAAGACATCCAGTCCGCCCCCGTCCCCCCGATTCATATCTGCTTTTACTCTTCCGGCAATCCAGCAATCCAGACTCCGGCAATCCAGACTCCGACAATCCAGCCCCTCCCCTGCTGCTGTTACTCTTCCGCCACCATCACCATCCACTCAATCGCCGTCTGCACCACCGGACCACCCTCCTCCTCCTCCTCCTCGTTTTGATCCCAGCCGAAGTATGTAATCTCACTCTTTAATCATTTGAAATTGAGTAATTGATACACCGTTCTCTATGTTTTCTCCCGTTTGTTTTGAGTCTCAATTAAACTATTCAGAGATCCAGATCTATAATTCGTTAAGATACAGATTGTTTTAAGTGAAAAAGAGGACATGTCTTAAATGGTTGATGCATTCAAAATCACACATCATGTTTTGACTACGAAGTGCCTAGATAGCAGAACATGTGATATTGTTTGTTTGGATATGTTGATGAGATTTAACAGATTTTTTCAAATTAGGCTAATATGTGACTATGTGTGTTTACAGTTTCTTGATCTTATCTGCATTAAACAAAATACTTTGATTTGATGTAATAATTTCTTAGATAATTTGTGGATATGATTGTATTATTTTATCGAGTTCACATATGTCATGCTTATTAGTTTCTTAGATAATTTGTGGATATGATGTAATAATTTCTTAGATAATTTGACTGCATTTCTTGTGTCTATATGGGCTGCACTTAGACATGATTTTATGTTTATTTGACTCCTGAATTCTGAAATGTCATATTTCCTTTGGCACCTGTTAATAACAAACCCTGCTTCAATATTCATACACCCTCTATACGACTCGTACAGCCTATACGAGTCGTATAGATATCCGTACACTGACAACTACCAGCTTTTTGAAAATATTATCAAAAAGGTGAAGGCGTATAGATATTACACAATGATTTAATTGGTTTATTTCAAACTTCTTCTTTGTAGGTTTTTACAACTATATGGCATCACAAGGTGATAAAGAAAGTGGCACGACGACTTTGGATGATTTGGTTTGATTTGGTATTTAGATTTGGTCGCAAGTTTGTAGTTTGTGTATTTGGCATGATTTTTCGGCCATGTAGACTTGGTTTTATTTCCTTTGTAACACATTGTTTCAGCTTTCATGTGTGTGATGCAGAAGTTTATTTCGATAAATGTTCAGTTATGTGATGAACCAATTTCGGGTCGGGTCGGATCGGTTTCGGGTTTTCGGGGACGGGGCGGGTCGGGGGGGTACAAAAAACCAAACGGGGAATCCCCGAATTAAACCCGACGGGTAATGGGGCAGGTACGGGGATGGTTTTTGGTTTCGGGTTCGGGTTCGGGTTAAGCAAAACCCGCCCCAAACCCGCCCCGTTGCCATTCCTACTCAAGAACGAACTCATGGGAAAAGAAAGAGAACTGATGATGACAGCGACTCAGATTTTGAGGAAGAAGTACATCAGTTGATTCGAAGATCAAGAAGGGAGAGGACAGGTGCAGGATCGAGAGCTGGTGAGAGCTCAAGGGTGGTACGTTTCACTCCACCAGCACTGTCCGGTATGACAATGGTCCCTTCATCATTACAAGTTACAAGGCCAAACGCCACGGATGTTCCCGTGGTGGCTACCTCATCTTCATTTGGCCTCCCACCCACCACATTCCAACTTTCGGCTCCTGAGATTGTATCGTTGCCGCCTCCAACTCTTACTCCAACGGAGGTCGTGGCAAGAATTTTTGAGTCGACGGTTGTAGCGACTGCAGGGTTGTCAGTTACGTTGCCACCTGCGGTTACGTTTACGCCTACTTCTGAGGTCCCGGTTACATTGGAAATCCCTCCTCAGTACACTCAAGATATATCACATCTGAGGTTTGATTTCGATTCAACCTTATCAGACTCTGAACGAATAGCAGCACTTGAACGGGTTGTGGCAGAACAATCAAGGGTGAATCTTATCCAGACCCATGCTATTCAGCGCTTAGTTGCAGAGAATCAGATACAGTCGTCCCTGCTGATAGAACATGGCAAAATCATTGATGCTTTGAAGGAGTTCTTGGCATCTCAGGGGGAGAAGAGCTGTAAAGGCGATGAGTTGAGGACTAAGAAGAGAAATGATAGAGACGATGATCCCAATGCATCGAAAGGTGCAGGTGGAGAGTTGCCAAGAACTGAACAAGCTCTTGGGACTTCCACAACTCAGGGGGAGTCAAGTGCAGCGGGCGGTACAGGTGATGAGGTGGTGGTCGTGGATGTTGAGGAGATGGATGATGAGTTTATAGGTGATGATGATGTTTTACCAGTTGAAGAGATAGAGAAGATTGGTGCAGAGATAGTTATTGATAATGAGATAGAAGAGGGAGAGATAGTAGAGGAGAATGTGGAGCATGAGATTCCGGATGTTGATAAGCCAGATATGGGTAAAGATATGGGAAATGATGAGACAGAATGGGAAGAGCAGCCAAGATGGAAAGAAGGCTACACTCAATGGTTCGTAAAAACGAAGAAACCAGCGGTCCCTACTATGTTTAAGAAGAGTTACAACATTAGAGGTTATGCTGAATCGAGAAAGGGGATTATATGCTGGATATATGATGAGCAGTTGAGGCTCTTTGTGATTAAAAGATATGATGGTGTTCAGTACTTCAAAAGGCTGTTGAGATCATTGAATACATTGCCAGAATGTGAAGTGAAAGACTTAGCCAGATTGGGGTTAATAAACAGAAGTGATGATAACATGGCTAGAGTCATTGGGAAGATTGTTTGGAAGGAAAGTATAAAAGAGAAGAAGTTCGAGCTGTTGAAACCACAAAAGGGAAAACTCATTGAAGACAAAGATAGAGGGATGAGAGCAGATGGCAAGCCTTGGATGATTATGAAGTATAAGCCGATCCGGTGTCTAAAAGAAGTGCCGATGAAACAAATGCCCAAGGATGTGCTGAAAGAGCTGAAGTGGTGGTATGTAGATTGTGAAACAGCTGAAGCAGTAATGGAGGACGAAGATGAACAAGAGCTGCTGAGAGTCTATGATCCGATGCATCTAGTGAACTTATCTGAAGCTGATCTGCAGGCGCTGAATGAGAAGAAGATATTTTATATTCCTGCTTGGAAAGACGAAGCGAGGAAGTATCAAAGAGTTGTTTCGGTATGTGTACGAGAAGGAGTGCATGCTTGAAGATGATGATACAAGATTGTTGAGATTACAAGACACGTGCTTGAAGATAAAGATATGAAGCTACTGCCAAAGGGGAGTCTGTTGGTACATGATGTCAGTAGTTCAGTATATAGTGTCTGTAATCGAGTCGTTTGGATTTGTGTTTTGTATGTAGCGAAGTTAGCTCACAAGTTCGCTTATACAGGCGAACTTGTAGAGTAAGCGAAGTTAGGAACAACTTCGCCTAAACATGCCAGGCGAAGTTGTCGTGTTTATAAGGTCTAGGTTACGGCTTGAGTTTAATAAGTTTGAGTTAATTAGTTTTAGTTTACGTGTAACGAGTTGTGTAATAAGTGATTGATATCACGTGTTTCCAGTTGCAATATACAACGTGTCTTTGCTTATTGTAACGTGTGTTCGATTGTGTTAACTCGTATCGTCTTCTACGCTCGTAACGTCTTACGTAGGGATTCCGCACCTACGTAGAACGGGATATTCCGTGTAGATCCGGCTGGGAACCTACAAATACAAAGATAAAGGGTAAATACTGTAATTATATATCTACTAAATTTAACCATATAATTTGTTGATGAAAAGACAAATTTAGCCCTAAATATTCAAAAATTAATGCTATAGGAGTTGTACTTGTTGCAATAAGTTAGGTACCTCTTAAAATTTAAGAGGTCCTTAACTCCTATATTATATATAGCAGAGATAATGCTATAGGAGTTGTACTTGTTGCAATAAGTTAAGTACCTTTTAAAATTTAAGAGGTTTTTAACTCTTATATTATATATAGTAGAGATAGTGATATATAACTACACGTTTAGAGCATTACTATTAAGTAATACAAAACATACGTTGTTATTTTATAGTACTAGACTTTATACAATAACCATTCTTTTCCAGTTTATAAGTTTTGAAAATAACATTTGATATGTTTTTTGTACTCTTTCATGAGAAGTGGAGGGTTGTGTTAGAGACATCCCAAACACCACTTAATAGGCGGCCTATAGTGCTATAGGCGCCATATTAAGGGGTGTTTGTCTTATATGATGTAGTTGATAGGCGGCCTATAGTGCTATAGGCGGCCTATTAAGGGATGTTTGTCTTATATGTTGTACTTGATAGGCCGCATATATAACTATAGGTCACCTATCAAGTACAACTGACATCATTGGACTGGTAAAGCTGTCATACCGTACAATGTAGGCCTCCTATAACTCTATACGCGGCCTATTGATCCGTTTTGAATAATTAAGCTCACCAGACTCCTCCTTTCTTCACTTTATTATATATATTATACATATACACATGCAACAAACTTCACCAACACCTTTCGAGAGTCGAAACCAAAAAATAAAATGTGGTGGTTCGACATTATGTTTCCTGACAACGAGGAGGAGCCCGGATACACACCTAACGATCAGCCTAGAGCGTCGGGATTACCTGATTTGAACCGGGTTTTGTTGTATATTGATATAATATAAATTTGTTAGTTTGTTTATAACTAAATTATGTTACCATTACGTTTGTCAGGAGTATCATCATTACGATAGTCGGGCTGAACAGTCTTATGATCAGCCTAGCACGCCCGGGCTACCAAATCTAAACCAGGTAATGTATGTTTAATATAAAGTCGTTATTTATTTTTAACTAATATATGTTAGCGTTACGTTTTTCAGGAGTATTTCGCTTACAAGAGTCAACCTGAACAATTTTACGGTGAGCCAATGTACCAGTTACCTGTTGGTGTGTCAGATTTTGGAGACCAGTCGACTTCTTCGTACCACGTACCAGTAGAAGTTTCACCGTATAATGAGGGAAACGAACATTCAGGGGAGGGGAACCTAGATGATGAAGATAATTACGATGATGTTTATATACGCGAGCCGGCGGTTTCGTATGAAACAAATAATGTAAGACATCATATGTTTTGTTTTAGTATTTATTATTATCATTATTATTTATAATATTTATTATTGTTATTACTGTTAGAATTTATTAATATTATTATTTATTATTATTTAATTATTATTATATTTATTATTATAATTATTAACGTAAAAAGCTAGATATATTTATTTCTTTTTGACTTTGTACTAGCTTTGAATTATTTATAATGGCACATGATCATATTTTTATAACCGGTTTATATATATAGTAATTAGTTATAAAAAATATGAATTATTTTGTTTTATAACTAAGAACGTACAATATAATTATTTAGTCATTACGAAAAAATATAATTTTTCTTTTTGACGTTGTCATCTTTTTACTCAGCTGAGGGCCATTTGCCATCCAGTACGTCAATCGGTTCTCATAATCAAATTAATTATGAGCAACCCGGCACAACTCATATTTTTTTTGCCAATAACCGTTTATAAATAATTATGAAAACTAATTATTTTCTTTAAACTTAGTTCATACTTACGTTAATATAGTTATAAATAATTATTGCTAGGATTATTATTATAATATTATTATTATTATTTAGTTATTATTTAATTATTATTATTATTTATAATATTTATTTGTAATGGTTTTAGATTTTTGAGTCCCGTAAAGAGTTAGAGGAATGGGCAAAAAAGAGAGGACTAGATCATGGGTGTGTTATCGTGGTCCGACGATCAAGGACAAACGGTGTGGAACTTGCATGCAATCGTGGAGGGGAACCCAAACTAAAGGCCACGATCAGACGTACCGGTAGTATCAAAAAATACTGTCTATTTAAACTCCAAGGCAGGTACGACTCGTCAGGTAAATGTTGGAGGCTTAAAGTGGTAAACGAGACACAATATGCTTCACTCAGTGCACCGAGACCGTCGAGCGGAAGAGTACGTTGTCGCGGATACGTCGTGGAGTCGATGCTTCAATATGCTTCACTCAGCGCACCAATATGCTTCACTCAGCGCACCGAGAGCTCACACTGGAAGTGTACTTTACCATACGTGTTAGGTACGTATTTTTTATTAAATTAATTTATATAGTAGTTTATATAATATAATATTATATACTATTTATATTATATTATATTAATATTGTATTGTATTGATATAGGCCGCGCGCGGCGGGTACGGTTGAGATACCGATGAGGCAGCCAGGTGCCGATACTCGTCATTCTGTGATTTTTTCCATATGTTCGGGAACGAGATTCACCTGTCTATGGAGGAGTTTGCCGTTGCACTCGGTTTATACACATCGGAGGAGATACGGCTTCCGCTTTACACGGATAGCATCCACCAGTTCGGACGATGACTTGCGGGTCTGGTGGGGGGCGATTAGCGATGTGCCTTTTGGGTCTGCGGCTACGAAAGCTAGGGTCTCCGATATCAAGGACCGGCTGTACCGGTATGTTAAATATATTATTATCTTTTATGTTATATTTTTATATATTAAATTATATTATGTTATATTATATTATATCATACAGGTATCTTGTTCGCCTTATTACCTCATCTGTCATGGGTCGTGCGAAGGGCGGGGAGCACTGTCATCTCCGTCATCTGTTTTTTTTTTTGCGGTGCCTGCTGACTCACACGCACTGCAACCTCGCACGAGGTTTTGCAGATTATTTTGTCAGTTACTACCACGGACAATGGCGTGCAAAATTGCTGGGTGGCCCGTACGTCACCCAGCTTGCGATTTCGTTGGGCTACGCAGATCAGCTAGCTGATTAACGTATCACAGCGATCAGTCCACGCCCGCTGAATCGCCCATGCTGTACGAGCATGCATATCGTGAAGTCGTTTCGAGGACCTGATGGTAAACCGGTAGACCGACTCGTGTCGGGCCAGTCGGCACACGCTGCTTACGTCCCGGTGCCTTTAGTCGAGCATGCCTCGATAGCAGCGGCGGAGGTCCAGGTTGTTGACTAGTCTTTCGATGAGGAGGAGGACGCAGCTGGGGACGCGGATGCTGATGCTGATGTTGACGCACATGAGGTACGTGTTTATATTATCGTTTAATTTTACTTTTAATTCATCTATTTTATTAATTAGTTATTGTATTGATATTAGCCACCGCCACAACACGTCCCCCGCACTTATCGTGCATTGCGTTTGGATGCCGGCACTGTCGCCAGGTTACAGCTCATAGAGCGGGGGATGCTGGAGATGCAGCGGGTGCAACTGGAGATGTAGCGTCAGACTGGCTGAATCGTCAGTTACCCAAGGTGTATACGCCGCCTATTAAGAGGTATTTTAGAAAAACCGAAGGTGTACATTTTCAATAGGCGACATATAGTGCGGATGGAATCGGGGGATATTTAAGTGTATTGTGGTCCTGACATGGATGGTTCGACATTTTCAATAATGACAAATCATTTGTGGTGTGATCAGTTCCAACGTCACTTTAAGTTTGCATTTCTTTGACAATGACAACACGTTATTATTCAAATTTTTCTTCGTAGAATGTCACAAGAATATACTTTTTTTTCTGGAATAATTAGCTTCGTCTATATTGATATACATAAGTTTCGTATAAATTTTCGTCACCAGAATATTCTTATTTTTTTTATTTCCTTTGTACAAATACTTTAATTAACACAAATTATTTTTAGTAACAAAGTATTTGTTTTTATAATAAGTTGATGATGCCCTATATGTAATTATTCCTAAAGCCATATCGATGTTGTAGGATCAAGAGATGAAAATTGCAATAGGGCCGTCTCAATCTTTCTGGGACCTAAAACACATCATAAAATTGGGGTATTTTCATAAGAAAATTTGTGATTAAGTATGTTTGCGACACAAGATTAAGTGATTCGAACTCATTTAGACACTCTAACCCATAAATTTATTTATAGAGTTTTCAGCTTCATTTAATGTTAGAGATTCACACCCAAATCACACCATCTAAAATTCATCATTAGTACACATTTCATTGAAAATCATACATCTACAGTTCTACACATGTAGGTAAATCTAATAGGAAAAAGTAAACTTAGAACTGTCAAGACCCGGGTTTGTTTTACTTATAATATGTTACACACACACGATAACTGAACGTGATAACATCTTATTACAAAATGTTCTAAATAACTAGAACAAACCGGCGAGATGATTGGGATGAGTACGGTTTATGGATATAACCACCAACAAATCATCTTACAAGTTACAAAGTACAACCGAGGATTTCGAACCCATCCAATGTTGATGGGTTTGTTGGCGTACGGTCCAAACAAACTAAGCCCAACATGGTAAGTTTAAAGTACTAGACCCAACAAAACAAACATAAACGAGCCCATAGCCCAACGACCCACTAAAGAGATTTATACATACATATACATGATACACCATGAATAAATACACAATTACTATCTAATCTCTCTCAAACCAAAATTTAATAATAGAATTGTCAGTTATTGTAGTAATTTAAACATTATATTTGTATATATGTAGTGTACAAAATAAAAGACAACAAAAATACCATTAAAATTGTCAGTTATTGTAGTAATCTAAGCAGATGAACTCATTCAGGTAAAAAAATACATATAAAAAATGCATCAGTTATGAAATAAACAAAAAAGTAACATTACATTTGTGTAATAATTAGACAACAATAGAAGTATAAAAAAATTTAGTATTGCACATGTGTAGTACATGACTTGCTTGATGGCTTACTCTCTAACACTAGCTAATTTCAAAAGATTATACTGCATATACGTATTATATAATATCAAAGGCCTCCTTGTAGTTCAACAATAAAAAAATTGCAAGAGATTACATGTTAAATTGTTGGAACTTGAAGCAAATCACCATATGAGCTCAATTGGGCATTTCAATCAAACAGAACATAGTCTTCATTGACTAATAACTATTAACTAGTGATTTTACCCGCGCCTCGTTGTGTGTGTTCTTGTGTTTCTACGTTGATTGTTGTGGAATCAAGACCTGCAAAATGTTGCAACTAAAACAAGAATTTAGTTACTTAAACATAAAGGTAAAGAGTGACAAATAACTATAGTCGCGCTTAAAGAGAGAATGGCGACCCAACTGAGCAAGAACACATACATAAATACCAAACACCCATACTACTTTAAAACACAACTATAATTAAAAAAGACAGCATATACTTTAACAACTGGTATGTGCAAATATAAAAAAAAATATCCTAAAAGCATGTGTCTACAACAACAAAAACAACCGATGCGCGAAAAGCTATATATAAATATGAATATCAAATTTCACAATTCACAACTAGGCTTTAAAAACAGAATAACCTAACTAAGCTTCACACAGACAACAAGTGTAATGGTCGCGCAATGGCACAGTATAGAAAGTTCGAGTATCGAACACAAGGACACATGAGGTGGCTTAAATTACTTAACCCTAACTATTTCCTGCCTAATAAATATAAATGTTTTTATTTTATAACTAACTTAAATGACTTAAGTAAATGACTTAACTTAACTAATGTGAAATCTTAACGATGCCTAACGGACTCTTGGATATGATGAAAGGGAACCACCTAGGTAAGGTTCCTCAACGATTATCAACAATGCTCGAGTGTTAACTAACTCACAAAACCGGATTATAAAGATGAACTACCTAGATAAAGGAGATGTTAAATAGGTTCATATGGTCAGTTTTACTAGAAAAACTCTTAACGATGCTTAGACAGCTCGTTATTGCTTTATAACCTCTCATTTCCGTAACTTAGTGGCATTTCACATTTTTTTCAACCCGTGGAAACATTGGACGAAAATACCCTTTTTGGAATTAATAAATCTCAAACCCTAGCGTCATTTTACTTGCCCCCTTTTCTCAATCGATAGATCGTAAACCTATTGAGCTGTGGGTCCCCGATCTCGATCTCTCTTTTTTATGCAAAGTAATCACTTTTGCTCCATCTACTCTTGATCGCGTTGCTTATTCGCAATTTGCTCCGATTTGCTTGCATCAATTTTGCGCCAACTATTTCAACACAATTTACGATATCCTTAGGTAATTTATACGTTACTTTGTATCTTAATCGATCGATATGCCTCTTTTATGATTTGTTGTTTCTTTTTTGATTGATTTGTTGGTAAATTTTAACTAGTTAATAGTTTGATCGTTAGATACAAACTACAACATTTTTTTAAATATCTTAGATTTTTAAGAATTTGCTTTTGTTTCAATTCATAAAGGAATATTTAGATTCTAATTGATTTACAAATATTATGTGGAACCCAACATTTTTAATGGATTTGTTATGTGAAGTTAGATCAATTTGGACATGATTGAATTGTCTTCAATAAATTTGAAAGATACCATTCTTGAGCTCCTAAGGAAAACACGCATATATTTTTTTTTATATTTAAAACTAGGTTATAAACCCGTGTATTATACGGGTTTGAAAAATTATATCTCATTCATTATCTTATTATATGATTTTGGTTCGTGAAGTTTTAATAACTTTATACAAAAAACACATCAAAACTCATGAAAAATCACAGGAGCTGAAAATTTTAAACAAACTGCTTTTAAGTATATTGTTGTGTTAGTTTTTAACATATCTTGCTAATGAACTAACAACTGTAAGAGTTTCTATAGGTAAAAAAACACTTACCAAAGGATTTAACTTGAGGGTTTAATAATATTAAATTATTAACCATCCATAACTAACAAAAAATAAACTTGTGTGGCTTACTTCATGTCTTTTTTTTTCTAATTCATGTCTTAGGTTATAATATTAAAAGCAACGGAAACTACATATTTGGTAATATCACAATTTATCACAATTTTTTAGTTTCAAACATGCAATTTTACTAAACTTTTAATTTTAAATGATCTTGACACATTTTACTCAACTCCAACATACAAGAAACCAACATAGTTATAGTGATTTTAAATGATCTTGACACATTTTCCAATTTCAATGATATATTTAAAATCAAAATAGAAATTGTAAATGAATGGAAGTCTACTATTGTTCATCACACTAACTAAAGGAGCGGCCAATGGGTTTCATTCGTGTATGGGTGTTCAAGAAATACGAAAAATAGAAAATGAAACCGATATATACCGCTCCTAATTCTTATTCGGTTATTCATGTCGGAGCAATCTGAATATTCGGATATCCGTTTAATCCAAATAACAAACATGTTTTTAGTGGTATTTACCGGGTTTATATGTTCATTTCGACCATTATTTCAAGGAAAAAGATTGAATATGTATTCAAGACTTAATTGTATTTCCGGTTTTGTGTGCCCTTTCATTCTAAACTAGTCTAATGTTAGAAACAAAAAATAAGAAAAAAAGACAAATTGAAAATAAATAATCTCTCATTTTGTGTATTGGCCGATAATAATCTCTGCTACCGGTCCAACCTTTCAACTACTTTTCTTTCAGTGGACATCCGTTATAAAACACTTAACGTCGTTAAGTGTTTTTCCGAATTTCAAACCGATGTTTTAGGACTTTTGATCGGAAAAAAAGATACGAGTCACTGATGTAAAACTTAACTCAAAACGGTGATTCAAATGGCTTGATTTTTGTTAATTGAAAATTCAAACACCCGAATTAAAACACTATTTCGTCGTTTAGATCACCAATTCGAGATACGTTTTACATCAGTCAACTTATATCCTTCTTCCAATCAAAACCCCTAAAACGTCTGTTTGAAATTTAGAGAAAAAAAACTTAACAACGTTAAGTATTTTTTATAGCGGAGGTCCGTTGAGAGAAAAAATAATCGAAAGGCTGTACCGTTGGCATAGATATTATAGGTGAGATTATTATCAGCCAATACACAAAAGTTGAGATTATTTATTTCCAATTCGCTAAGAAAAAAAACATAATTTGGTTTATTTTAGATTGTTCAGTTAATTATGGATTATTTAGATTTTATCCGAATCCGATCCGAATTATATTATGGTAAATTCGGTTCGGATCGGATTTCGGATAGACTTCTATATATTTCGAACACAGAAAAACCGAACCAAATATCTTGTTATCGATCTGATCCGATGAACACTCGTAGTTAGTTTCATGTATTAAAATTCTCTAAACTAAATCCATGTGATAATTTTTTTTTGAAAGTGTTATTCTGTTTAGACAAATAATTAATCCCCTATCATTCTCTAGCACAAACATACACATTTCTTCATAGTCCAGTCTCCTTCCAAATAAATTGTGAATTGTCACAATCTGTTGGTCTATGGCAAAATTTGGCTATCACAAATTTGATAGTTGGTTGAAATCGTTGCAAGTGGATTATAAGATACAATTTTAGGTGTTAATATATATTTATTGTTAAATAAAAATAAAGAAAACAATTTAGGGGCTGTTTGGTTGGAGGACTTAACAGTAAAAAAAATAATATGTTACACAAATGAACTCACAAACTAATTGTTTCTTTTCCCACTTATAATGAGATGGATGGTAACCATCGTCAATCACTGATCCGAGCCTCAAGTTCCCAATTCCTTTTGGCTTTAGGTTCTGGTTCATTTGAGAGCGCACCCGAATCAATTGCATATGCATTTATCTCTTTGTAAAATAACCTTGACAGGGACGACAAAAATAACCTAAGCCCGATGAAAATGACCGAAACATCTGGGACATGTACGACATTTAAATAAAAACATTTTGTAGGTACATAATGAATATGGGATTAGGTGATACTCAACCCGATTACTCGAAATCATAAACCTATTTACCCAAACCATTTTTCACAAATAATATGCCCGGAAATTTTTAATTTTACTTTCCCTTAAAACTTGTCTAATACTGCTTTAATGTTAGTAGTTTAATTACGTTAAAAATGAACTTATGAAAAAGAAAAGAGAAAAATAATCCAGATTTTTCTGGTAAAAATATGCATTGTGGTATTTGTTATATTAATTGAGGAAGCAGATTATGTATGTTAATTAGTAACCTGCTGATGTGGTATTTGTTAAAGCAGCAGCAAAACATATGGCGAGTCAAGAACAAGCTGCAGCTGGTAACATGGGGAGTAAGACCTTTGAGTATCAGTTTTTCCAACTCCGCGAGTGTTCAAGAAACCGAACACTCGAGGCTATTCCAAACATTGACGGATGCCTGAGGTTTTCCCCAAAAGGAGCTAACGGAACCAGGGATGCGTTGATTTGTGGCGCTTGCAATTGCCACCGAAGCTTCCACCGCAGAGAACTTGTTATAGTTCAGACACCCGAAACAAGACAGTGTGTGAACAATGATCAACCTTCTGCCTTGGGAGTCAACTTGGGAGCCGGCTCCAGCGGTGCTGGTGGCAATTCGGAAAAACGTGCCCGGACAAAATTCACTCGGGAACAAAAGGACCGGATGCTGGCATTCGCACAGGGGTTGGGGTGGCGCGTCAAGAAGGAAGACGAGGCGAGTGTTGAAGGGTTTTGTGCGGAGATAGGTGCGGACAAAAAGTTCTCAAGGTGTGGATGCGCAACAACAAACACACCTTGGGTAAAATGCTCTAGTGATCATAGCTCAAAGACAGTATTCATGGAATAAGTTTATTGACAGTGTTTTTTAAATGCATGGTTCTGGACTTCTTGTTATTGTTGCTTTACTTTGAACAGTTACTTGTTTCATGTTGCAATGTTTTGCATTTGTCACATATCCTAGATTCATTTACTTTGATCTCTTTAGCAATTTAATATTTCAAGTTGTCACATTAACAGGTTGTGTATCTTGCTTCTTTAGCTTGTAAACTAAAAACACTGTGAAGTGATCAAATAGTTATCTGATTAAATATGAAATGTATCTTGTCGGTTGAATACATGAAATGTTAAATAGTTGGTATAACGAAGATTTAGGAATTACAAAACGATAAGACGGAAATCAATTATGTTATCAAAGTCAACTGTTTCAAATTGAAATCAGTTGTCTTTAATATTGCAAAAATGTAATTTTTTTTTTTGGAATTCTTTAATTTAAAGGAATTTGAAGAAATTAAATTCCAATTTCAATTCTTTGAACCGAACACACCAAAATAAAATTAAGATTCCAATTCTAACGAAACGAGCACGCCATGTTATGGGATTTTAATTCCAATTTCTTTGAATTCCCACGAATTCTGTGAAACGAACATGCTCACTGGGTTTGTTTAACTTATAATATGTTACGCACATACGATAGCTAAATGTGATAACATCTTATTACAAAATGTTCTAAATAACTAGAACAAACCAGCGAGATAATTGGGATGAGTACGGCTATGGGTATAACCACCAACAAATCATCTTACAAAGTACAAACGAGGATTTCGAATCCATCCAATGTGTTGACGGGTTTGTTGGCGTACGGTCCAAACAAACTAAGCCCAACTTGGTAAGTTTAAAGTACTAGACCCAACAAAATATAAACATAAACGAGCCCATAGCCCAACAACCCAATAAAGAGAAGTATACATACATGATACAACATGAATAAATAAATAAATACACAATTACTATCTAATTTCTCACAAACCAAAATTTAATAATAGAATTGTCAGTTGTTGTAGTAATTTAAACATTATATTTGAATAAATATATAGTATACAAAATAAAAGCCAACAAAAATACCATTAGAATTGTCAGTTATTGTAGTAATCTAAACATATGAACTCATTCGGGTAAAAAAGTGCATATAAAAAATGCGACAGTTATTAAATAAACATAAAAGTAATATTACATTTGTGTAATAATTAGACAACAATAGAAGTATAAAAAACTTAGTATTGCACATGTGTAGTACATGACTTGCTTGATGGCTTACTCTCCAACACTAGCTAATTTCAAGAGATTATACAGCATATACGTATTATATAATATCAAAGGCTGCCTTGTAGTTCAACAACAAAAAAAATTGCAAGAGATTACATGTTAAATTGCTGGAACTTGAAACACATCAACATAGGAGCTCGATTGGGCATTTCGATCAAACATAACATAGTCTTCATTGACTAATAACTATTAACTAGTGATTTTACCCGTGCCTCGTTGTGTGGGTTCTTGTGTTTCTACGTTGATTGTTATGGAACCAAGACCTACAAAATGTTGCAAGTAAAACAATAATTTATTTAGTTAAACACAAAGGTAAAAAGTGACAAATAACAATAGTCGCGTTCAAGGAGAAAACGGTACACCAAAGAACACATACACAAATAACAAACGCCCATACTACTTAACAATCGATGCACGAAAAAGCTACATATAAATATGAATATCAAATCGAACAATTCACAACTAAGCTTTAAAAACGGAATAACCTAACTAAGCTTCACATAGACGACAAGTGTAGCGGTCGCGTAGCGGCGCATAATAGAAATTAAGAGTATCGAACACAAGGACACATGAGGTGGCTTAAATTACTTAACCCTAACTATGTCCTGCCAAATAAATATAAATGTTTTATTTTATTTTATAACTAACTTAACTGACTTAAGTAAATGACTTAACTTAACGAAGCCTAAAGGGCTCTTGGATATAATGAAAGGGAACCACGTAGGTAAGGATCCTTAGTGATTATCAACAATAGTGTTAACTAACTCACAAAACCAGATTCAAATTAGATGAACTACCTAGATAAAGGAGAGGTTAAATAGGTTCATATGGTCAGTTTTACTAGAAAAACTCTTAACGATGCTTAGACAGCTCGTTATTGCTTTATAACCTCTCATTTCCGTAACTTAGTGGCATTTCACATTTTTTTCAACACGTGGAAACATTGGACGAAAATACCCTTTTTGGAATTAATAAATCTCAAACCCTAGCGTCATTTTACTTGCCCCCTTTTCTCAATCGATAGATCGTAAACCTATTGAGCTGCGGGTCCCCGATCTCGATCTCTCTTTTTTATGCAAAGTAATCACTTTTGCTCCATCTACTCTTGATCGCGTTGCTTATTCGCAATTTGCTCCGATTTGCTTGCATCAATTTTGCGCCAACTATTTCAACACAATTTACGATATCCTTAGGTAATTTATACGTTACTTTGTATCTTAATCGATCGATATGCCTCTTTTATGATTTGTTGTTTCTTTTTTGATTGACTTGTTATCGTTAGATACAAACTACAACATTTTTCCAAATATCTTAGATTTTTAAGAATTTGCTTTTGTTTCAATTAATAAAGGAAGATTTAGATTCTAATTGATTTACAAATATTTTGTGGAACCCAACATTTTTAATGGATTTGTTATGTGAAGTTAGATCAATTTGGACATGATTGAATTGTCTTCAATGAATTTGAAAGATACCATTCTTGAGCTCCTAAGGAAAACACGCATATATTTTTTTTATATTTAAAATTTCAATTTCAAAGACATATTTAAAATCAAAATAGAAATTGTAAATGAATGGAAGTTTACTATTGTTCATCACACCAACTAAAGGAGGGGCCAATGGGTTTCGTTCGTGTATGGGTGTTCAAGAAATACGAAAAAAAAAGAAAACCGATATATATCGCTCCTAATTCATATTCGATTATTCATCGGAGCGATCTGAATAACTAATTCGGACTTGGATCAGAATCGGATATGAATTTTTAAAAAATAAGGATTGCTCGAATATTCGGATATCCGTTTAATCCAAATAACAAACATGTTTTTAGTGGTATTTACCGGGTTTATATGTTCATTTCGACCATTATTTGAAGGAAAAAGATTGAATATGTATTCAAGACTTAATTGTATTTTCCGGTTTTGTATGCTCTTTCATTCTAAACTAGTCTAATTTTAGAAACAAAAAATAAGAAAAAAGACAAATTGAAAACAAATAATATCTCATTTTCTGTATTGGCCGATAATAATCTCATTTTTTTAAAATCTCTGCCACCGGTCCAACCTTTCAACTACTTTTCTTTCAATGGACATCCGTTATAAAACACTTAACGTCGTTAAGTGTTTTTCCGAATTTCAAACCGATGTTTTAGGACTTTTGATCCGAAGAAGATACGAGTCGACTGATGTAAAACTTAACTCGAAACGGTGGTTCAAATAGCTTGATTTTTGTTAATTAAAAATTCAAACACCTGAATTGAAACACTGTTTCGTCGCTTAGATCACCATTTCGAGATACGTTTTACATCAATTGACTTGTATCCTTCTTCCAATCAAAAGTCTTAAAACGTCTGTTTGAAATTTAGGGGAAAAATAACTTAACGACGTTAAGTCTTTTTTAACGGAGGTCCAGTGAGAGAAAAAATAGTCGAAATGTTAGACCGTTGACATAGATTTTTTATATGTGAGATTATTATCAGCCAATACACAAAAGTGAGATTATTTATTTCTCATTTGCCAAGAAAAAAAACATAATTTGGTTTATTTCGGATTGTTCTGTTAATTATGGATCATTTAGTTTTTATCTGAATCCGTTTCGAATTAAATTCTGATAGATTCGGTTCGGATCGGATTTCGGATAGACTTCTAAAAATTTCGAACTCAAAAAACCAAACCAAATATTATTGTTATCGATCTGATCCGATAAACACTCGTAGTTAGTTTCATGTATTAAAATTCTCTAAACTAAATCCATGTGATAAATTTTTTTTTGAAAGTGTTATTCTGTTTAGACCAATAATTAATCCCCTATCATTCTCTAGCACAAACATATACATTTCTTCATAATCCAATCTCCTTCCAAATAAATTGTGACGTTTGTCACAATCTATTTGCCTATGGCAAAATTTGGCTATCACAAATTTGATAGTCGGTTGAAATCGGCGCAAGTGGATGTTAAGATGGAATTTTAGGTGTTAATATATATTTATTGTTAAATAAAAATAAAGAAAACAACTTAATATTTTAGGGGCTGTTTGGTTGGAGGACAGTAAAAAAAAAATAATATATTCCACAAATGAACTCACAAACTAATTGTTTCTTTTTCCACTTATAATGAGATGGATGGTAACCATCGTCAATCACGGATCCGAGCCTCAAGTTCCCAGTTCCTTTTGGCTTTAGGTTCTGGTTCATTTGAGAGTGCACCCGAATCAGTTGCATATGCATTTCTCTCTTTGTAAAATAACCTTGACAGGGACGACAAAAATAACCTAAGCCCGATGAAAATGACCGAAACGTCTGGGACATGTACGACATTTAAATAAAAACATTTTGTAGGTACATAATGAATATGGGATTAGGTGATACTCAACCCGATTACTCGAAATCATAAACCTATTTACCCAAACCATTTTTAACAAATAATATGCCAGGAAATTTTTAATTTTACTTTCCCTTAAAACTTGTCTAATACTGCTTTAATATTAGTAGTTTAATTACGTTAAAAATGAACTTATGAAAAAGAAAAGAGAAAAATAATCCAGATTTTTCTGGTAAAAATATGCATTGTGGTATTTGTTATATTAATTGAGGAAGCAGATTGTGTATGTTAATTAGTAACCTGCTGATGTGGTATTTGTTAAAGCAGCAGCAAAACATATGGCGAGTCAAGAACAAGCTGCAGCTGGTAACATGGGGAGTAAGACCTTTGAGTATCAGTTTTTCCAACTCCGCGAGTGTTCAAGAAACCGAACACTCGAGGCTATTCCAAACATTGACGGATGCCTGAGGTTTTCCCCAAAAGGAGCTAACGGAACCAGGGATGAGATCCAAACATTTGAGACGGTTGAGATCCAAAAGTTTGAAAAGCATTATTTGGGTAATTTTGGGTAGGAAAAGGGGGAATAAAAGGTTGGTTTTGATAGGGTTGGTTTTGGGACGGTTGATAATAACGTTGTTGTTGGGAAGGTTGTTGTTGGTTTTGGGATGGTTGAAAAGGTTGGGGATAATAAGGTTGTTGTTGGGAAGGTTGGTTTGTGTCGGATTCGTCTTTTAAGCGAAATCTCGTCGGTTCGCCTAGATTTTGTCGAACCTTTGGTCAGGTTTGGGTTTTCTTTGAACCCGACCCACGTTTCTTAGAGCCCTCCATTTGATATGTTAAAAATGGTGTGTGTAATAGAAGATTTTGAGTTGGATTTGAGTTAGATTTGAGTTGGATTTGTGTATGTTTTGAAGATATATTTATATAGGTAAATAATGTTTTTTTATTTATTTTCCAAGCTTCCAACGGCTACATCCCCCCCCCCCCCCCCCTAACGACTCTTTTTCTTGGAATGCAACCCTCATCAAGCGTGACACCCATCACACAAATATTCCCATTTCCGCGTGACAAGGGGGCGGCGGCGGTGTGGAGATGGTCACCACGTGTGATGGGTTAATTTGAATAAGCTTGTTTAAAGATGGTTTTTCAGTTTATCTGAATAAGCTTATTTGTGTAAGGAAATAAATATAAGGCAAAAAATAAAAGCTAGGCCAAACACCCCCTAAGTTTTTTGAGAGTTAGAGAAGTGATGTAATAAAACCTTAATATCCGATACTTGTTTATACTAACTTAATGTTAAGTAATTAAAAAAATAATGCTAACATCAATAACCGGTTAGTAACATGTTTAGAAAAACCAAATTTTGCATTGAAAACTTCTAACCTATAGTTATTTTTATAACGAACCGATTTCACCTCTACCAGGTAATACCTGGCTTTAGTTTTGGGTCGGGTTCGAGTAACCGGTTACAATTATTTTCACAAGTGTAGCCCATTAGAATAAGAAAAACAAGAATGGCAATTTCATTTTCAACACTCGTCTCATCGTCGGCGGTTACCTTTAGTCGGAGCTTTCTGTGTGCTCAGTTTAGGGTTTCACAACCTCCATCCTTCATTTTCTGTCACCACTGCACCCTCATCTCGGTACTGTTATTATTATTGTTACCCCAATTCATTTCTAGGGTTTGTTTGTTTGTTATTGGCTTTTGTACTCAATTGAATTGGTTCAGGTTGATTTCAGGTAGCAAAGCACAGGGCTTTCACAGTACTGGTATTAGAATGGAAGCTTCGAATCAAAACACGGTGCCGAGTATTGTTGTCTACGTCACTGTACCCAACAAAGAAGCAGGTTTCAACTAACCTTGCTGCTTTTTGTTATTTGTTTGTGTTTGTTTACGTTTGTTCATATACTGTATGTGCGTTTATGTTCATTTATCTTCAATTATGTTCTTGTATGCTCGTTTAGATTTTAAATGAACGAACACAAACATGTTCATTTTTTAAAAGTACAAACATGAACACAATTATTTCTCTGATAAAGTATTCGTATTCGTTTATAGTTAAATGAATGAGCATGAGCATGTCCTTGTTCGTGCTCGTTCGGTTTGTTTATAGGCCTATGAAAATGTATTTGATCAGTGTTTGCGTTGATTCATTCATTTAGATCATTCATGTTGCTTAATTTTGTTCCTTTTTTTAGGTAAGAAATTGGCAGGAAGCATTGTGAAAGAAAAGCTTGCAGCTTGTGTTAACAGAGTACCAGGTATCTGACTTCATATCATAACTTTTATAACTGATATTCTTCTCATTGCATAATTATTATAATTTTTATAACATTGCAGTTACTTGATAAATGCAAAGGGTTTGTCTTTAGCTTTGTAGCCATTGTACTTTAATGACAAAAAAATGTTTAAAAATTCGGATATAGCCTTAAACCAGTAATTTTTTTCTTCTGCAGCATAGGTATAGAATGATGCGTGTGTTACAGAAATTACCGATTTGTTAAACCGTTGTACTTGGCTTTTTTTTTTAAAACAAATCTTAATGTGAACATGAAAATTTGTATGAAAGAGTAAACACTTCACTCTGCACATTTGGACATTTTTGGTCAAAAAGAGCCAAACATCGCGTATTTTGAACGTATGATTTGAAAAACAACTCACTTGGGTTCTTTTTCTTTTGAGTGCAGGTATTGAGTCGGTGTACCTGTGGAACGGTGAGGTATGATTTCTATCTTTGGCTTTTATAGCACCCGCAACCTTCAAAATATCTATTTTTTTATGTTGTGACTATTTACATCAGCTTAAAGTGAATTTTGCATTTTGTTGTGCAGATACAAACAGATTCAGAGGAACTGCTCATAATTAAAACCAGAGAATCCCTTTTGAATGCTCTAACCGAGCATGTCAAGCAAAACCATGAATATGAGTAAGGGCATTATTTAATAGTCATTAAGGAGTTGATTTGAGTTTTGCTTGTGAACTAATAGTGTATGTTATGGATGATGACGCCGCAGTGTGCCTGAAGTGATTGCATTGCCTATAACGGGTGGCAGCGTCCCCTATTTGGAATGGCTTAAAAATAGCACCCGGGAGTGATCAAGTGAGATGTTTGTGGTACTGGTGTGTGATTTAAGGTTACTATGACTCAAAGATGATTGTGTATGTGCTCAACAAATATAAAGGATGGATCTTCAGAGTTAAGATGCAAGGTGGCTTAATAATCTGATTGTGTACCTGGTCAAATAAACTAGTTATAATCAAAACAAAAGCTAAAGTATGTCAAAGGGATCAGAGTGAGCTTGTATCCAGTTTGCATAACCGAGCTGAAATAGGAAATCGAACTTTGCTTGGTTTGGTTTGGTTTCGTTTTAATAATAAGTTGAAAGACAACAGGTAACATACAGGTTCAACTAGGTTCGTACTTCTCTAAAATAATAAATCACAAGTTTCATAAGCAATAAATCAATCAAAAACGGTAAAATCAGATGGCAACTTAAAATGATTAATGCTTTTTCTCCCAACTTACCACATAAACTCGATTAGGCTTCACAAGTTCAATTTTTGTGCATTCATTTCAAACAATGTTGCATAATAAGAAAGATACAATGACCGTTCTAGCATTTAATTAAGAATGTTCACAGAATACTAGTTGCTAGAATAATGAAACCAAGATCACAACCATAGTAAACTTTAGGTGGATGATTCAACTAGATGAAACCCACAACGTTCCAACGATCAAGGTTGCAAGCCTACGTGTCATAACACCAGGGGTTGAACCCTGTCCGGTTTAGTTGTGCATAGAAAACCACCACAAGCCGAAACCAACTTCGTCTCAGTTTCTTCTTGCACTTGACGGTCAAAGAAAGGGAGGTAGACCGCTTCCAAGGATTACTCGTCTAGAGCTTGGGCTTGAGACTCGATCAAATGGTATAATATTATGAGATCACAAGCACCTTATGTATAATATCGTAACTTGCGCTTTTAAGTTTTCGGCTAAACAGTATAGTTGTAAAATTGTTATTTTCTCTTAAACTCAGTTACACATGAAATCTTTAATTTCATTTATGTTCCTTCGAACTCCTGAAAACAAAATCACATTATATTTTTTTAATATCTTTTTCCCGAGCCTACCTTTGAAGGGATTTAAACTGTCCCTTGTTAATTGATGCGTAAACCTGCCTGCAGGTGGAAATCACCACCACCCAATTAACATTGCATTTAGTTGACATTTCACTTTCCATTGAAATATGATCCAAGTCAACCCAATTAACTTTTGGCAACAAACATATTTTTTTATAAAAATTATTAAAATAAACAAGTAAAATATATCAACTAGAAAACGACACGTTGAGCTAGAGGTGCTCACATGTTAGACACGAAATTGACCCAGCCCATTAACACAAAACCCGAACCTGTGAATTTTGTGTGTGTATTCTCGTATCATGTCATAGCTCACCTGTTCAATCTCAATCTCCCTCCATTCACTGTATATAAGTGCGATTTGAATAAGATGAAGTTGATCATAAATGAAAGTGCAAATTCTTTTATCAAGGTCAAACATATGAAACAGAACATGTTCAGATTAGCCAGGGTACAAATGACCATATAACACACTTAACTACTTTATGGCTCATCCAGCTGATCCTGCAATAAACCCAAAAAGAAAGTCATTTTCTATACCTATAAACAATAATATATATACACATAACTATGTCTGTGTGTGGTGGGGTATTGACCTGTGCATCTGAAGTCCAAAGGGTGAGATTATCCCTCAATAGTTGCATGATAAGTGTGCTATCCTTGTATGAGTCTTCACCCAGAGTGTCCAGCTCAGCAATGGCTTCCTCAAATGCCTACTCATTTAAAAAATAACTTATTAAGTTTCAACAACCATTGAATTTAAAACTGATGCAGCACGCGCAAATGATCTCAAATCTTTAAAATTAACAGAGAAATGCAATAAAATCAAGACACAATTCACATATTCAAGTTACCTGTTTGGCCATGCTACACGCCTTGTCAGCTGAGTTCAGAATCTCATAGTAAAACACTGAGAAGTTAAGCGCAAGACCTAATCTTATCGGGTGTGTTGGAGCCAATTCCGCCAGTGCAATATCCTTCACAAACAGAATAAGATGCAAATTAATTAACAAGTATAACGTATCCATATAAGCAATTATTCTGTAATCTCAATTAACAATTCGATGAACTCAATGCACTGATTAATACTTTAAACCAAACAGCACAGCACCTATGTAAATCAAATTACATAAACAAATATACAACAACCTACAAAAATTAACACAAAACAGAAAAATTATCTAACAATCTACTTTTTTCAGAATTAACAGAAAAATTGAACAAATATATTACAATTTACCAGAATTAACAGAAAAATGAACAAATATATAACAATCTACAGGATTTAACAAAAAACTCAACAAATATAACACAGAAAATTGAACAAATTTTCAATATTCAACAGAAATTCACTGAAAAATAAATATATAAGGAATTAACAGAAAACAGAACAAAAATATAACAATATACCGGAATTAACAAAACACTGAACAAACATACAAGGAATTAACAGAAATTGAACAAAAATATAACAATTCACCGGAATTAACAGAACACTGAACAAATATACAAGGATTTAACATATTAGAACAAAAATATAACAATTCTCCAGAATTAACAGAAAACTGAACATACATATAACAATCTACATAAATTAAGAGAAAACTAAACAAATATATAACAATCTACAGGAATTAACTGAAACTTAAACAAATACAAATCAATCTACAGGAATTAACTGAAAATTAAGCAAATGCAAAACAATCTACAGAAATTAACATAAAATTAAACAAAAATATAACAATCTACAGAAATTAACATAAAATTAAACAAATATATAACAATCTACAGAAATTAACGAAAAACTGAACAAATATATAACAATCAACAGAAATTAACGAAAATATAACAATCTGCAGAAACTTGAATTAATATATAACAATCTGCAGAAATTAAAAGATAGCTAAACAAATATATATGAAATTAACAGAAAACTAAACAAATATATAACAATCTACATGAACTAACAGAAATTAAACAAATATACAACAATTCAAAAGGAATTAACAGAAACCTAAGTACCTGAGCAGCTTTGTAGGAATTCATAGTAGCCTCAGCAGCCTCCTTACGCTCATCACCAATTTTAAACTCCGCCAAATACCTATGGTAGTCTCCCTTCATCTTCAAATAGAACACCTTCGACTCACCGGCAGACGCCGACGGCACCAGATTGGAGTCCATAAGCTTCAGTATACCAGAGCACACATCCGACAGCTCATTCTCCACCTTAGATCTGTAATCCTTCACCAGCATCACGTGCTCTTCGTTCTTCCGAGACTCCTCCTTCTGCTCGATCGACGACACGATGCGCCACGCGGCTCGGAGCGAGCCGATGACGTTTTTGTAAGCCACGGAGAGGAGGTTACGCTCCTCGACGGTGAGCTCGGCTGACGGTGTGGTGGTTAGGACGAGCTTTTCCATGAAGTGGACCATTTCCTCGTAACGCTCGGCTTGCTCGGCGAGCTTGGCTAAGTAGACGTACTGGTCTCGGGTTAGGTTGTCTGGTGTAGCCATGGACTGGTGGATATGTATGAATATGATGGAGTTGGAAGTGGAAAGAAAGTATCTTTTGGGGCTTGGTTGTGTGCTTCTCGGTGCGTGGTTTAATCCGTTCGCTAATTTGTAGGTAAGTTGTAGTTACATTACAATAAAAAACTAATTAGCTAACACTATAAATATACCAATTGAATTCATACTTTGTTTTTGAACAGCAAAAATATATTAAAAAATGATGGTTAGAAAATGCTAACCAAATAGCAAATAATTATATCATAAGCATAGAGTATTTTATCACTCGACCCGAGAAACTTTTAATTTATTGTTTCGACTAACTAACCCAAAAAAAAGATAAATCCTCAAAAACTCATCTTGATCAAAAACTTCTAAATTCTTTCTCAAATCTCAAAGCTTCAATGTATTTATGGCTCCATTAAAAGGCCAGGTCTGGACAAAACACTCGCTAAAATCAAACCAAACCCACGCAAATGAACCGTAAAACTGACCCCAATTTAGTACGTAATTGTTTCCACAGTTCAAACACTATTTGAACCGGAATGTATTGAATAGTTTACATCGTAAAAACTAACCCATAGTACATTAATAAGCATCACACGTGTACAAAGTACAATGATCGGGCCAGATAGAAAGTTTGTATTTTGTATACGAAATTAGTCAATTACAAAATATGTAAATAAACCAACATTAAATTTGCATGATACATAATTGGTTGATTAATGAACCTTCTTTTACCATGGTTACTCGTTTCAATTTTATGCGCTATATTAAAGTCATGTTTAAAAAATATGGCCCATAAAAAAACTTGTTTAAAACTAGTTTACCAGCTTAAAATGGTATTTAAAAAAACAGTGACACGCTGTTCTAGCAAACCATCCAAAAGTACCGAGTTCTAACTTTTAAATACCGGATACCTTACCAACATCCGGTATACCCCGGTTTTTAATTTGCATATAGATCACTTATTTTTCTAAAACCAAGTGCTCTCATAGCGGGCTCGAATCTCTGAGAGAAAGTTATCACAAAACCTACAATCTCATTTCTCGGCTTCACTTCCTCCACCAAGGTATCGATCCCTTTTTTTATTTTATTTCTTTTATGCTTAATTTGTTATCCTATATCCTCGCAATTAGAACAATCGGTTTCAAAACATTTGGTCTTCATTGCAAATTGTTTCTGTAAGTAATTCATTCGATACATGATGTATGCAATGCAAAAGCTGAATCAAGAAGGGTGAGTTCGGTTCAATGTGTAGTTTAGGGTTTATGTTGCACGCACACCAGGTGTTTGATAAAATGCCCATCACAAAACTTTCACTTTACAACCCGGGTCATAAACAGCAATGGGTTTCTTTCAACATGTTGCATGCACACCAGGTGTTTGATAAAATGCCTATGACAAAACTTGCACTTTACAACCTATGTCAACAAACAGCATTAAATGGGAGTGAATTATCTTATTTGATAATTTTAGTTATTTTACCTTGTATTTTGTGTAATCTTGCAGATGTTTTGATTTGAACTGCTGCTAACCTTCTACTTCTAAGAGCAACCACAACAACGAACTTCACAAACCGTCACATCAGTTCCACCTCAAATTTAAAGCACCTATTTTTATGTGGATGCTCTAATGCATTCACTTAAACGTAATGTTGGTATGGCCCACCGATTCTCAACGTCTTCTTTTAAAGAACCTTCTATTGTTCCATGGATCTCCCCCCAAAATTACATTAGAGCCAAATCCCCGAAACCCGACCCTCCAACCGAATCGTTAACAGAAATCCGAAAAAAATCCAAATACATTTCTCACGAATTGGCTATCAAGTTGATCAAACACGAGAAAGATCCACACTGTGTTCTTAATATTTTCAACAAGGTCACTAATCAAAGAGGTTTTGATCACAACCACTCGACTTATGCTGTTACTCTCCACAAACTCGCGCGTTTGAAACAATTTGAACATGTGGATACCGTTCTTCATCAAATGACATATGAAACCTGCAAATTTCATGAAAGTATATTTCTTGATCTCATGACACATTTCTCAAAATCCTCACTTCATAATCGGGTTGTGGAGATGTTCAATAGCATCCAACCAATTGTTCGAGAAAAGCCGTCATTAAAAGCCGTTAGCACATGCTTAAATCTTTTGGTTGACTCAAATCAAGTTGATCTAGCAACAAGATTTCTGTTACACACCAAAACGACTCTCGGTTTACATCCAAACACTTGCATTCTCAACATTATGGTCAAACATCACTGCAAAAATGGGAATCTTGAATCTGCTGTTCAGGTGGTTAACGAGATGAAATTATCGGATGCTTCTTACCCTAATTTGATCACATATTCAACTTTAATGGAAGGTTTTTGTGAAAAAGGAAGATTGGAAGAAGCAATCAACCTTTTTGAAGAAATGATTTCAAAAGAAAGGATCGTTCCCGACGCGTTGACTTATAACGTTCTGATTAATGGATTTTGTCGAGGCGGGAAAGTTGACCGAGCGATAAAGATAATCAACTTCATGAAGAAAAACGGGTGGAACCAAATGTGTTCAATTACTCGACTTTAATGAACGGGTTTTGTAAAGAGGGAAAGTTACAAGAGGCGAAAAGGGTGTTTGATGAAATGAAAGGTGTTGGCTTACGTTTTGATAAAGTCGGTTATACGACTTTTATTAATTGCTTGTGTAGAGGTGGTGAAATCGATGAAGGGATAAGGGTTTTGAAAGAAATGGAAGAAAAAGGATGCAAAGGTGATCATATTACTTATAACATTATACTTGTGGGATTATGTAGGTATGATAGGACTTATGAAGCTCTTGAAATGGTGGAAAGATTACCTTATGAAGGTGTTTATTTGGACAAATCTAGTTATAGGATTGTGTTGAATTCGTTATGTAAGTTAGGTGATTTGAAGAAGGCAACAGAGTTGGTTGGTGTGATGGCGAGTAGAGGATTCGTTCCTCATTTTGCTACATCGAACGAGTTGGTGCTTGATCTTTGTGAAGGTGGAAGTGTTGTGGATGCAGTGATGGTGGTGGCTGTGTTGGCACCAATGGGATTTAACCCTGAACCGCGTGTGTGGAGTCGGCTTGTTGAGGTAGTGTGTAGGGAAAGAAGGCTGCTTGCTACATTTGAACTTGTTGATGTATTAACAAAAGAATTGGTAAACCAATAGTTGGGTTATTTTATTTTTATATTTTTTTGTTATAACTGACTTCTATAAAGGTAAACAGGGGTCAATCATAGATTCATTTTTGGCATAATGAAATTAAACCGACTCATGATTACACCTGAAAAAGCCTTTGCATGTTAACTATTTTCGTAATTAAGTGCTGCAATATAACTTATATAATGTAAAACAGGTTAAATTTCTTACCAAAGGGTGGGCGGAGCGCCCATGGGAGAGGGTGTGGTGCCGCCCGCCCCCGGGGGGCACCGCCCCTTTGGGCCCAGTCTCAGGAAAAAGAAGCCTCGATTGGGGTGTGTTGCCGCTCCTCCCTAACAACAAATATATGAGCGTTCGAACGGTCACTTTTGAAAAATAAATAAATAAATTTACCCTATAAATGTAACTCAAATTCAACCATTTTTTTAACCCAATTTCACTCTTTCATCTAATTCGATCTCTCAAAAACCCAATTTTATCAAATCAACAAATAGCCCCGAGAGAGCACGCCTGAATCCGTGGACCGACGATGACGAGGTGCTTTGGCAATGGCTTGGATATATGTGACAGACCACAACAACGTGCAACAGGATACCAATTATGGTAAGTAGTTCATGCCGTACCAATTATGGTAAGTAGTTCATGCCGTTTTTCCGAATCAATTTGGTGTATTTGGTCATACCAAACATCAACTTTGTTTAAAGTGGAGGGACGTGATGGTCAAGGTTATAAAATTTAACCAACTGTATATAGCCGCACCGCGGCCGCACCGCGTGCCGAATAGCCTGATGCCTAAGCATATTTAGAGGCACATATTCCGTACCAAACCAAGTAATGAATAGTGGTTTTAATCGCATTGCCAATGTGGAGGACGAATTATATATTTTATGAACATAGTATTTTAATTTAATAATAATTTTGTACGTGATGTTATGACTAGGTTCCTCTATGTTTACACACTTTATCTACTTCTTGCTCTCTATTTTTGTTCACATTCTTTATGGTTTTTATTCATTTTCGGTACGGGTACGGTACCCTACTTTCCAATACAAATTAAAAACATCATGGCAATGATTAATATACCCTAAGTAGTAGCAGTAGTAATATTACAATACAACTTTGGATTTGTCAATTGCAGCCGTAGAGATAATAAACCTACGAAGGTTGAGGGCATTGATTCAAAACTTTACACAACAGTTGCAGTTGCAGGTAGCATGAAAACAAATCTAAGACTGCAAGCAAATCCCCCATCATAAGACCAACTGCCTCATCAACACCGGTGCGTGCGGTATGTACCAAAGTGTCTTCACAACATGGAGGTCTTCATCCCAAGCCCATTGCATGTTAAGATCAGACCCTTGTAACGATTAAGATAATCCTGCATCATCAAATCCGGTTAGGACATATGCATGTTTCAAAGATCACTAATGTGTAATGATGATGCTTACAACGATGTTGTAATCATAGAGGTATAGCATTCCTTTCCGATCGTATTCTTCTTTACGGACTGGATCACTTAAACTGCAAAAACAAGAAAACATATGATTGTTAAAGATTGAATTTTTCATCAATTACCACAAATTCAAATTACCATTACAGTATTCTTTTTCACAAAAAAAGAGACTCGGCTTTTGTATAATGAAGTAGGGGTAGGACTGTAAACGAAGCAAACATTCAGCGAACAATTTGTGAACCGTTCGGCGGGAAGTTAGTTTGTTTAATAAATGAATGAACACAAACAAGAAATTTTGTTTGTACATTTGTGTTCGTGAACGTTCTGTAACGTG
This sequence comes from Bidens hawaiensis, assembly GCF_021521415.1. NCBI lineage: Eukaryota > Viridiplantae > Streptophyta > Magnoliopsida > Asterales > Asteraceae > Bidens > Bidens hawaiensis. Next base: position 239,545 of record NW_027492701.1, on the reverse strand, counting down.
TTCATTTATTTTCGTTTGTTTAAAGGTTTGTTTAATATTTATTTGTACTCCAACCTAACCTTTAAGTTCTATAATTTTGTTGTTTATGTTCAGTTCGTGTCGTTAATGGATTGTTTTAACTTGTGCTTAGTTGACATTATCAGAATAAAACCGCCGATTGGGGGATGATGATGTTTTGGATTACTCAAGTGCTTAACTTTATATTTAATTAAGGTGCTTATGTCTAATGTTTTGGATTAAGAATGTTGCTTTTCTTTTCTTTACTACATGTTCATTTGCCTTTGTAAACCATTCGTAAACAAGTTCAATTCCTTGACGAACAAACACGAACAAGATTTTCCGTTCGGTTATTGTTTGTGAACAAGTTAAATGCTAAATGAACAAACATGAGCAAGGCTTCGTTCGTTCCGAATCGTTTACAGCCTAGGGGTGTTCAGTATTTGATTCAGACCCGAAAAACTATGATTAGTAATCAATCGGATTTGTAGTTAATTTAGTTTTGTCAACTAGGGCAGAAAGGCAGAAACTTCTGGTTTTGAAATTCGATTGATTGAACATTGGCAATGAACAAGTATAAGAAAGAATTCGAACCTTGGTAGGCCTCGTTAATCTCTTGAAACTTGGAGGTGGCGCTATCTTCGCCTTTCTTCTTGTCTGGATGCCATTTCTGTTTTAACAATACAAACAAATACATGGAGGAATTCAAACACTACATTTTAGACTTTTGATATATTAGGATATGTTGTTTGTTGAATTATGAATTAATACCACCAAACCAAATTGTTACTTTGCATCAATTACAAGCCCTAATTGAATCACATGAATTGAAACCCTAAATGAAGCAATAATACAATACAGAAGAAGAACGTACGAGAGCTAATCGAATGAAATTGGATCGAATTTCTTCTTCCGTAGCTTCATAATCCACCTCCAGTATTCGATAATAATCCTAATTATAATTAATAAAATGACAACAAAATGAATCAAAATCAAGAAACATAATAAAAATAAGGCGAAAGAGAATTACGTAATACCTTGGGTTTAGAAACGAGAGATAGTGTATCAAAATCCAGATAAGATGTGTCTTCTTCTTCTTCTTCTTGTTTGTCTTGTTCTTGTTGCATATAATCATCGCCTTTGAGTTCGTCCCATCTCATTGTGATTGTGATCGACTAGAATTAGGGAGGATGCGGCGGATAAAGGATTAGATTTTATTTATGTTTTTGTTTATGTTTATGCGATATATGTTGCCACGCCGTAATGTAATGTTTTTTTTTTTCTTTTATTGTGAGAATATATGTTGCCACGCCGATCAACTTCTTGTATAAACCATTTAATTTATGTGTGCCATAGCTTCTAATTAATTTCTGCTTAAATCATGCATTATTCTACACATCTAGGATGACCAAAACGTCAAACTCTTATACCTATTACCTAGTGAGGCGATGTATAGGTGGACGTGCAACAAACATTATGAGAAAATGTTAAGGCGATTGATGCTAGCTTATACGTTTGATAGTTATCAAAATTTTCTATTCTTAAACGGATGGTCCCATATAAAAAAACGGATGATTGTATAAATGGGGGCTCTGTTTATTTCGACGATATCATATCACACACATATATATACATATATTGAGAACCTACTACACCAAATAAAAACAAGTTGAATATAATGAAAATGATATGAATAGTATTAAGATACATAAACTCTTGCTAATTGTTTATTGAAAGCATATCAGTAAAGTTTTAAAGTTTTCTCCACTTCCATTTATTTAAAACATATGAAACACTATTATATAATAAACAAACGATTTAGATACTTTGTGTATATATCGACAACTGGTAAAACTAACGATTGTAGACGACTTGGTTGATACTTGTGGTAGTAGTGGTTCAGTAGCGGTTTCATGTTGACGGCAGCGACGAGTCTAGGATACATGATAGTGGCAAATGGCAAGTGCTAGCAGTTATGACAAATGGTGTTGGTTTTGTCAGATTCGGTTACATTCCTAAACAAGTGGGTAGAGATGGATGGAATGGCCAACAGAAAAGTGTGGTAGATCATGTATGTCAAGAAATCAACATGAGAAAGTATTGCCAATGAAGTTGATCTTGAAGTGCTAAAAGGTCATACAACGAACATAGTAAACCAATCGACACGTTTAAACACCTGAGTGAATCATATTTACGATATATTATCTTGCAAAATTACTTATTATTGTTTATAGAAACATTAATTGATCGTGACTAGAGAAATCTTCCAACCCTAATCACACCACACCTCACCGTCCCTACCATATTAGATCGTCACCAACCTCCTACTGGTCACTGCTAATCGTTGTCTATCACTAACCAGTTTTTCAAATGAGAAAATATATAACATTTAAATTTAATTAAGAGTGAAAGTGTTACAGGTAAAAAAAAATAACAGTTTATAAATTCAAATGTTTTTTTTAACATAATGAACTTTGAAAAATGGGAATAAATTGGTAAAATAAATGATTTAGCATTACTTTAAAAAAAAGCAAGTGTAATTTATCTTTGTAATCTTTAAATTATTATTAATTGATTATAATAACCCGTAAACTCTAGATACAACCAAAGTTTTAACCGGCCTATATGCTTCTTAAAAAGTCATCGGTTAGTCACAACTCACATGGGTCACGCCTTTGCATTGAATCATGAAGTATAAATAAAGAATATCCTCACTTTCAAGGGCCTGTCCATCCTTTGGGTATTCCGAAAGGACCATTTTGCAATTAAATAAAAAACACTCCATCATCAACCACTCAACATAAACTATTACACTTGTATTTGTTTATACAAATAAATATACATACATACATACATACTGTGTGCTTGTGTTTGTTTATATGAGAGAGAACACATAAACAGTTGAAACTTGACAATGAAATCAACAGCTTTCTCTCTCTAAAACTAAAACTAAAACTAAAACTAAAACCCCATTGATTTCATCAATTCTAATGGCTTCAATATCATCATCATCATCAACGACGACTAGCTTGATCCGTAAACCACACTTACCTCCACACTCAATTCACACCTCAAAACCTCAACAACTACTTTCACTTACCACTAAACCTAAACCTAAACCTAACCACATTCATCTGACGCAATCAACGGCACGTGATGTTGTCATTCCGTTAAACACAAATTCATCATTAGAAACAGATCCTAAAGCTCTATGGGAGAGGTACACGGAGTGGCTGTACCAGCACAAGGAGCTAGGGTTGTATTTAGATGTCAGTCGGATCGGCTTCACCGATGAGTTTGTCAAGGCGATGGAGCCGAGGTTTAGTAACGCGTTTAAGGCGATGGAGGAGCTTGAAAAGGGGGCGATATCGAATCCGGATGAAGGGAGGATGGTGGGACATTATTGGCTTAGGAACCCCAAGCTCTCGCCTAATTCGTTTCTCAGGTTGCAGATTGAGAATACACTTGAAGCTATTTGCGCGTTCGCGGACGATGTTATTGGTGGCAAGGTTAGTTAGTTAGTTAGTTATGTGTTATCTAACTGCAACTTTGATTTGGATTGACTGATCATATTAGGATAGTTTGTATTAGTGTTGTAGATATTGTTAGGCGCTAGTTGAGCAGTTCGGAACTAACTAGCAATTAATCAAGATTAATCGGATTCAAAATGATACATATGTTATATCTTACTAATTGGATTACATCGAGGAGTATATTTTTTCAAATAGTTTCAAAGATTTTGACTGAAATTTGACTGATTTTGACAGAAAGTCAGAAACCAATTTTGTACAATTTGGACCGGCTTTGACCGACTACTGAATTTTAGGCTCTATTGGGTGAATTACTAATTGCGAATTTTGCAACACTGATTTGTGTGAGTTTATTAGGTATACAATGGTTCATCTTTAAAATGCAAGATAAATATTAGTTGTCTTGCTTTGACTTCACATAGCAGGCAACTTAGTTGCAGCTTTTTTTTTTACTCTATTTGATTCTATATAAGTTGTCATATTTTGACTTCGGATGTTTTAAAATTGTTTTTAAAGTTTTACAATTAAAGAAAAAATAATAATGAGTTAGAAGATAGAAGCTTGACATTTTGAAGTCAAACTGAGAGTGAATGTGGAGAGTAATGTTATAATGTGTTTAATAGTTTTTGACCTTCAACATAACTTTCTAATGATAAATATTATGGTTGATAAATGACTTGTGAAGAATTACAATTCCAAATGTGTGTTTATGATTTCAATCTAAATTAGTACAGAAAATTACATCATATCAATCAGTTGAACTTTATGCTCTGTTTTCCTTAAATCTCAGACAAATAAAATGTATACCTAAGCTTACAAACTAATCTTATTCAATTGTTATAAAAATATCTTTTAGTGTTATACATGTATTTTGATTAAATGTTGAGGTTTATGATTTCAGATAAAACCGCCTTCTTCTCCAGAAGGGCGTTTCACACAAATATTGTCAGTTGGAATTGGAGGATCGGCTCTTGGACCACAGTTTGTTGCAGAGGCTTTAGCACCTGATAATCCGCCTCTTAAGGTAACTGTGCATTTATCATGGATGATACATTTCTCTTGCCATTGTTGTCGTTGAAAATATGATTATTTAATGATTACCAGATAAGGTTCATAGACAATACAGATCCGGCAGGAATTGATCATCAAATTGCTCAACTTGGCCCGGAATTAGCATCTACACTTGTAATAGTCATTTCAAAGGTTTGTCAAGAAAAAGAAACACACTATTCCTTCTTTTTTCTGTTGCTTGTTGTTGATAATTTATGAAAATTGAGTCAGAGTGGAGGCACTCCGGAAACAAGGAACGGTTTGTTGGAAGTACAAAAGGCGTTTCGTGAAGCCGGGCTAAACTTTTCAAAACAGGTTTTCATCTCAGGTTCTTCTTTCTGCTTTTTATTATATTTAAAATGCTCCAAGGACCTACATTTACAGGGTAGATGAGCGGTTAATGTTTCACACCAAAAAATATTTCTTTCTTTTTGTAGTTTTTATCTTAGTTTTTTGAAGTATAAATTTTTTTTGTTCTTTGGGTGAATATTTTAATTTTAAATATGTGCATCAAAATATATGAAGTCAATTTTGTTGTGATTATTGGCAATATTATGCAGGGTGTTGCGATTACACAAGAAAATTCATTACTAGACAACACTGCACGGATAGAGGGGTGGTTAGCTAGATTTCCTATGTTTGATTGGGTTGGTGGAAGAACATCTGAAATGTCTGCCGTCGGTCTACTGGCTGCAGCACTTCAGGTTTATATAGTTTCATGTAATTCAGTGAAATTGCAATAGTATTGAGATGATTATTTGAATGTCGTTGTATGCATGTTGTATTCAGGGAATTGACATCAAAGAGATGCTTGCTGGTGCGTCACTCATGGACGAGGCAACCAGGATTCCAGTGGTATATATAAATGCCTTGAGTGTATATAATTGGGAAAGATTATAAAACTAATTTGCTATAAAACCTAGACTTATGAGGTTGTTTTGTTATTGGTAGGTGAAAAGCAACCCTGCAGCGTTGTTGGCATTGTGCTGGTACTGGGCTTCTGGTGGTGTAGGATCAAAGGTAATTACTGCTTAAACAATCATTTCTTTCTTTTCAGATCTAATACATTAAGCTGCTATCAATTCCTCACAAAAAGTAAAAAGATTAAACAGGATATGGTGGTACTTCCATACAAGGACAGCCTTTTGTTATTTAGCAGATATTTGCAGCAGTTGGTCATGGAGTCCCTTGGGAAAGAATTTGACCTTGATGGTAATAGGGTATGTATGCCTGCTTCATCATCTCTTCTGTCCTTAACATAATTTATTTAATAAAGTTGGTCTTAATCCAATCAACATTCTCAGAAAACATAGGTATGTTTTATAAAGTTAATTTTTGTTAGATTTTCGATGCCCCTCTTTTGAGATGTCCTCAATTCTTATTTTCTTGCTGTAAAGATGCATTCTTTTAGTATTATATGGTCCTCACTTCCAGGTTGGATGGTTGTTATAGTTACCAATGGAATCACATTTACTTCAACATTGATTTTTTAGTCCTCTTGTTGAGTAATTGTGTCAGTTAGTTTTCAGCAAAACATCTATCAATTAACAGTCATAAAGTTTATGGCTTGACATTGACAATCAAAATGTAGGAGTGTGCACGAAATGCAACATAATCAAACCATAAATAACTGAACGGACCCAATTAAAAACTGATAGTTTGATTTTGTGTTTTTAAAATACTGATTTTTCGGTTTGGTTTTGCATCACCCAAAAACCGAAAAGGACCGATTTAAATAATTCGTAAGAAATTAAATGGTGTAACCCATAAGTTTTATGGCCTGATGTGTAATACTCAATTAACCAAAGTTTCAAGCCCAACTTCATTATTTTGGCAATTTTTTCGCCCCAAATTTGTGCCAGATGGTAAAATCTAGAAAACCAAAACCGAACTGGACTCATTCTTAATACCAAAAGCTGAAAACACCGAAACCAAACAATTTTCAAAAACACAAAAATCGAATTTTTGGTTTGAGCCGAAACTCACCCATGCACACACCTATCCAAAAATAGCTTTGTTTTTTTCTGAAGAAAGTTTGTGAAGAAAGAATACTGGATTATTTCATTTCTCCTGCAATTGAACTTGTAACATGTTTTGGCGTTAGGCTAACTTAAACCATCATTTGTATAGGTCAATCAAGGGCTTACTGTCTATGGAAATAAAGGGAGCACAGATCAGCATGCGTAAGTTTCTAGAAAGTACAGAGATCACAGTTTTTATATGAGAGATTTATATATTCAGGGGTGGGATCTGGTATTAAGTATAAACAGCTTTCTAACGTGAAATGTGTAAGAAGCATTAGAGTAATTATGCTAACACTAGAGTAACCATTATTACGCTATAGATATTAACTAGATTGTTTATTATCACTCCAGTTCAAAACTATAGCGTAATAATAGTTACTCGTGTTAGCATTATTACTCTAATTCTTCTTACACTTCTCGCGTTAAAAGCTGTTTGTATTTGCTCCTAGCACTATAATTTTGTATACCCCTTAAAAACTGAGATAATATCATATTTAAATTGGTTGGAACAAATAGGTATATTCAGCAGCTTCGAGAGGGTGTGCACAATTTCTTTGCAACATTCATAGAAGTACTACGTGACAGGCCACCTGGTCATGATTGGGAGCTTGAGCCAGGTGTCACTTGCGGTGACTACTTGTTTGGAATGTTACAGGGAACGCGCTCTGCACTCTATGCAAACGGGAGGGAGTCTGTTACAGTCACAGTGCAAGAAGTCACACCTCGGTCTGTTGGGGCTTTAATTGCTCTTTATGAGCGCGCGGTTGGTATTTATGCGTCACTTATCAATGTCAATGCTTACCATCAACCTGGTACACATTAATGTTTTTCTTTAAAATACATGTTTGATCTTAAAGGTCATAGGATCATAAATGCTTTTGTTACAATTCAGGAGTTGAAGCTGGGAAGAAAGCAGCAGGAGAAGTCTTGGCTCTACAGAAGCGAGTTCTTGCAGTTCTCAATGAAGCGAGGTATGTATTTTTTAGAAAAAATTGCAAAGTGCCCTTGTGGTTTTACAATATTGCAAGTTTGGCCTCCAAATTCTTTTAAACACTTTTTTGAACTCCTAATGTCGTTTTCATCGCCTTTGATTTTTCACTGATCGAAGGTGATGAAGTCGACATTAGGAGTTTTGGAGTTTGAAAAGATTATTTTATTTGGGTTCCAGGTTTAAAAAGACACAATTACCTCACATAATGACACATGACATCGCTTTTCCGTTAAAAACTAAATGCAACTAATTGTGGGGACTACATGAAACCCTCTCATAAATGTTTGGACTAAGTTTGCAGTTTTATAAATCTAGGGACCAAACTTGCAATATGGTCAAACGACAGGGACCATTTGTGCAATTCTCTCTAACTTTTATTTTGTGAGCCTCATTTTATATAATGTGAAGAAATATAAATGTATTTTTTTGTATGCTTTTCACAGTTGTAAGGACCCTGTAGAACCGTTATCAATCGAAGAAGTAGCCGATCGCTGTCATGCTCCTGAAGATGTATGTACTTTTCTTTTTTACTATTTAGCTATTTATTTAGACCATGTTCAACTATATGAACGTGTCAATGGGTCAAATGAGTATAATAATAAAAAAGTAGATGAAAAGCCGAACGGGTCAAATGAGTCTAAAGTCATTCAAAGTAACTGAATATGAAATGTATACAACGTTGTACCCAGAATATTACTATTATTGTAATAATATAATTTTTAGCAGAAAATTTCTATAATAAATTAGACAAAAGGTGTTAATGGGACAACAAAACTCTATACAAAATCAATTACATGAAATCACATAAAATTGTTACTTTTTTTTGGTTTCGTTGTTAACATCTTGTATCTCATTTTTGGCAGATTGAAATGATCTACAAGATAATTGCACACATGGCAGCCAACGACCGAGCTATCGTTGCTGAAGGGGACTGTGGTTCACCTAGAAGCGTCAAAGTTTTTCTTGGAGAGTGTAATGTTGATGCGCTGTACGTGTAAGCGTGCTCTTGGGAGCATGCCGGGACAATACTTTTAGTTATATTTAAAGGTAAAATGTTTTCAAAATAAAAGAAGAATGTTCATTCAAATTTGAGGAATAACACATATTTCAACAATACTGGTGACTATGGTTTTGTTTGTGTGCTGCCGATTGACATATCATTGAATGATGTAGCCATTTTGGGTATTATTATTTATGGAATGCTTTGAATAATTTTAGTGTACAAACATTATATGCTGTAAGAATAAAAAATCACTCTTTTTTTTAAATTATTATTTTTAATCTAAGTTCTCTAATTTTGTAATTTCCTATATTATCCTATAAAGTGTAATGTGTGTTTATTTTATAAGACCATGGTCGATGCATCGTATTTGTGATGCATTTGAATGATGTGGCGCCTGCGTTTGGAACAATCGCATTGGAGTATTGTGAGAGGGAAGGTGAAAGAAGAGGGAAGAGAGGGAGTGGGTAGAGGAGAGAGAGATGAAGGCAAAAGGTGATATGAAAGTGATGTGACATATGCCATGGGTGTTGAACGAATCGAATTTCAAATACTCGAATTTTGAAGTTTTGAAGCTGGATTTTTAATTCATTGACTGAATTCGAATTTTCCAAGCTATTTGAAATTTCTGATTATTGAACTCGGAACCGAAATTTTATTATTGAACTCGAAGCGAATTGAATTTTGAGTTTTTCGAGTTTTATTCGAACATTGTACACCCCTAGTTGACAAAATGCTATAGACATCAAAATCAAATAAAAAACCATTAAACGAAGTAACAAACTAATTGATTTTCCTTCTTAAAGTAGTTCACTTTTGATGTGAATTTTGAATCCATTTTGTAAACCAACTCGTTCTGACTTGAACCAAAATAACACTTTTTTTAAACAGCATGTTTTGATCTGAACCTGTACTGACCCGGCACACCGTCTACTTTGCCAGGCCTAAATTTAATTACTACTATTCGTCTATTCATAATATTTGTTCTGTTTTAAATGTTGTTGTAGTTACGTGATACACATACTACTTGCCAGGCTATGAATTATTGCATTGTGATTGACAGAAAGTACAGTAGAAAGTACAGAAACTGCTCAGGCTAGGAAGTGGAAAAAACTAGCATTTACTGAATCACTGATGCATGCCCGTGTTTTTGGTAGCTGGACACCACTAAATGGGTCGCGTATGACTTGACATGTTTAACACGACGCCTATAATTAACCGAATCATTTTCTTAAACACGGACATGTTTGATAAGCAGGTTACGTGACACGTTTAATATGAGTAAAGGAATTGGCGAAGTATATTGAGGGCCCGGAGGCCCCCCCCCCCTGTTTTTTCGCGTGATAGTATAAATTTACCCGTTTTTCATCCGAAATTTGTTATGCAGTGTAAATTAAGCCGCTTTTGACCGAAAATTTAAGCATGGACCCCCTTTTCTTGCGTGGCAGTGTAAATTTACTCGTTTTTCACCATAAATTTGTTATACTTAGTGTAAATTACTAAATTACGCCGTTTTCGACCGAAAATTTAAGCACGGCCCCCCCTTTTTTGCGCGGTAGTGTAAATTTACTCGTTTTCACCCTAAATTCATTATTCGTAGTGTAAATAAAGCCGTTTTCGGTCGAAAATTTGAGCCCAGCCCCAGCATTTATAATTTTTTTAAATACATTTTGAGCCCCCCCCCCCCCCCCCCGGCGGGTATCTTATTCAAAGCTTCGCCACTGAGTAAAGGTATTCAGTTTAGAAGCACGAATGGCACATCACAGAAACATGAATGACACAATTATTGTCAAGATTCACTAAACGTCGTTAAAAAAATTATAGGACAAAATTAACACGATAAATGAAAGTTACCAAAAATAACAGTCCATATTTAATCATCCATAAAACTATGTCATTTTGATAAACGGTTATGAACATTCGTGTCAACTTATTCACCCATTTAAGTCAATTTAAACATGCTATGAGTGTCATAAACGGGTTAAGGTCCCCCGTTCAGACACGTTTTAATCGTGCCATTAACTGTGACCATCAATTCTGGATTATAGCCAAATTCCCACAGGAGGTTGTTCTATTTGCACCTTTTGTTTAAGTTTCAGTAGGCAATGAATCAATTGTAGGAAGAATTATAAGGACCAGATCTAAATTATCGAGAACATCTGGTTTTATTTTATATTTGATGGGTTGCATAGCTGCAAAATTCAGACCAGAACTCCAATCAAAGACTGAACATATGAAAGGATCCTCCAACATTTAAAATACAGCCGGCGTCGTATCAGTTCACCGAACAAAGAACATTAAAAAAGTGACTTTAAATTGTAATGTAGACAGGTACCGTCATTCCTATAGATGAAGCCAAGACACAAAAACATTTCCTAGAGTCCAAACCAATGGAGCGGATGCAACAAAAGCCGCTGCTGGGGTGCGCCTTGCCACCCAGTCAGCTGCTGCAGCTATATTGAAGCAACAGTTGAAGTCTGCAATTCACATTAAAACAGAGGTAACCAATTTTCATTCCGTAATTCGTTACATAAGTTTTGTATCCACATTTGTTACTCATAATATCTGTAGATCTGCAGTCTTGATTTTAACTTTCATCTCATGCATATAATATTCACACATTACACAAGTTAACCAACACAGCATGTGAATATCATATATAGATATATTATATATAGAAGGGAAGAGGGTGACAAAATGTCAGTAGGCCCCACTCTTTTAACTGTTTTAACAAGAGCCAACATCACCAAAAGCAGTACAATACATACAAATACAGCCACCCCCTAACCCCTACCCACCACCCCAAAAAACTCCCTACCTTTTCAATCACTCAGATCTCACTCGAGCCGTCGTTGATCTTCTCAAACCTGGTTTTGAGGTTTCCAAAGGGTTAGTAGGCCGTCCACCTAATCTATCAACCTTAAAACTATCACTAAACCTCTCATCATCCTTATGGTACACGCTAGGATGCCTAGAGTACAAGGGAGACGGGAATGAAGACGAAGATGACGATGATGATGTGTCGGAATCTGATGAGTTTGCATGCAAGTTCCTCCATAATGGGCTGCTGCTGATGCTGTTGTGTTCTTGATCCCAGCCCCATGATTCCATGCTGCTTGAATCCCTCTCTGTGCTGCAAGAGCATGATTCTGACAAGATTCCAGAACCGTCACTTGATGAAGATTCCTCTTCCAGAGACCGGTGACGAACGGTAAGATGATCGCGGTTAACATCCCAAGGAGATCTTAACCCGTATGATGTTGGCGTTTTGTGTTTTTTTGGATCTTGGTGGTTACGCGATAATAAGGTGCGTATCACCCGAGGAGCGCGTGGCGAGCACCTAGTGGTTGCATTTATATCACAAATTGTTAGCTTATTGAGTCGGTTTACTTATATTGCAATAAATTAATAATAAGATACCTTGCATACAGAAGCATGTATGCTCCTTTGGTCAACACGCTCTGAACATCCACCTCTTTCACCTGAAGAACAAAAGTTTAAAAAATGACACGTTTTTCTCTTTAAAAAAAGAGAAAATTGCACAGATTCTCCATGTGGTTTGTTGATATTGCAAGCTTGGTCCCGTAATTTTAAAACTTACAAACTTAGTCCAAACATTTGTGAGATTGGTGCGCATTTAGTCCCTATGTAATGTTTGGACGGACTGAAACAAACGATAAGAACAAAACGTGCAACCCTTTCACAAATGTTTGGGCTAAGCTTGAAATTTTTAAAATATGGGGACCAAACTGGCAATATGGTCAAACCACAAAAACCATTTGAGCAATTCTCTTTAAAAGAAACCTCAAAAACTGAATGAAAGATAAAAGTGGTAAAACCATACCTTGTTGTCATCCATCTTGAACCACCGATTCTCAACGTTTTTAACATAACACACATAATGACCAGAAAACGTGTCATTCATTTGATCCAGGTGAACCACTACGCCATAAAGGCTGTAAACCGGGGATTTGTCACTCGTTCCACTCACATACGGGGCCATGTTTAGAATCTCCGGGAAGCGAATCGATTTGTTAAGCTTCCCATATTTACCAGACTGTAATCATTCAAATAGAACACACGAGTCCAAAATCATTTTTCATTTTGATATATGTAAAGTAATTTTTTTAATATATATAAATAAGTATATAGTATTACTTGAAACCGCTTTAGTGCGATAGTAAGGACGTTTGGAGCTTCCAGCAATGTCAACGTCTTTTTAGCTTTCTCATAGGATTTACACCTGAAAATACATTATATAAATTTATATTTAGAAAAAATCAATACAAATAGCATTCCACATGTATCAAGAACAATATAACAAATCTAAACTAACCTGCTGCACTTATACTTGTTTTCACCATCTAGTATCTCAGTACACGTATATTTATCCAAAGCTTCTTCTAAAGTTGCTATATTGCCTTCGATTTCTACCGTTAAATCCATCATCCGCTCGTTTCGCTCTGATTTGCCTCCACATTTCATGCACTTTATCTACAAAATCAAAAACATGTGCATTTAGACACTCACATTTTAAATTTATTTTCTTTTAGCGAACACAATGTTACCTTAGATCTTAGATAACCACCAAAAGTGAGTCCAACTAAAGTTGTTTCTTCTTCTAACGAGTTGGTGGCGTTTGTTCCTGCTTCCTTTAAGCAAACTGATTGCAAAGTATCAATAGCATACCTGCAACAACAATTGCTGACTCAGCAAGGCTACAATAAATATAATCTTTTGAATAATATAAAAACGAGCTGGTGCACCTTAAAAATTCATGTGCATCTTCTTGTCTCCCTTGGTTAAGGCTGCTTCCAATAGTTTGTATCTGTGAAAGTATGCGAACAGGAGACAGTGAAGAACTCCCATTTTTGGCCCTTAAAACAAGACCTTCAAATTCACATGTGAAACACCAGTCTCTTTTGTTACCTAACATAGAATAACAGCAAAGCATAAAAGTTAAAGTATTTTGTAAATTATTTCCATAAAGAAAGTTGATATAATAATGACTCACATGCTTTCGAGTGAAGTCCTTGAAGAAAATAAGCGTTTAAAGGTGGTGTGTGTGTCAAACACTGAAGCACAGCATTGGCATAACAGCTGCAAAATATTTAGGCGTAAATATATACATGTTAAAGAAAGATAATAATCAAAAATTCGGTGTACACGCTAATCAATGAGTAGAAGCTTCTACCTGTTTCCGCAATTAACAAGGCCAAAAGGCCGCAATTGAACCTGTTTCCAGTTGTAAAGCTTGACAAACATTTCATACGAGAAAAGACCCTGGTATACAATATCAATTAACAAGTCAGTTTATAATTATAAATCTTTTAAATTTCATGGTTCAAAGATAGCATAGATTCCGGTGTTATTATACCTTGCAGCTGTATTTATGTGTCGTTTCACTCTCTGCTCTTTGTGAACAGTGACGAGTCAACTTGGAGGACTTGGGCTGGTCAACAACCTTCACTGTTGATGTCTTTCTTTCCTCATGAACAGCCACAGATTTTATATAATTTGATGCAAGCCTGCTGGTAGATTTTAAAGGCGATGATGTAACGTTCTTGGTGTTGACCTCATGAGTTGACTTTACAGGATTTGCAGAAGGTATGCCACCAAGTGATCTATTAGAATCTTTAACAGGTGATGAAGAAACTTTAGTTTCCTTAAACATCGATTTAGGCAAATCACTGTTACCAACCACATCTTTAGGTTTTAATGTTTCTGAATGATATTTTGGTGGCTTTGTGGAATTGATTAATATTTCTTTTGATAAATCATTTGACTTCTTACTCCCTGACCCATTTGGAGCAGAGACATCCAACATGGTTGTGTTCTTATCGGAAACATCAAACTCATCCAATGTGGATTTCTCGGAATGGAGGGTCCCACCCCAAAAGTCAGAAGAGGTTGTTGAAGGTTCAGAAAAGGAAAAGCCATTAGAAACATCATCTACCCGAGAAGATGAAGTCGACTCATCTAAAGCTGCGTTACGCAATACTGTTGTGTGCTTCTTAATTGAAACATCAAACTCATCAATGGTGGATTTCACAGAATTGAGGGTCCCACCCATAGGGCCATATGAGATTGGTGTAGGTTCAGAAACAGAAGGCACATCATCAACCCGAGAAGATGAAGTTGATGATGTTTGATCAACCTTCACTGAGCCAGTGGATGATTCTGCTGCCACAAAGTTTTCAGACGTGTCATCTGAATCCCCTGAACTGGTAGAAGTGGTTTCAACAGAGGATCTACTAGGGGTAGAGAAAGGAGAATATTCCTCAGACGAAGAAGGTTCAAAAGTTGATCCCACTTCAGGTTGTTTTGCATCCGCTGAGGTGGCTTTGGAATCTTTACCATCTTCTTGGTTGGAAAAAGTATCTTTAACAGGTTTTACAGGCACATAAGGCCGGCATTCATCTTTGTGGCCTTGTCTCCAGTGAATAATTTGACATCTTCCGGAGCTGCAATTAATTTGAAACGTAACTAAATATTAAAATATTACAAGAGCTGAACACAATTCATATCTGAGAAATTTTGAGCTTCAATGAAGAAAATATAAAACACATGCCACAAAAGGGTATGCATTGACACAAAATAACAAAACAGTACAATCATGTACTCAAAATGATGAAATAACAAATGCATCTAACAAGGGGTAATTAACTACAACAATAAAGTAGATTTAAAGTTCAACTGTTTTAATTAAACAAGATATATTTTAAGATACTGGATTATGCAGGTAGACTTTTTGGTTCAAGCAACACAAACAAACTTTAGCACTGCGTAATTACAAAAAACGACATCCAGCGTAATGAAGTGTGTGTGTGTGTATTTGGCCTTGAAGAATTGTATGATTTAACTAAATCGTTAATATGAGAAATATTCACACATATATCTGCACACAAAATCACACACAAACTCGCAAAGAATAAAAAACTATACAACTTGAGGATACTTTTAAAATACATGTACAATTCATACATTCTAATCTTTTAACTAAACTAAAAAAAACAAAATATCCCATGGCCGTCGGTTTTTTTCACAATATAAATGATACAAAACAACTGTTCATGCTAACTATATTTATATAGACCTATCATACCATACATGCCAAAAAAACAGTAACCTCCTAGAAGTTTCCAGCCTACAAAAACCAACGTTACACTACGCCAACGACTTCATGTCACGTATGAGCGTATGACACGCATTAGCGTGATCTAAAAACTTAATTAGATAAAGAAAAAACAACCTTTTAATATAGCTTTTCACAACTCCCAAACAACCATCACACTTCAAACAAATTCTCAATTTAATTAAATGAGCAGAACGGTAAATGCGACAGCATATTAGTTCCATGAAACGCGGACACAGCACATAAAACGTAAAACACCGACTAGCTCAAAACACGTGCAATTAATCAAACAGATATTTTCACACTAAAAACAGCTACACCATATACCTAATCCAACCGATAACCCAGCAATATTTCATAAATTTCAACTTTTTTGCCATGTCAAACCTTCAACATTAGTTTTAGCATCTCTTCATCTACTGTAATACTATAACTACATTAAATTGCTTAATCACGTCTAATCAATCTCCTCTAGTAAATTATACAAAAACATAATTCAGATCAAAAACAAAAATAATCAAGAATTAAAGTTACCAGTAACGAGCTGCTTTACACTTGGCACACCGCGTGCTGGCCGGAGAGAAGCACACGGCACATTTATACACCGGCTTCAACACCGGCGCCGGTGCAGGTGCCGGAGGTACCCAAGCTGAATATTCCGGTGACCTGACCGGTGAACTAGCATATGAATATGATTCAGTAGCCTCAATCTCAGCTCTAGCCGCCTCTTCCGATGCAAACACCAACAGGCGTTTAATCTCCTCACTCCTCGCCGCCGCGTGGCGCCACTTCCGCCGGAGAAAGAATCCGATCGCCGGAAGAATAACGAAGAGTACGGCCAGGACCACCAGGTTTGGAAGCCCTGGATCCTTTCTAACAGGCATGTATTATGTAAAACGACGATGCATCAAGTAGGATGTTATGATGATGAAACCCTAATTTTTCAACTATCATAGATGAGATGAGTTGAGTTCCGTCAAGTCGTCAATTGCAAATTAGATGGTGAAATTGGTGGTTTGTAAAGTTAAATTGATGAAGAATTGATTAGTGGTTGGTGGATTGGTGTGGTGAATTTTGGGGATTTTGGAGATCAAGAATTTAGGGCTTTTGTCTGAATAATAATAATTACAATAATAATAATAATAATAATAATAACAACAAGGAAGAAAGAAACGAATTTAGTTTGACGAGTATACACAGACAGAGACAGTGTTTGAGTTAACTAATATTCCGACCGGAATTGCACGAGGGAAGTCGGATCTTCGTTAATTAACACGTCTTTCTTTATTTGTCGGTTAGAAATAACGAAGAACTTGCATCTTAACTTGTTATTTTATTATACTTCAAATAAATAAATAAATAAATAAATTGCTACTGTACTTTAAAATAAAAATTATATCTTTATAAAATTTTAAGTTTAGACATGTACACACCCACCGACTCTTATCGAATTTTCTTGGAATAAGAGGTTGTGTAAGGGAAAAAAATGGTTTTTGATAGGTGATTTTGGTTTAAGTGATTTTAAGTAACTTGTTATTTTAGGTAGTGGACCTTTTTTAGTGGCGGTCTACATCATTTAAATTGTGAGGTGGCAAGACATGTGAACCCCACTATCTTAGATTGCGGGTTATAAATAGTGGATTGTAATTGATAGTGTATTTCTTGTGTTTAGTTAATTTATTTTACTGTTTTTATTAAGTTTTTAGCTAGATTTGTGGTACTTCATAGTTCATACTGCATGTTTTTGATTTTTAGATCATGGGACATTAAAGATACGTTTTTAGAATCATGTATGTGCATTTTATGAAGTGTCAAGATGATTGGGGATGACACGAGTTCGCATCGGAATGAAACGCAAAGAAAATAATAAAAAGGTCAATTGCATTGAAGGCACTCACACTGGCGCGCCAATAAACCACATGGACTCAACTGGATCATTTTACATTTAAGGGGCTCAAAGTGCGTCTGCCCTGAAACCACATAAACACAATCAGAAATTCTCTATAAGTTTAATCAGAACCTTAGGATATTATGAAATTATGTGGATCTAACTTAAAATTTTGATTAATGAATTTTCAGAAAATGAGTCTGAAATATGTTCGAGTATTTAATATAATGCCCATTGTTCAGAAGTAGAGGAGGTGAATAGGTAATTTGGTTCTTCGAAATATGATGAGATTTGTATGTACATTATAAGCATGGTTACGAAGAAGAGCGTTTAGGCACCGAATAATTACTTGATGCTTAATGACTAGTCGCTATTTGATCAAAATCGATTAAAACTAAGAAAAATTATACATAAGATTTGGTGTGTTTGTGTTTTTGTTTGTGTATGTGTGTGTTTATTTGAAAAACTACATATAAATTCCAATCCGATTAATCGCTAGTCCATATCCACCACCCAACCTAACCAGCTCTACAACACTAATTAGAGGATGACAAAATTTTTTATGCAAGATTTTATAGTGGTTTTGGTGGATGATAAGAAATCCATAATACTCTCTGTATACAACTAAGAGTTTGTCTTCACTAAGAAATCATCTTTACAAGTCGATAGAGATCACCATTACAATGTAGCATTAAGAAGGTAGTGATCAGTTAGTCACTTATAGCTACTCTTATTAATGGTTACCATAAAATCTCTCTAAAGGGTATGTGACGTAATTTGTGAACCCGAGTGCCACATAAGAAATTCGAAACAATCTGCCAGAACTCCTGCCACCAACAACAGTGTACTTGTGCCTAGTGTTGTAAACAAATTGAACGAAATGGTGTTCATGTCCTTTCATTTAACATTAAACTTGTTCACGAACGGTATGAACGCTAACCAGATGGAAAATCTTGTTCGTGTTCGTTCGTTAAGGAATTGAACTTGTTCACAAACGGTTAACGGATGCAAATTAACATGTACTATTTAAGGGAAAAAACACATTAGTTTTCCAAAACATTAGACTGATAACCTTAATTGAATATAAAATTAAGCCCCGTATATAATAATAACAATAATAATAATAATCCTCGAATTGGTGGTTTGTTGTTAGTTAAAACAATACTTCATATAACAAACCATTAACAAAATGAAATTAACATAAACAATAAAATTATAAAATTTAAAGGCTAGGTTGGTTATTACAAATATAATTTTATAAAACTATAAAATAAGCATTTAACTAACGAACATAAATGAACACGTTACCGAACGTTCGCAAACACAACCTTTGTTCATGTTCGTTCATTTAACTATATGAACAAAATTTCTTGTTCGTGTTTGTTCATTTATTGAATGAATGAACGTAAATGAACTTCCCCGCCAAACGGTTCACGAATTGTTCGTTAAATGTTCAGTTCGTTTACAACCCTACTTGATGGCCAAATGCAACTCTCTCACTCTCTCGACACACAAACACATCTCTCTCTCTCTCTCTCAACGGCGAACAATAGTTGTGCCCGCTACCCAATTAGGGTACCCGCATGGCCGACAGAGTGGCATCTTGGAAGGGTATCTGTTGATGTCCTGATCTATGCATCACCTCACTAATCGAATAATGATAACCCTTTTAAATTTCTCACTCATTTATTTGACTAGTTAGGCAGTAATCACCTCTTGAAGTTGCACATAATATTACTAATCGAACGGTGACACACCATACTACTTGTCTCTATATTGTCAAAAAAATAATTGTGTGGTAATGAGCTTTCAATTGCGACTTTAAACACTTGATTGATACCTTATTTTTTTTTTTTAACGACCAACAAAGAAAGTATATTAATGCCTAGCAAATCCCATTTAAAAAATAATGCATTTATATTTATAATCATTTATAGTTATTAAATACCATGATAATGATTTAGATTTTAGAAGGGTAAACCCACAAGAGTAGTTTCTAAACTCTTTTAAATGGTATACAGTTGTATACCAACCTGGCAAGCTCTGTGTGATTTACATACGTATATTCACAATTTATGATTATTAATATAACAAAAGAAACATCTTATATTTAAGTGTTTATAAAGTATTTTAAAATTTCACTGTATGGTTGCAACAAAGTGTGCATGACTAATGAAAATGATTAATACACCTCTGTAAGCAGTTTGGTTTTTACATTGTGTTTTGTTATTAACAATATTTTTGCTTAGTACCTGGTATTTTAATCCACTTATAGTCTTATTAATATGATTTATATATTTTACATCGAGTGACATTAATTTGTTATTATTTTAGCTACTAGTCAAATAATCAAACGTAGCTAGCAAACTTTTACTTCAAAAAAATATATTTTAAAGATCATTACAGTATTAAATTAAAAAAAAAAACGTTGTAATAAATACGTAGTATAATAATGTCGTTGCTCCATTTTGAAAAAAAATGTGAGGTAATGAAAAGAAATTTCATCATCTTTGACCTACTAACGGACCAATATCTATCTTAGAGGTAATCAAGTAATTATTATATATATATAAAAAAAAAAAAAAGTAGTGGGTGAGCTTGAGATAAGGAACATTGTAATGAACGGTGTGGATTCTCTATTTTAGGTGAAACGTAGCATCAAATTTAATTCTTCACTTTAAATTAAACGCATATGTTAAAATTTACATAATGAATCTGTTAATTAAGAGTGAAATTAGGTAAATTGGATAACCACCTAAATATTACTAATCAATAAAACTTACTCAAAAACTTGATTACATACGTTCATAACTAACTCTAGCCAGGCTTAAATTCCTTATTAGATACAAAGTCAATCTATTTTGTATCTAAACATGAATTTGACATGAACTCAGGCAGTAACACACTTATTAGCTAGTCTCGAAATACCTTTAATTCACCAAAGTTGTGAATCTAATTAGCCCAACCTGAATACTGAACTTGTAAAGGGTAAGGTATAAACAACCCGCTGACAAATGAAACTTGTTATAATTGTGGTGGGTTGACGGATTGACGGTTGATGGATTTAATGGTTGGCGGGTTTAATTATACTAATTTGTATCGTGTCGAACCCTTTTAAAATCATGTCGTATTTTGTATCGACCTGTTTAGTGTTTGTTTGTGAATATGAATAATAATTGGCGACTTCGTAACAGTTTAGACAATCAACTACTCAAACACATATAAAACTTTTTCTAATTGTATATGGTCTAATTAACTGTTTTATTTATTTCGCATTCTCAATTCAAACATGGGTTTATATATTTAGTTTTATATTAGAAGAAGCAAATCAAATGATTGGGGGTGTTAACTTAAAAAATAAATATGTTAAGAATTGATCATTTAATGAAATAACTCAAAATGTAATATTTCACTCTTAAAAGTTAATATTACAAAAAAAAATAATAAAAAAAAACTTAAGTAGTAGCACTTTCATCTGAAATCTTAATATAAACATTTTAACAAACCATAACGAATTAACAGATTAACCCACTTATTAAGCAGTCATGTTCAAGTTAACATATTAATTAAACATGTTGTGTTTTGATTGATATGCTTAATAAAATGAGTTGTTTTGCCTGATCCTGAACAAAACACATGAATCATTCGTTTTTTTTCTTCTTCTTTTCGCTATCACATACTTATTTTATTTAAGTTTAAGCTAAAAAAAATTAAAACAATCAATTAAAAATCATACTGAAGACCAAGGTTTTGGTTTCTAAGAAAACATAATTTATTGAAGTTAATCATAATTGTTTATTGACAGAATTACA
Source organism: Bidens hawaiensis (assembly GCF_021521415.1). Classification (NCBI taxonomy): domain Eukaryota; kingdom Viridiplantae; phylum Streptophyta; class Magnoliopsida; order Asterales; family Asteraceae; genus Bidens; species Bidens hawaiensis. The sequence goes on along the minus strand of NW_027492701.1, from coordinate 218,118 downwards.
AATTTTGTCCTTTAAAAAAAGCCAAATTACGGTTCGTGTCCTTTTCTAAGTTTCCTTGCAGGCGGTGTACTTTAAACTTTTTTTTTCTACATGTTATGTCCTTTACGCTAACTGGGTTAGAAAAACTCAGTTAAATGCCCTCACGTGAGGCGCATGTGAGGGCATTTTTGTCTTTTCGTCTCTACCTGCAACTTCTTCTTCTTCTTCCTCTTCTTCTTCTTCATTTTTGGATTCATTTGGATTCATCTTTTTATCAAACAAATCATCCAAAACCCGATGCAACATTTGGATTCATCTTATCTGCAACATTTGGATTCATCTTTTTATCAAACAAATCATCTTTTTATCAAACAAATCATCCAAAACCCGATCAAAATCCAGACAAACCACCCGTTCCATAACCGGGTACGCTCGATTCATCAAACCGGCTTCCGCGAGGATCTCGAGAACCGCGATAACCGAGCAATTCGACACCCGAACACCGTGTTGTTTACTAACCCAATAAAAAACCCTAATTGTGATTCTGGGTTGGTGTCTAATGGAATAAAGAAGCTTAGTGAGCAAATGGGGTTGTGTAATGAGTGGGTTTAGGTGTTTCTGTAATGGGGTTTGGGTTAATTTTGTCGGGTGTGAAAACGCCCAATTGGTTGATGAAATTAGGGTTTTCTTGAAATGGGTATTGATCGGGTTTACACAACCAACCTTGCACCACAACAAAACCCTAAATCAGGTTGTGTAAAGCCGATGGTGGGAGATGCGGCGGTCGTGGTTTAAGATGAAGAAGAAGAAGAGGAAGAAGAAGAAGAAGTTGCAGGTAGAGACGAAAAGACAAAAATGCCCTCACATGCGCCTCACGTGAGGGCATTTAACTGAGTTTTTCTAACCCAGTTAGCGTAAAGGACATAACATGTAGAAAAAAAAAGTTTAAAGTACACCGCCTGCAAGGAAACTTAGAAAAGGACACGAACCGTAATTTGGCTTTTTTTAAAGGACAAAATTTGTAATTCTGTCTTGTTTATTTGAATATTTAACAATTGGACGGTTCATAAGTTCAAAATATTATTGATTTCTGTACGAATATTTAAAGAATAGGACGGTTCATTGATTGAAAAGGTTATAGTGGTTATGAGTCACATTTGTACATTTGATCATGACATCAACTTATATAATATGTACAATTTTTACAAAAAATCTAAAAAAGTATTATTAGGTCAAACACTTTTAAAATATAATATTTTTAAACTTTGAACGATTATCAAATATCAACTATTCAAACACGACCATTACCTATTACGTTTGCCTATGACCAAAATACCATTTTTATAGTCGTGAGGAACATATTATTAAATGTGACCTTTTGATTTTGTTATCATCGAATGACATGTTCATCAACGATTTCATGATAAAACACGTACAATTACTCAAAAGTCATATCTTTTAACTTCACATGTTCATGAAAAACATTAAAAAATTCATTTTGGTTCGACGTTTGTGTGTTGGCTTGATACGATTCACAAAACACACTAAGGCATCCGTCCATTAAAAGGAAGGATAATCTTTGAGACGTGTTATTACATCCTAACTCATTTTTTAAATTATCTTGCCCTTCGTATTATACCTATCACCTTTCATGTAAAAGTATATAAACAGTTATTAACGCACATCCGGGTTTAAAAATTACATGTTTTACAAGTTTTTTTAAAAAAATAAAATATTATACGGTTTATTCTAATTAGATCTCTAAAAACTTAATATTATAAAACGCCTTCACCAAGTCTAAAGCTCATTACATCATGGGCCTAGATAAGCAGCAGAACTGCAGAAGCCCACATAGAATCACAGGCCTCTTAAGAATGGATGGCCACCAAGGGACTTAGGGAGGTTAAAAGCTCGCCCACATATTCACATGCCTACCGCTGATATTTAATGAAGTATATATATTTTTAATTTTAAGAATATAATTGTGTCCTCTTATAAAAAGAAAAAAAAAATCTATGTCGACGCTTCAAGCCCTTAGGTTCTATTTTGTCACAGGCAATGTCGGTTGGACAATCGCTTTTCATGAAACGAAAACTAAAAATCATTTGGTTGCTAATTTTAAAACATAATGGTGTACAAATTAGAAGTTTATACTTAATTTATATGTTTTTTGTAGGTAACGTTAAAAACCGGCTCAAAACTTATGTTACTTCATGTTTTGACCGTTCTGCGGGAAATAAAAAAGCAACTCTTCACTGCTTACATTTCTAACATTGTCCTTGTTTCAACTTTTCATGCTATCTTTCAAGAAACCAAAAATCTATTACAAAGATATTTGGAATTTAAGTCACGCAGTGAAATAAAATAAAATAAAATGGAGAAAATGTCATAATTGCAATAGGTTATTTTGCTTTATGTTTTATTAGTTCAACATGGATTTAAAAAACGATGGATTTTTTTCAAAAGTTGTTGGAGCCGATGGATTTGGTTCGAAAGTTGTCTGAAGACGGACTTGGTTCAAAACTCATCGGCGAAGATGAATTTGGTTCAAAACTTGTCTCCGCCGACAGTTTTGGATGGACATTTATAAAATCTACCAACAAATAAAGCCATTTTAAGAATCTTTCTTCTCAAATAGACTATTTTGAGAATTAAAAAAAAACGTACACATTTCTTTAAAAAGGACAGAAATATACTCCAAAGTTCAAATTTCACGTGCCAAACAATTCGTATGGGCCTCAAAAGTTCAAAACAAATATCTCGTGAGTTTCTGGGCCCTAAACATCAGCTATTATTTTGTATTTTGTATATATTTTTTTTAAAACTAAGAGTCCGTCTAAGATTGTGCGTTGTTGGTCACTCGCTCACTTTTCATAACTTTTACCACCCGTCATATAAGCGTCACCTTAGCTTTTTCTCTGCTCTTTAACTCCATCACTCACACTCACACTCAACCTATATCATAATTCATTCTCCACCATTCCATTTACTTACATTAGTTAAAAACAGAAAATAGAGAGAGAGAGATGATTGGAGATTTTGGGGAGTGAGGCGCATGACGATGGTTAATGGGACCATGTCACTAGTTGTCTGGGTGTAGGTGGCATGGTGTTCCCGTGACACGATTGGTGCCACCTCAACAGCACTAGTGATGGGAAGTAACTCATACCCCTTAGTCTAATAATACATATTTTTCCCCTCGATAGTTGACATCTTTGTTGTTTTCACTGTTTCCAAGCTTTTCATGAAGTTTCGTTCGTTGTTTTTGGTCACTGTTAATACATTCATTATTCAGATCATGTCTATAACTCTATATATTTTAAATAAACTAGCTGAGTGTCCACGCAATGCAGCGGTGTGTGCACGCAACTCGACATAGAACGTATAGTATGTGTCAATACATACGTCATCTGATGACAGTGTGCACGTAACCCGAAATTTGACACGTAACTCGTGCAAAGCAAGTTGCGTGCAATCGAAGATTGAACACGCGTAACCGGCCCAGAATTCACGTTACTGGCATTAAAACATGCTTAACCAACACCACAGGTGTAATTCATAACAATTACTGGTGCAGGGCGCTATGTTGAGCGCTTACCAAGATTTGGTTATGTGCGTTACGTGGTGCTAAACACGCGTTTATCGGCCCCGGTACATGTAAACAACGACAACTGCGTAACCGGTGACGAAAATCAAAAAAGCAAACCCGAAATATACAGTAATTTCAAATATATTACTTTTGTAAACCAACCCGTTTTTTGCCCTAAACCCGTTCCGACTCGACATGTAAGGCCCCGTTACCGGTGCCTCACATTGGACGTTGGATTTACTCATAAACACAGTTCTTTATATCAGAGTTAATTAAAATCTTACGCGGAATATAAAACTTTCATAAAACATTACATATCAAATCATAAACATGTCTTAAAACATTCTTCTTGTCTTTCAAAATCAAAACACAACTTATAAAACATAGCAGGTCTTCAGATGCCAGACTTTTAATCTTCTGCCATGTGTCCCGCTCACGCCAACTGTCGCATTCTACTCACCTGCGTGCATACTAAAAGTCAGCTACGCTGAGTGAGTTCTAGTTAATCATACATCATGCAATACATTTACTTACCTTCAATTACGCATCCGAATATACATAATAATTTCTTTACTCATTTACTTTCATTACATAATTTCATACATGCGTTCATACTTTATAATACTTTCATACTATATAATTACTGTTCATTCTATCTTAGATATTATTAGGGTTTGATCCCTCTTTCCTTTGTCTGTCTCAGATATTATTAGGGTCTGATCGCTTTCTTGTCTATCTCAGATATTATTAGGGTCTGATCCCTCTTTCCTTTGTCTATCTCAGATATTTTAGGGTCTGATCCCTTTCTTGTCTATCTCAGATATTATTAGGGTCTGATCCCTTTTTACTTATCTATCTCAGATATTATTAGGGTCTGATCCCTTTTTTCTCTATCTCAGATATTATTAGGGTCTGATCCCTCTTTCTTCATCTTCGTACATACTGTCTCTACATACCCATAACATACATATACTTTATCTAGTCATTTATTCATATTCATATGTTGTACATATATGTTTATATATCATACACATTCATCTTTCATATACATACCTCCCTTGTCTATACGCGCAATATCCGAAGATCGTTCGCGTACCGACAAGCATTCATTCATAATCATGACATATATCTATCACATAAATTATACAAGGTATACACTTACCATTTAAGGTAAGTGTATTAACTATCACATCGAGTATGCACACAGCCCCGAAAACATAACAAGGAAATGGGGCTAGAAACTCACCTGGATCCTGTTGCGTTCGCCGTTTATCGTAATTCCTTTCCTTAACTGAGCTCGGCTAACTGTTATAATATATATATATATATATATATATATATATATATATATATATATATATATATTTAGTTAATTAACCTTTCACTTGATTAAGTTGGTAATTTAGTTAGCCATCATATTCCTAAGTTAGGCTTGTTTAATTAGAATAGGACTTAACAATCTGTGGGCTTAGTTATATCAGATCCAACTGCCCATTAAGTACTTGGGCCCAACTGGTTTCAGGCCCATACAGAAATTGGGTCAGCCGAGAACTCTTGGCAGAGAACTCTGATGGCCGAAAATATGTTCTGGCCGAGAACCATAAGGTTTGACCATGTATTCTCATGTTTGGCCGAGAACTACATAAGGTGGCCGAGAACCCCATGGCCGAGAACCACATGGCCGAGAACTCTGGTTGGCCGACAACCCTTGGTCACCGAGAACCCATTTTGACCGGGTTTTTCGTGTTGACCGAGAACCCAAGGCAGGTTCAGGTCACCCACACCTGATGCTTTCAGCTCCTGCTTCAATCCTAAAATCCAATTCTAGGCTCATTAATGGGTAACGATCCAAGGTCACACTTTTAACCACCAAATCTCCCATTTTCTTAACTGTTTTACATCCGACGGCATCCCTTCAACAAGATCTAATCCGTTTTACGTATAAAGCGTAAACCTTTATAGGTTTTAAACGTTCTAACTAGATCTAGGGTTCCCTTAACGAACCATAACAACCATGAGCCTATTGAATCCATTTTAATCATCAAGTTTGCATTTTTAGGAAGCATTTAGACTCGTTCTACTCTAGGGTTTAGTTTTATGGCTAACCGTTCATAAAAATATAAACTTTAAGGTTAAAGCACATACCTTTAAGCGTATTTAGGCCTCGGGTTAGCTTGTTTATGAACTAGGATCTTGTATTTATCTTGTATATGAAGATCTATCTATAATCAACTTGATTTCGGTCTCGGATCCCTCCTTTTTCTCTTGCGGTCGATTATGGTAAGTTTGGGTGTGTTTTTAGGGTGTAGAGAGAATAAGATGGATAAGTTGGATGAAAATGGAAAGATTTAGGGTTTAAGGGGTATTTATACTCCCTTAAGCCCATGGACCTAAGGCCCATCTTTCCTTTTTAGTCCATGGTTAATTCCATTTAATTAGTCTACTTATCTTTTCCCTTTTACCATTTAATATTTACTTATTAACACGAGTAACTTTTCCATCATAACGAGTCAGTATTCAATATTATTATTATTCGAAATTTTGGGATGTTACAAGTCTTCCCTCCTTAAAGAGGTTTCGTCCCTGAAACCTAACTATTACATAAACAGATTTGGGTAAAACTTGCGCATCTCATCCTCAACTTCCCAAGTGGCATCTGATCCCTTACGGTGCTTCCATATCACCTTTACTAAGGGTATAACCTTATGACGAAGTTGCTTCTCCTTGCGGTCCACTATCTCGATCGGTTGTTCAATATAGTTCAACTGTTCATAAACCTCAATGTCCATCAATGGCACGTGCGACGTGTCATCAGCCAGACATTTCCTCAGGTGAGAAACATGGAAGGTTGAGTGAATTCCTTCTAACTCTTCAGGAAAATCCAGCTTATAAGCTACTTTACCCAATTGATCTAAAATTTTGAATGGTCCAATGTATCTCGGGCTCAAATTCCCTCTCTTCCTAAAACGAATAATTCCTTTCCAAGGCGAGACCTTGAGCATCACATTGTCGCTAACGTTAAACTTAATCGGTCGTCGCCGCTTGCCAGCATACGACTTTTGTCTGTCTTGAGCAGCTTTCATTCTTGCCTTAATCTGATCAAACTTTGAAGATATCCTTTGAACCACTTCTAGACTTCCCATTTCTTTCTGGCCAATCTCTCCCCAACACATGGGAGTCCTACATCGTCTTCCATAAAGCATCTCAAATGGTGGCATACCAATACTTGAATGGTAACTGTTGTTATTGGAGAACTCTGCCAGATGCAGGTGATCATCCCAACTTCCACCAAAGTCTAAACCACAAGCACGTAGCATTTCCTCAAGGGGTTGGATCGTCCTTTCAGACTGCCCATCTGTTTGAGGATGATACGCCGTACTGATGTTTAATCTCGTTCCCATAGCTTCATGGAACTTCTTCCAGAACCTAGAAGTAAACCATGTATCTCTATCAGACACGATCGATAATGGTACTCCATGCTTAGTTACAACCTCTTTTATGAACAAGTTTGCTAACGTTTCTGACGAGATAGCCTCTCGTATAGGTAGAAAGTGAGCACTCTTGGTCAAACGGTCCACAATCACCCAGATAGTATAATGATGCTTAGCTGTACGAGGTAGCTTAGTTATGAAATCCATGGTGATGTTTTCCCATTTCCATTCGGGTATCTCAAGCGGTTGCATCTTCCCATAAGGTTTCTGATGTTCGACTTTGACTTGTAAACAAGTTAAGCACTTACTAACATAATCCACTACGTTGTTTTTCATTCCTGGCCACCAGTAGTCTCATTTCAAGTCTTGGTACATCTTTGTAGCTCCTGGATGAATTGAGTATCTTGACTTGTGAGCTTCATCTAAGATCCGACCTCTAAGATCTCCATGGCGTGGAATCCACATTTGGTCAAATCTAGTCTTAACGCCATGAGTGTTTTCCATCAACTCATCTTGCTGACCATAAATCCTTTCTTTCTTGACTAACCCTTCATCTACCAACACTTCTGACTGCACTTTGATGATTTCTTCGAAAAGGCTCGAGTTCATAATCAATTGGTATGACTTCACTGTTGCAATGACTTCCTCATTCTTACGGCTTAACGCGTCAGCGACCACGTTAGATTTACCAGGGTAGTACTTAATATCGCAGTCGTAATCCTTTATCAATTCTAACCATCTTCTCTGCCTCATGTTCAATTCCTTCTGCTCTAAGAAGTACTTTAAACTCTTATGATCCGTGTAAATGGTACACTTAGTACCATACAGATAGTGTATCCATATCTTGAGAGCATGCACTATTGTTCCTAGCTCCAAATCATGCGTCGGATAAGTATTCTCATGGACTTTCAATTGTCTAGACGCGTAAGCTATCACCTTTCCTCGTTGCATCAACACGCAACCTAACCCACGATGCGAAGCATCAGTGCAAACAACCAGGTCCTCATCACCATCGGGTAAAGCAAGGATTGGAGCTTGCGTGAGTCTTTTCTTTAATTCCTGAAAAGCTTCTTCTTGAAACTTACCCCAACTGAATACTATCGACTTTCGGGTCATACCGGTCAACGGTGCGGCTATCTTGGAGAAACATTCGATGAATCTCCTATAGTAGCCAGCTAACCCTAAGAAGATTCGTATATCAGTCGGATTCTGTGGAGTCTTCCAATTAGTTATCGCTTCAATCTTAGCTGGGTCCACGGTGATCCCTTCAGGATTAATCACGTAACCTAAGAATTCCACTTCTCGTAACCAGAACGCGCATTTCGAAAACTTAGCATACAACTTCTCTTTCTTCAGAGTCTCCAATACCTCTCTCAGATGCTCGGCATGATCAGACTCGCTCTTAGAACAAATCAATATATCATCGATGAAGACGATAACTGACTTATCCAACATCGGCCGACACACCCTATTCATCATGTCCATAAATGCTGCGGGAGCATTCGTTAGACCGAATGACATCACGAGGAACTCGTAGTGTCCATACCGTTTCCGAAACGCTGTTTTAGGGATGTCTTCCTCTTTCACTTTCAACTGGTGATAGCCTGACCTGAGATCTATTCAGGAGAACCAACTTGAACCTTGCAGTTGGTCAAACAGATCATCAATCCTTGGTAAAGGATATCTATTCTTTACCGTAAGCTTGTTCAACTCGCGATAGTCTATACACATTCTCATACTTCCATCCTTCTTCTTCACGAACAACACCGGTGCGCCCCACGGGGAAACACTTGGTATAATAAAACCTTTGTCGAGGAGTTCTTGCAGTTGGGACATTAGTTCTTTCATCTCGGACGGTGCTAGTCGGTAAGGCGCTCTCGCGAAGGGTTGGGCTCCTGGTACTAAATCTATTTGGAATTCTATCTCTCGCTCCGGTGGCAACCCCGGAAGATCCTCAGGGAATACTTCTGGGTAATCGCGCACTATAGGAACATCTTTCATTTCTTTTGTCTCAGCCGTAGCGTTGACAACATATGCCAGGTAGGCACCGCACCCTCTCCTTAACAAACCCTCGGCTTTTATCATCGAAATGACGTTAAGCCCAGAACTTTCCTTATCACCATAAACCGTCACCGCAGTACCATCCAAGGACTTTAACCTTATTATCCTACTCTTACATATTGTCTGAGCTTCATACTCAGATAACCAATCCATTCCCAAAACTACATCGAACCCTCCTAAGGTCATAACATACAAAGTAACAAGGAACTCATGTCCCTCTAACTCTATCTTACAGTCCTTAACCATTTTCATTATTTTAACCGAAGTGTCGCTAGCGGTTTATACTATAAAAGTTTCAGACACTCGGCAACATTTCATTTTAGCTAATTTACTAAATGGTGTAGCTACGAAACTTTTGTTCGCACCCGAATCAAACAATACTGAAGCGGATATACCGTTTACTAGAAACGTACCTGTGACAACATCGGGGATCTGCTTGGCTTGTTCTTGAGTCAGCATGTATGCTCTAGTCCTTGGCCTTGTTGGTTCGGCATCCTTCTTTCCACTTCCTCCGGCACCACCATTAGTGCATTCCTTAGCAAAATGTCCCGGCTTACCGCACCCGTAACATGCGGGTTTTGCAGTACAATCGGGAGCATAATGCCCCACCTTTCCACACTTATAACTGGCATTTGATCCCAGCCTGCATTCCCCACCATGAGCCTTACCACACTTATAACAAACATCCGATCCTTTTCCCCACTTACACTCACCCCCATGCATCTTTCCACACGTCTTGCACGATCTTTTCACCCACACTTTCTGCTTCTTATCCTTGGAGTTCCACAACGGAGTACCGGGTCGTTTAACAGGAGCAACCCACTTCTTATCCTTCTTTTTTTCTTCCACCACAACATCATCCGCAGCCAGGTCTGCATAAACCATCTTTGTGAGTTCGGCAACAGAGTCAAAGGTAGCAGGTTTACTCGTTCTGACTAGCGTGCGGACTTTCTGTGGCAACCCCCTCACATAACACTTAATTCTCTTAGCTTCAATGTTAACCATAACAGGAACCAACCTAGACATCCGATTAAACTCGGTGGTGTACTCACGATGCCTCATCGTTCCAGCTTTCAAATTTAGGAACTTCGTCTCCGCCTTCTCAACCTCGGCGTCAGCACAGAATTTCTTCATAACCAGTTCCTTCAGATCCTCCCACTTCATAGCCTTGATTTCCTCTTGACTCTTCCTCTGCTCAATCGATTCCCACTAGTACATCGCCTCATCACCAAATGATTGGGTGGCGTAACCGACAGCTTGGTCGGGGCGGCACTCGCTAATGCGGATAATTTTATCCATGGCGGTTATCCACTGAAGAGTAGCGATTGCATCACCCAAACCAGTGAGCTTTGGCGGGTCACATCCTTTGAAGGACTTATAATTGCACCCGCCTCGACCTCTTTTCCTGTCACCAGCTTTCACAGAATTAACCCCACTCGAGGCCTCCCTCTCTTCTTCCTCATCTCTCCTACCATCACCTCCTGCCCCTCCAGCAGTTCTTTCACGGCTTCCAGCAGACCCTCCAGGAGTAATATTCTTTACAGCAGTGGCTACAACTTGGACAATAGCTGCTTGGATTGAGGGATCCAGTTGAACCCCTTCGTTGTTGACCGGACCTCCTCCAGCTGCACTCTCTTCATCCCTTGTGTTGGAAGCTGTCTCGACCGAAGGTTGCTGGGCACGACGAGGCCTGCCACGTCGTCCAGTGCGACCTCCCGCTCCCACATTTCCTCCCGTTCCAGCCATCGTATTCTTAAGGAAAAACACAAACATCATCACTCAAGGAACTATTTAGTACAAGGATAGTAAGGCTAACAGGTAATAACAGTGGCCAACTGTGATTAGCTGATCACGTTACTTTCCGTGTCCTATACACTTCCCTTTATGAGTCTATTTGTGCTGGTTCTACTTTAAACAGTCAGTCAATCAAAGCATTCAATTAATCCTATCCATATCGTACACATATCCTTTCTTTATCATTTAACATACATCATTTAATCATGCATCTTACCTTTGCTGAGCTTGCTTGAGCGACACATGACATTCTTGAACTGGCATCTTCTTTCTTTTCTTACTTAAATCCCATTCTCTGTTCGAGTCTAAGCATGTAGGATGCTTAAATCTCTCGAACTTTGCTCTGATACCAACTTGTAAGGCCCCGTTACCGGTGCCTCGCATTGGACGTTGGATTTACTCATAAACACGGTTCTTTATATCAGAGTTAACTAAAACCTTACGCGCAATATAAAACTTTCATAAAACATTACATATCAAATCATAAACATGTCTTAAAACATTCTTCTTGTCTTTCAAAATCAAAACACAACTTATAAAACATAGCAGGTCTTCAGATGCCAGACTTTTAATCTTCTGCCATGTGTCCCGCTCACGCCAACTGTCGCATTCTACTCACCTGCGTGCATACTAAAAGTCAGCTACGCTGAGTGAGTTCTAGTTAATCATACATCATGCAATACATTTACTTACCTTCAATTACGCATCCGAAGATACATAATAATTTATTTACTCATTTACTTTCATTACATAATTTCATACATGCGTTCATACGTTATAATACTTTCATACTATATAATTACTGTTCATTCTATCTTAGATATTATTAGGGTTTGATCCCTCTTTCCTTTGTCTGTCTCAGATATTATTAGGGTCTGATCCCTTTCTTGTCTATCTCAGATATTATTAGGGTCTGATCCCTCTTTCCTTTGTCTATCTCAGATATTTTAGGGTCTGATCCCTTTCTTGTCTATCTCAGATATTATTACGGTATGATCCCTTTTTACTTCTCTATCTCAGATATTATTAGGGTCTGATCCCTTTTTTCTCTATCTCAGATATTATTAGGGTCTGATCCCTCTTTCTTCATCTTCGTACATACTGTCTCTACATACCCATAACATACATATACTTTATCTAGTCATTTATTCATATTCATATGTTGTACATATATGTTTATATATCATACACATTCATCTTTCATATACATACCTCCCTTGTCTATACGCGCAATATCCGAAGATCGTTCGCGTACCGACAAGCTTTCATTCATAATCATGACATATATCTATCACATAAATCATACAAGGCATACACTTACCATTTAAGGTAAGTGTATTAACTATCACATCGAGTATGCACACAGCCCCGAAAACATAACAAGGAAATGGGGCTAGAAACTCACCTGGATCCTGTTGCGTTCGCCGTTTATCGTAATTCCTTTCCTTAACTGAGCTCGGCTAACTGTTAAATATATATATATATATATTTAGTTAATTAACCTTTCACTTGATTAAGTTGGTAATTTAGTTAGCCATCATATTCCTAAGTTAGGCTTGTTTAATTAGAATAGGACTTAACAATCTGTGGGCTTAGTTATATCAGATCCAACTGCCCATTAAGTACTTGGGCCCAACTGGTTTCAGGCCCATACAGAAATTGGGTCAGCCGAGAACTCTTGGCAGAGAACTCTGATGGCCGAAAATATGTTCTGGCCGAGAACCATAAGGTTTGACCATGTATTCTCGTGTTTGGCCGAGAACTACATAAGGTGGCCGAGAACCCCATGGTCGAGAACCACATGGCCGAGAACTCAGGTTGGCCAACAACCCTTGGTCACCGAGAACCCATTTTGACCGGGTTTTTCGTGTTGACCGAGAACCCAAGGCAGGTTCAGGTCACACACACCTGATGCTTTCAGCTCCTGCTTCAATCCTAAAATCCAATTCTAGGCTCATTAATGGGTAACGATCCAAGGTCACACTTTTAACCACCAAATCTCCCATTTTCTTAACTGTTTTACATTCGACGGCATCCCTTCAACAAGATCTAATCCGTTTTACGTATAAAGCGTAAACCTTTATAGGTTTAAAACGTTCTAACTAGATCTAGGGTTCCCTTAACGAACCATAACAACCATGAGCCTATTGAATCCGTTTTAATCATCAAGTTTGCATTTTTAGGAAGCATTTAGACTCGTTCTACTTTAGGGTTCAGTTTTATGGTTAACCGTTCATAAAAACATAAACTTTAAGGTTAAAGCACATACCTTTAAGCGTATTTAGGCCTCGGGTTAGCTTGTTTATGAACTAGGATCTTGTATTTATCTTGTATATGAAGATCTATCTATAATCAACTTGATTTCGGTCTCGGATCCCTCCTTTTCCTCTTGCGGCCGATTATGGTAAGTTTGGGTGTGTTTTTAGGGTGTAGAGAGAATAAGATGGAAAAGTTGGATAAAAATGGAAAGATTTAGGGTTAAAGGGGTATTTATACTCCCTTAAGCCCATGGACCTAAGGCCCATCTTTCCTTTTTAGTCCATGGTTAATTCCATTTAATTAGCCTACTTATCTTTTCCTTTTTACCATTTTACTATTTACTTATTAACACGAGTAACTTTTCCATCATAACGAGTCAATATTCAATATTATTATTATTCGAAATTTTGGGATGTTACACGACATCGGTCTAACCTGGCCCCTATCTACTCGAACCCGAACCAAATTAACCATTTTTCTTGTATCGACTTGTTCTGACCCTAATCCACTTTTACAAATGACCCAAGCTCACCCGACTGGACATGTCACCTGTTCTACACGGTAATCGCGTAACATGTTAACTTTTTAAAACTAAAAAACTATATCAATATCATACTCAAATTAAAGAGAATAAAATACTCGTTTTTATGATATAGTTATTTTAAGAAAAATATTAACGTGTCGAAAGATATGGCCGTTAAAAAGTCGATGGGCAGTTGGTTTTGAATTAGGGGGCATATGTGTAACTATTATCTAAATTTACAAAAAAAGTAGTGAAGTTGAGGGACCAAAGTTATAATTACATTTTAAATGAATGAAAAGACTTAATTAACCTTAATTTTTTTTTGATGCATTGTGTGTTGTACATAAAGCATTGAGTTTGGTACCTCTTAAAATTTAAGAAGTCCCTCACTAATGCTTTATATATAGTATAGATAAGTGGTAAAAACAATGTTTTAAAAACCGGTATTTTACTTGTACTGGACTGAGCTGAAAAATGGTACAATCGGTTGAACCGGGTTGTATCGGGAGGTTCAACCGGTTGAATAGTATACCTTATAATTTTCTATAATTGTAACTTCAATCCAAAAATAACCCAAAACTAAATGATTCTTATAACAAAAAATAATCCAAAAGTTATTTCATATTAAACAATAATACAAAAGCAATCAGTTTAAAAAAATAGTCCTAAATTTTACACGTTTGAATGTTAATTGGTGGGTTAAAAGTATTTTTGAAAAAATATGGGCCGCAAATATAAAAAAATTCTCGGGCTTAAAACCGGTATTTTAGACAAAAACCGCCGATACAATTATCTAGCAAATCGGTCATAAATACCGGACTCAAAATACCGGCTTAGTGTGCGAAATTTGGTTTAACCGGTTCAATCGGCCGGTTAGAATCGGTTTTTAAAACACTGGGTAAAAGTAATGAAACCACCATAACTTAGGTGTAGTTTGTTTTTTAAGAAATAAAATATAGACAGAATTACAAATTTTATCCTTTAAAAAAAGCCAAACTACGGTTCGTTTCCTTTTTTTAGTTTCTTTGCAGGCGGTGTACTTTAAACATTTTTTCTTACACGTTATGTCATTTACACTAACTGGGTTAGAAAAACTCAGTTAAATACCCTCACGTAGTTACGTGAGGCGCATGTGAGGGCATATTGGTCTTTTCAATGAAGTGGTTCAAATATATTATTGTAAAAATAAATAATATATATTAAAGTGATTCTCTCTCTCTTCTCTCTCTCTAATCCTCTCCCTCCCTGTCTCCACACCAACATCACCACTTCTTAGTCACCAAAAACCAACTTCCTTTCTTCTTAAATCGGGCACCATCTCCGGTCATCTTCTCCGACGAGGAAGACGAAACCCTTATTAACCGCACAAATCGAAACCCTAATTAACAACAACCATCCTTCTTGTTCGCTAGATCTGGGACGTTTCATCTCTTCGCTAGATCTGGGACAAATCGAAATCCTAATACCTACTGCTTGTTCTTCTTGTAATACATTTGTGGGCTATTCAAAACAGTGGTGGTGGATGGGTTGGAGGTGGCCGGATCCGGTGGTGGTGGAAGTAGTTTGCGTTTGGGATATGGGTGGGTTTTGCCAATTCCGATACCGAGGTGGGTTTTGGGATACGGGTTTTGGAAGAGGATGGGAGTGATGATGATTGGTGGTGGACGGTGGTGGTGGTGGTTGGAGATGGGTGGTTGACGGCGGCGGTGGTGATTATTATTTAGAGGTTGAAGACTTTTTGATTCCGACAAGGTGTAAGTTTTTTAAGTTGGCCGGAATTAAAAAGAAGGTGGCCGGAATCGGAAGAGACGACGGAGAACCATGGTGGCTCAGGCTGGGTGAAGGTGTGGTGATGGTGGCTTCGGCGGAGAAGGGTATGGTGGGCGGAGTGGTTGTGGTATGGTGATGGTGTGGTGATGGTGGTGGCATAGAGAGAGAAAGAAGAGAGTTTGGTGGTGGTTGCTGGAGGTTGAAGGTGGGTCTTGATGGTGGGTGTTGGTGGTGGGTTTGGTGGTGGTGGATGAGTTCTGGAAGAAAGAGAGTGTTATATAAACTTTTTGCAGGTGTAGACGAAAAGACAAAAATGCCCTCACATGCGACTCACGTGAGGGTATTTAACTGAGTTTTTATAACCCAGTTAGCGTAAAGGACATAACGTGTAGAAAAAAAAAGTTTAAAGTACACCGCCCGCAAAGAAACTAAAAAAAGGACACGAACCGTAATTTAGTTTTTTTTAAAGGACAAATTTTGTAATTATGTCTAAAATATATGTAGTTTGCGGGCTACATTTGTAGACCTATGTATAAAAAGAGGTGGACCAATTGTGTACAATCTGTAATAAGAAGATTGTTTGCCTTTTTAACTTCTGCAAGCTGCTAAAATAAATTAAAATTAAATAAACCGATTTTGTAAATTAAAAGAGTGTTTCAACATTTAAATTTAAACAATAGTTATACAACACTGAAATAACATTCATTAAACCACAATAACATTTTTTTAATCATTCATTCCATACGTTGGTTTAAATGCTCAGCGAGGGGTGGAGGGACGACAACCGGTGGAGGAGCGAGGGATGATGGCTAGGGTTGAGAGTCTGTGAAGGAGAACGATGGTTTATGATGTTAGAAGATATAAAAAGAGGTTAGGCTATATCTACATCAAGAAGAGCCTGCAAATATATGTTTTACTGAAACGCATGCGAGAAAACAAGCACTCTACAAAAGCTCATGTCTGCGTGGCGCAGACAGAAGAGCTCCCACAAAGTTTTTTTTTTTAGAAAACAAACACCACCTTACTTTCCTATACATTGCGCCTATATAGTATAAGATTCTATGTATTATATGTTTGGAATGTTTGTAAAACTTTATTTGAAATGTTTGTTTGGTGGTTATTGAGTGGGCCGGGCCTATTGGTACCCGTGACCGACCGATCCCGTGGTTTTAAGTTGACATGCATATGATTGAAAATTAAAAATATTATCACTTGACATTTTCTATGTTACATGCATATGAAATATAACCTTACACATAAATGCAATTTATGAATGAGATAAAAATCAGTCACAAGCTACGCGAATCCATTTATGACACAATGATATGGACCACAAACGCCAAAATGTTTTTAACCTTTCTATAGGATATAAGACATAATGAAGCTTAATCATTATGGCAATTTTGTCCTCAATGACTTAATTTTATCCTTCCAAAGTGTCACTTAACGTCGAGCCAAGAAACAAAGAAGATAGGGGGTATTATTGTCAATTCACATGTCTAATGGTTTCTTATATATAGAGAAGAAAGAATGTTATGAGGTACAAATCCACCCAAAGTCATGGACACCACTATTTTTGCTTACTTCTTCATTGTTTTTCTTTCCACTTCAAGAGCTTTTGATCCATGTCCATATTTGAAACCAAAATCAGATCTTTCCATCATCCACATTTATGGAAAATGTTCACCGTTCGAGTCGCCTAAATCAACTTCTTCATGGACCACCACGGTTCTCAATATGGCATCCAAAGACCCTCAAAGGCTAACATACTTGTCAAGCCTTGTTGCCACAAAGCCCACATCTTCGGTGCCAATAGGGCCGGGCCAAATCATAAACATCGGTAATTATGTGGCCCGTGTGAAAATTGGCACCCCAGGTCAACTCATGTTCATGGTTTTGGACACGAGTGCAGACACTACATGGGTACCATGCAGTGGGTGTACTGGTTGTTCGTCTACCATGTTCTCCCAAAACACATCAACCACTTACGGGCCATTGGATTGCACCACTTCTGAGTGCGTCCAGGCCCGTGGGCTTTCATGTCCAACATCTGGATCCACAATTAGTAATTGCTTGTTTAACCAATCTTATGGTGGCGATTCCTCATTTTCGGCCACTTTATCCCGCGACTCTCTTCAATTGGCTAATGACATAATTCCTAGCTATGTTTTTGGATGCATTAGCAATATCTCAGGACATTCTATCTCTCCTCAAGGCTTGTTGGGATTGGGACGAGGACCGATGTCACTACTTTCACAATCGGGTTCGCTTTACTTTGGTGTGTTTTCATATTGCCTCCCTAGTTTTAGATCCTACTACTTTTCAGGGTCACTTAGGCTCGGCCCAAATGGCCAACCGAAAACTATAAAATACACACCACTTCTAAAAAACCCACATAGACCTTATTTGTATTATGTGAACCACACTGGTATAAGTGTGGGTAAAGTCAAGGTACCCATACCTCCAGAGCTACTAGAGTTCAACCTAAACACCGGTGCAGGAACCATTATCGATTCAGGAACGGTTATAACCCGATTCGTGCCTGATGCCTACAACATAATCAAGGAGGCGTATAGGAACCAAACACAAGGACCATTTTCGTCATTAGGCGCATTTGACACGTGTTTCTCAGTGACTCATGAAGATGTAGCCCCAAGGATGACATTCCATTTTACGGGATTGGACATTGTTCTACCTATGGAGAATACATTGATACATAGTAGCGCGGGGACACTTGCTTGCTTGGCGATGGCGTCAACTCCGAATAATGTGAACTCCGGGTTAAATGTCATTGCTAATTTGCAACAACAAAATTTGAGGATTTTGTTTGATATCCCCAACTCTCGTGTTGGAATTGCTCGTGAAATTTGTAACTAGATCCATTTAACTCGTCTTTGTTGTTAATTCCTATTGCTGTAGGCAAGTTTTCATATCTATTTGGCATTATGCATTCGTCTTTCTCATACGCTACTACCTAACTGATATTTTCGTACGTATTTTACAGGTAGAGTAATTATGTAACATAGAGATATTTCCTTCTACTGACCAAATTTGTGTTAGACCAAATGAACCGGTGTGAGTTAATTCATGTTAGGCTATCGATTAGCATAATAGTAAATCTTGAGTTACCAAAATTTTAATTAAATAAATCTTTGATGTAAAAATCGATAGAAATTATAAATGTGTGTAGAGTATATCGACGGTTAACTATAATTGATGGACATTTGGGTTTCCAACACCTTATATATTTTACGGGGAAGGTTCATGTACATTTTAATATTAACATGAAAACATAGGAACCAATACCAATTTAAAAAAATATGAGAACGTAAGAAACAATACCAACTACAAAAGCAATCTACATAAACAATTATTAGAAAAAAAACCTAAAAATTACAACAAAAGAGCCAAAAATTAAGAACAAAATAATAACAACAAATACCAGCATATACTTATAACAGCAAAAGAAAAAACCTAATAATAACAAAAAAATATAAATAAGCAAATACTTTTAACGTCTCATAATCGAAAATTAGCAAATACGAACATAAAATAACAGCAAACACCTATAAAAATAAACCTACTAATAACAACAAATTGATTCTCACTGTTTTCATGTTAAGAATAAAATGTATTTGATCTTGTTTCTATATTTTACACCGATTGTATACAAACTGTTACTTATATAAACTTTTTTTTTTTTGAAACTTATATAAACTTTCTTATACCGGTTAAATATGGACCTTTTTTTATGTTAATCTATTTTTTACACTGGTTAACCGGAACAAGGGTTAATAATGGTGAATCATTAAATTAAATAACTTTTTACAACATCATAACTAACTGTTGCTCCAACGTGTTTATTTCAATGTTAATGTTTTTAATGGTTTCATGAATTTTTACCACGCTTATTTTATCAATGTTTCGATATAAACTTCAATATTATTAGCGTGCCACAAGACACAAGTTTCAATACTAGTTTATCATACCTGTTAGCTCAAGGCCCATGTGACAATTGATGATTCATGTAGGCTTACCTTTCTCAGTTTAAATTTCTCTAAAATTATATGGTTCTGTTTATTTCTAACTTGGAATTTGAATTAAGAACATAAATTACCCAACAAAAGTCGAAATCTTTTAAAATTATTTGGTCATACGGAAGTTAGTTTTTATTTGATTGAAGTGGGTTACAGGGAGCCTAACAATTTTTGGGCTTAGGCCTTTTCTATAAGTTTTATTTCTGGCCATAACTTCATTAGGTCCATTAGGAGCTTAAGGCAGCATGCGACATTTCGCCATGAAAGCTCATCAAAGTGATCAAACTCAATTTTATTAAAATTAAAACCAAATACAGGTAAAGGCAAGGCGATACTCATCTTAGGATGTTCTAGGCACAGTTTTCAATTATTTGATTTTGAAATATAGCGATTCTTTGTAAATTTGGGGAAACAAAGTTTACCCTTTTTATTTTTTTAATATTTTTTGAATTTGTTGTTAATAGAGGAGAGTGAAAACTGTAACAATCCATGTACAAAAAATATTATTTAATTAAGAAAAAGAGAAATGCAACGTTTTTTTAATATAATTATAGAGATTAAGATGATAGATAGGTTGAGAATGCTTTTATTACAACCAAAAGTTATATGCAATCATAATAACAACAAATACTTATATGCAAATCAAAATAACTATCAAATAAAATTTAGAATATTGATAAAGCAATATTATCCAATTAAGTGTTAGAAAACCAATAAACACATGACTCATTCCAGCACAATGTAAAAAATGTAAAAGAGAGTACATCTTATTTTTCATAATAAAAATTTATTCTAAACACGGGCTAATGTAACAACAATATTTAAATCGTATAACAACATTATTCGGCAATGTTTTTCACTTAAACAAGTTTTAAAGAGCAAAAGATGCTCTTTTCTATGGTATAGTTTTTAAAAAAAATTCAAATGACTTTTATATTTAAAAAGGTAAAAAAAAACTATATCATAAAAATGACCATACAACCCCTAGATTAAAATTCGCCTACTATCATGTGTCTTCAATATTGGTTCATACGTTTGTAACAGGCTTAACCTAATTTTGTAAAAAATCTTACCTATATATATACCATAAAACCATTCTAGAAGAAAGGAAAATATCCAACTAATAAAATAATGTATTTTTCTTCTCATTCAAATCATAGACAAAGAACACTACATATAAGACACACCAACATATTTTCAAGAGAGTCACATGGGATCATCAAAAAATAATTATTCCCACACCCCTTTACATATATAAAAATAAATACTAATATTTGTTTAAAAACTAAAAAAAATAGTAATAATGTCAGTAAATGTTTCTTCAATTTGAAGATCGATCAATAAAAGAATCATAAATAAAAAAATTATCTATCTGCAAAAGCTCCATAGATAGATATCTCCACCTTCTTCTTCTTCTTCTTCATAAACATCTTGGTTAACTGAAGAAGCAGAATGATCAAACTCAAAAAATGATGTATCAACCATCCCATTAATATTATTATTGTATGTTGGTGAATCCAAGTTGGACCATGGTGCAACCATTGACATTAAGGTGCCATCAAAAGGATCAATATTTTCTGAGAAGAATGTTTCATCATCTTCAAATAGATTGGTAAGTGATGGTGTAGTGGATAAAGATGATGAAGAATATGATGGCGAAGGCGATGGTGGTGTTGGAGTCTTGGCGGCTGCTGCTGCGGCTATCTTTTGAATGGATTTGGGAGACATTGAGCAGTCGTGGTCGTAGTGGTAGTCGTGATGAGAAAAGTTGAGTTTTGCAGTTGGACCCTTGAGGCAAAGTAAGGCAGCATCATAAGCTCTAGCTGCTGCTTCTGCAGTGGAATAAGAGCCTAACCATATTCGTGTTTTTTGATTGGGTGCTCGGATCTCTGACACCCATGAACCCCAACTCCTCATTCTCACTCCTTTGTATTTCTTCTTGCTAATATTATTTAAGAATGATGATGTTTCGGTTTCATTAATAGTCTTTTGTTGTTTCTTCACCATTTCTTTCTCTAGATAGAAGAAGATGACTGAATAGAAATTGAATTTGTTGTCTGTCAAGAAGTGATGATATGAAGATGAAGTGAAACCAAGTTGTTACTGTATATATAGTCTTCATGTGGAGTGAAATATATGGGTGACAGGTGTTTTTCTTGTTATTTTAATTTGTAAACCTTATATTATTAAAATAGAGACTTGGAGTTCACATTATTGCATCAAATCCGTTTTGACTTCTCTCTGAGTTTTGCTAGCTTGTAGATAACACTTATTTGGTATGTTTATTTTTTTTTATCTACGTTTGAAACAGACCTTCGACATTTGAGTAAGTTTTGTGAAACGAGATGTCAATCGTTTATACTGATTTGACATTTCAGGAATGACTCATCTAAAAACACCATCGACAGGGAACCTCCCAGTCATGTTTTGATTCAGAGATCATTATATCTCAGGCCTTAACTATTAAAAACATTCCATTGGAACATAAGACAACACTTAGTTTTATGTAATCAATCATGTCTACGAGTATTTTCTGGATTGACGAGTGATTTCTAAAAATACAGTGGCTAGTACTCCTAGTTGTACATATACTTGATTGGTTACATAAAACTATGTGTGGTATGACTGTATGAGTTGACTAGTGCGTAAAGTAGTGGCTAACACTCCCTTTGCATAAATTAACACTTTATGGCATTACACAATGAAATATACAAGGGTTTATGTTGGTCCTGGGATTTGGGTTTGCCTAGTAATGAACTCAACAAATGATTAATGATTTGTGTGGAATGAGAGATCAATACCATTACACACGAAGAATAGATTACATATAATGTAGAGCTTATTCTTAATCATTTTCAAATAACTACAGTACTATAGTTATATATCGTTCCCAGTTCATTAGAATCATTACAAGTAATACTGCTGATCAATTAAATCTAACGTGTTGCTAAAACAAGCACATGCAAAACACAATCAAAATGTACATTGATCAAAATTAGTCGTCTCTCGTAAGATTTTTTATCATCTACACAAGTAATAGGAAACTACTCAATAATCATAGAGTAGAGAACAAAAGAAACAGAAAAAGATTGCCTAGAGATGTAATTAGACAAGTTAAAGGAAAAAGAAGAGAAAGGAGCCCGTGAGTGTGTTAATTGAGGTGTACGAGTTCCTTTATATATGCATCGTTGAGATGAAATCGTACATACACTACTCTAAATACGAATACGAATACAAATCTAAGGGGCTTATTCGCAATCTAGTGCTTAATCAATAAAATGTCAAACTGATTAAAATGTATCATTTGAATCATTTAACTTGTCTCAGAAACTTAACTATTAAGATGTTACATAAGTTATTAAGAGGTGTAACCACGTACGCACTCTACTTCTAAACGATTTAGAGGTAGCATCTTAATCATTAGAAAACTAACAAACAACCCTAAGTTTATTAATATGTGAATGAAACTCAGTGATACACATACATTGTTTATTAGAATGAAGACGTACACACAAACAATCATAAATATGAAATTGAATAATATTATGACGTGTGGCAAAGAGAGAAACTGGATAAGGGGTGTGTTGGAGCCCCCGCTGGAGCCCCTGGCCCTGGTGTGGAGGGCTATTTCAATATTCCCAACGGCTATTTCTCTCTCTTCTCCCGCGACCAGGCTCACGCCTGCCTGGATTTCCGCGCTCGCGCCCCGCTCGCGCCCCGGTGGTGTTGGGTTAGCGCCCCGAGGCGCGAGCGGAGGGGCTCTCGCGCCCAGGTTAGCGCCCCACACCCCTCAGCCTTAGTACCCTTTGGTGAAAGTAATAGATATAATATTATATGACGTGATTGAAGCCAGTACAATGATTCTGCATGGTTAATGACCTCGTATTAAATAATTATAGAAAGGTACGGAAAGGAAAGTAAAAGGAAGAAGCAAAATACGCCGCAATGGAACAGTACGTAAACCCCTGCCCCGGTCTGTGTGCTTTTAAAACTAAACAAATAAACAAACCAGCTGTTGCTCTGCTGTCTTTAAAACCGCGTTCTAATTTATATTATATTCATTTTGGTTTTCATTTTCATTTTCATTTTAACCCTCTTTTTCAAGCATAAAAGTATGAGAAAATTCCCAAAATGATTCAAAACAAGAGAGAGATGAAAAAAAAGACTCTAATTATGTCAAGATTCCCAAAATGATTCAATAAACATGTACTGAGGCGACAAGTTGGGAAAATATACGACGAGATTTTTTAACCAATCAAAAGGTGACATGTGTAAAGGTTTTGACACACCAGACGAGATTTTTAAAAATACCGTCTGGAGAGACGGTTTTTTAAAAAGTTTATTAAGTTAAAAATATGGTCGGAACAGACGAGATTTTTAAAAATCTCGTCTGGTGTGTCAGAACATTTACACATGTCACCTTTTGTTTGGTTAAAAAATCTCGTCGTTTATTTTCCCAACTTGTCGCCTCAGTACATATTTATTGAACCATTTTGGGAATCTTGACATAATTAAGATTTTTTTCTCTCTCTTGTTTTGAATCATTTTAGGAATTTTCCTTGAAAATATTCATAAGGTTGCAGACCAAATCAGGTAACATAGATATATTAGACTCTTTTCTTTTTTGTTATTCCTGTATATTTATTTAATCTTATAAAACATATATAACAAAAGATTATCACGTAAAAGATAAAACACCACACATTTTAACAAAAAAATAACTATGTGTCTATGTGATAAACTTACAATATTTATTTTCTACTTTTGTAACTTTGGAAATGAGAATATCCACCCTAAAAATACAGTTTTGTACTACTCCTTTTCAAGAGACAAAGTGAACTTTTTCCCATGTGGCCCTAAGCTTTCATATTTAGCTTTTATACACAAATATCAATTCATATTGCTATATATATTTTGAAAAAAAGTATTTGGATGATCATAGTTTTATTTAAAAAAAGTTAAATGGATATAAGTAAGACAGTGATGTACGCATAACATTATATATTGCAGGGTGAGGTTACTGAACAATAATTGCTTAACATACGATAGGTATGAGAAACGTTCAAAGGTAAAAATAAAAACGCTCAAAGGCAAAAATACTAAACGCTCAGCCAAAACCTAAAACGCTCAGTCAAAAATCTAAAACCCTCAAAAAAGGTTTTCGTGAAGAAAAGTAAAAAAATAATCGATTAACGATCCAAAACTGTTTATCGGTGAACCAATTATTAATTGGATATGTATTGACGATTACACGAACTTGTGATTTGATTTCATGGATCGATTTTATGAAACATTATTCTTGTATTTAATGTACGTTAAGCAATTATTGTATTACATATTTTCTTTGCAAATCTCCTTAACATATACTCCATAAATTAGTAATTTTTTCAATATTCGAATAATATAACCAACTTGTTAAAATGTGCACTGAGAAAGTTGGAAGTGATCACGAGATACCGCCTAACCAAGACAGAGAAATTTATATAATTTATGAGATTTTTCAAAGAGAATTATTTGGTGGGGTCGGTAGTTAATATAACATCTAGATGCAAGTATGTACCCTAAAGAAGTCAACATCAAAAACCTCATCTTGAAAAATTATGCTGTCTGCTCATGCAATGTAGTACTTGATTGTACACATATTACTTTCCTGGAACCTTCACTTTGCTATGCCCATTCTTCCTCAACTACCTTCAAAATTATGTGAAAATTATTTGAAATAGATCTTATGGATTTAATATGTGGAATACATCCATCACATAATGGGTATGGTAAAGTTTTGTTTATATACAAAGTTATCATACTTTATTACACCTACCTGATAATTCTAGATGTAGATGTGTTTTGAAGAATCTATGAAACATGTGATGTGTGTCGTTGGAACAAAGTTTACAATATGGTGTCTCCCAAATGCTTTAATACTAGATAAGAATCTCATCGTTGGACATGCTATAAGGGTTATGTATCGTGATCATGCGCTATGACGTGAGATTAATGTAAATTTGGTGCAATACCTGCTTGAAAGACTCGAATGAATAATGCGAAAACTATAAAGGTGTTTCGGTTTGATCTGAAAGGGGTGGTTTGGAGGAGATCATAATCAAAAAAGACTGTCTCCGCCGCGTAGCTCAAGTGGTTAAGGGGGCGTAAGACTTGGAACAATAACCTAGAGGTCGTGGGTTCGAAACCGATCCTAAGCGCCAATCGCCTTGCCGCTGAGTGAAGCTGATTTACCTCTCATGTGATGGGCCTGGGACGGTCTGACGAGAGCTGGTTTGCGTGTCCAGAACAACACGTTTTGGAACAATAATCAAAAAGACTTAAATCAAGCCAAACTTGGTGGATAAGTTTCCTTATAATATATGGACAAAATGACAAAACAGGTCCTTTATGTTTGCATGATTTTTCAATAGACGTCCTTTAGCAAACTTAATAGCAGAAAACATCATTTATGTTAAAAAAACGTTGCACGGTTCGTCATTTTCACTAACGAGGGTTAGTTTTTCTCGTTAAATCAAGTCATGTGCACCTCATGTGAGGGCAATTTAGTCTTTTTACACCCTCAGGGGTTACTTGTGTAATTGACTAAAAGTCTTGGTCTTTAAATAAATAAAAGTTTTTTTCTTTTTAACCATCATCTTCCCCAAATAATCATAACCCACCGTCTACACCATAACCAAACACCAACCACCACCCATCACTCCGGCCACCACCATCCCATCAACTCCGACCACTACCGTCAACTCCGGCCACCACCACTATGTATATGCTTTCAACAAATCATTCACACCCCATCACTCTCACAATCTCACGCCGCCACTACCGTCGCCGTTAACATCACCCACCTCTTATCCCCATACCCAAACTTCTCCGACTTAAGATATTTATTTATTCTCTTTTCTCTCTCTCACTCCCTTACTTTTCTGCAATTCATCACCACCACCCATCACCACCATTAAACAACCTAACAATCACCGAAACCGCAACTACCACTACGATCACCAAACTACCACCACCAACGTTGGGCCGCTGAACCCACCGGAAAAAATAGTTTAACGAAGTCCGATTGAAGCTCCTCTAGTATCAATCGGACACCAATTTAATGTAAGTAAAACATAAATCTACTCAGCTTTGCATTATGAAGAAAAGCCCTATCGTATGGAGTATAATTTTGAAGCGAATTTGATAATAATTTATAAGGTTTTAATCGGAAGTTGAAGGTGGAGTGGTAAGCTCCGGCTTATTTTAATCGGGTATTGTAGAGTTGGTGGTCATTGTGGGCAGTCGTGTTGACTCCGGTGAAAAGAGATAACATGTGGCGACGAACAGTGGTGGTTGTCGGCGGCGTTGGTGGCGGCGGTTGTTGACCACGGCGCCACCAGATCTAAGCAATATTGAGGATTTCAAAAACTCACTAAGGCGGTGACTGTGGTGTTTCGGAGTGGTGTATGGTTGTAGATGGTGGGTGTAGACAAAGATGATGATGGATAGAGATGGAGATGATGGTGGGTGTAAACAGATTAATGAGGATGATGATCGGATGTGTGAAGATGTGAGAGAGAGGAGAGAGAGAGAGAGAGTATTTATTGTAAATATGATATTTGTTTTATTCAATTATTAAATATATATGTGAATTTACAAAATTAGCCTTATCCTTAATACATATTATCAGATTTAACGAGAAAAGTTAACGGAGTTAGTGTCAAAGGACGTAACGTGATAGGGATTTGAAACATCAAGTATGTTCTCTGACATTAAGTTTGCTAAAGGACTACCATTGAAAAAACGTTCAAACATAAATGACGTGTTTTGTCATTTTGTCTAATATATGCCTTAGATATAAAGCTAAAGTCTCATTATTATTAATAAAAAGGAGCCATTCCAACTAGAGAGCTTGTGAGGTATAGTGAAACGGGCATTTTCTCGGCCATGGGTCTCGATGACTTGCATATTTTGATATTTTGGCTCGATT
Organism: Bidens hawaiensis; assembly: GCF_021521415.1. Taxonomy (NCBI): domain Eukaryota; kingdom Viridiplantae; phylum Streptophyta; class Magnoliopsida; order Asterales; family Asteraceae; genus Bidens; species Bidens hawaiensis. The sequence goes on along the minus strand of NW_027492701.1, from coordinate 190,703 downwards.
TAAAGGAAGGAATCACAATTTCCAATCATAGCCGACACGGCACATGAATTACTACTTGTCAAAGCTTCTATGGTAGCTTCAAATATGATTTTTCATGTTGACTCCCACAACAATGAAAATGTGTGTTTGCTTGAAGATCTCATGAGCGTGGCGAAACATATATGATCCACGACAAGGAATTAATTGACCAATGACCTGTTTAACAAAAAAGAAGATACACGATACTTAATTGAATTTTATCAAGTCTGCTCATTTGAAGTAAGTCCAAGAACACAAGCCCCATGGGATACATTATCTTGTGGTGTTGAGCTATTTTTTTTGCATGTGGTGGTGTTGGGCTGAATTTTTGGTTATTAAATCAAGTATTAAGCCCACTTTAAATAGCTTGAAAAATTCACACTCATGTTTCTTTTTCTTTTTTTTTTTGGTTATTTTACCACTGAGCACACACCCTCTATACTTTACACCTACGCCGCTCCTAAAATCTTCGCACCTACCCAACACAAAATTTGAACCCACAATCATCTGATAGGAGAACACGCAATATATATAACTACTTGGATGTCCCCTGGGAGACGGATAATTGAATGAGTCAAATACGTTGATAGGTTAAATCGAATTAATGGATTATAAATGAGTCGTAAATCCAATCAAGTTGTAAAAGAGTTAAATTTTGTGTTTCATAATTATTTTTTTTCTTTTTTCCCCATAGTAAGCTTTATTCATGCAAGAAAATCAAAGACATAAAAAAAGGTTGTAAACCTGTAATGTGTATGCCAATGAGCTAGCTCAATTGGATATCGGGAGGAAAGTAAAGATTTTAGCTGAACAAATCATAAGGTCTCAAGTTTGAATATTATAATCCAACCGAGTTTTATCGTAGTGGGCCTTAATGTGACGGGCTTTCTCTAGGAATCATCAACATGGGAAAGAAAGAATGAACCCTGAAAAGTGGGAACCGAGGATTACTATTTACGAGGTCCCTCACCATTGAGTTTCCGTTTTTTCACATTCCATCATTTTCTTCCATCATTCCACATTTTCTTCCATATATGTTTTGATCTTCAATAATATTGTTTCTCATATTATTATTATTATTATTATTATTATTATTATTATTATTATTATTATTATTATTATTATTATTATTATTATTTCATGTCACCCGCACAATGCCTAATCCCAAGACCCACAACGTTGATTCAAAAGCAGGAGATATGAAGAACATAAACTCTGAATCCAAGATGATGAATAGAGTTGAATCCAAGAACAACAAACAACACCAACACCATTCTGATATGAAAAATAATCACAACCCCCCTGCAGACTCCAAAACAAACGTTGATGCTTCTTTTCAGGTTTATTTCATATTATATATATACATATAGTCATGTACGTAGCTTTTTATATTCATGTACCATGTTATTTTAATTTTTTATTTGTGTCATGTATATATTTAGGGAGATGCTGGTAGTGATGTTATGCCACATTCTTCTGCGTCGCCACAACATTCTCATAATGGCAACAGGGTATGTATTGCTTTCTCATAAGAATTTGACTTTTTTAAGGATTTGGAATTTAGGTTGGTTAACTGTTTGTTTATACGGAATTTGATTATATTGGCCGGCCCTTGGTCGGTTTGATGGTGTGAACCGATTCTTTTAGTAATATAAATTGTTATTAAAATGATAAAAAGTTGCATATTTCTGTAATGATAAATAATTAGTAAAGGGAAGAAATTTGAATGAAAGTTCGGTTTACACAGTTGGTTTCAAGTTTTTAAACCGTAGGACGGTTAAATTTTACGACTACCAAAAAGAGAACCATATATATCTCAAACCAGACGGCTTGCTTTGGTTGAAACGGTTTGTTAACACCCACGTATGCATCAAACCTGTGCAATCATATTTTGTAGATAATGGCTTATTTTGTTTGATTAATATTCATATTTGTTATTTAAAAGCTGAACCAAAAGAAAAGCATTTGGATTATCTCTGTGGATAAACTTGTTCTATATGGTAGATTGTAAAGGAATGATTGTAAATTAAAAAAATCTCAGTTGTCTGTAATTGATGGATTGCAGGTTTATAAGAGCGGGTGGTTGTTTTTGTCATTGAAAGGTGTGTTTTCTGTCATTCTTCGGTTATACAACAATATTAGTTCATGGGCTCTAGTAGTCTCAGTTTACTACAGTTTGATCATTCTGCTGTTTATATGTTTTGTTTGGTTGCGTCTCAAGTCGGTTATACACGTTTAATACAGGTATTGGGTGGACATCTTGGAAGAAGAGGTGGTTTTATTTTAACAGAGACCTCATTGGTCTTCTTCAGAAGTGATCCAGTAAGTTATATGGAATATGGAAATATTTTATTTTTCATTTTGATGTCCTCAACAACATAGCCAAGCGCCCAAGCTTGGCAAAACGGGTCGTTTCAAAAAAGTATAAATAAACCAGAAACTCTAGAGAAATCTATCTTGGGCTTGCGGGCCACAAACTAATAATAACTAGATATTGATTGTGTATTTAGTATACTTAATAATATGTTCAATTGAAAATTAGTTAATTACATCATTGGTGTGTTAATATACAGAATGCAGAGGCTCAAAAGGGCGGTGAGGTGAATCTAACTCTTGGTGGCATAGATCTTAACAGTTCAGGCAGGTTGGCCTGCTTCTATTTAGTCTATTTTCATGATTAGCATTTTTGAATACCAGATGCTTCCCATTCTGTTTAGTAATTAGTTGTAACGTGCCAAAATGGGATTAAAACAAGTCATATTTAGTCGCTCTTTTTTTTCTTTTTTCTTTTTTATCATGTTTACAAGTACAACGAATGAAATGATATTTGAGGTTGTGTGCTTAAAAAGGGCGACTTTCCCGATATCTTATGGCCTTCTATATGTCTCAGTGTTGTAGTGAAAGCCGATAAGAAACTGTTGACAGTGTTATTCCCTGATGGGGGTGACGGAAGAGCTTTTACTCTTAAGGTACTTTTGCAAATGCCGGTGTTTATCGATAAATATATATGTAGTAATCTGTTATTTACATTTTCATATAAGATAGTTTCGCTCGATTTTTTGAATGATTGATACCTGTTATGCATCTATAACTTTAGGCTGAAACTTCAGAGGATTTGTTTGAGTGGAAGGATGCACTAGAGGCAGCTTTGTCAGATGCACCAAGCGTAGGAAACGGGGCATCAAAAAGTGACAAGCCTGATACCACTGATGCTTCACCGGAACAATGTACACACGCACTATGCATATATGTGTATTTATCTTTAACAGTGTTTACTAGAAGAGAAAAGTAATATTAACATGCATGTATGCATATATTCAACAGCAAAAGACCAAACACCCAAAAAGTCAACTGTTCTTGGTAGACCAATTTTACTTGCTTTGGAGGATATCGATGGGACTCCATCTTTCTTAGAGAAAGCCCTTTGTTATGTGGAAGACTATGGTAAGATTGTCAACTTCACATGTAAAACTTTGTGCTTCTGATATCTGCATTGCATTAGGTCTAAATCGATATTTTTATGATGCAAAATGAATGTTTTAGGAGTGAATGTAGAAGGAATATTGAGGCAGGCTGCTGATGTTGATGATGTTGAACGGCGCATTCACGAATATGAACAAGGTAAGTCAACTGTTTTTGTATTAAGGAAACTTGTGCTTGTTTAACTTTCATGATTTGTTACAGGAAAGGTAGATTTTACTGAAGACGAAGATGGCCATGTTATAGGTGACTGTATTAAGGTATGTATGTTAACTAAATTAGCCTCGCTTTGGTTGACACAGAGGTGTGAACTTGTGAAATGGACATCAGGCCTTTTTGAGCCCAAAGTTGCAATTTAATGAGGCATCTAATGCAAATGTACAAAAAATTATACTGACCAATTTCAGAAAAATATTTTGTGAACTTTTTACTAGTAAATCTGACTAGTGTTAACTGTTTTAGTATGTCCTTCGCGAGTTACCATCAGCCCCGGTCCCAGCGTCTTGTTGTGCTGCTTTGCTAGAAGCATATAGTAAGTTTTTCATACCATTCCAACAATTTTAAACTTTCTTGAGATGTGAGTACATCTATATAGAAGTGCTATTTTCTTAGTAATGATCAACTCTATGGTGATGGTTAGGATCTGACCGGGCCACAAGAGTGAGTGCTATTCGCGCAGCTATATGTGACACATTCCCAGAACCAAATCGTCGTTTTTTACAGAGGTGAAAATAAATCTGTAATGTTTTTTAAATAATTTGGCTTTTTAAAGTATAATAGCTTTTGTTGGTTGGTGTAGGATTTTGATAATGATGGAAGCTGTTGCTGAGAACAAAGTTGTAAACCGAATGAGTGTTTCAGCAGTGGCAGCATGCATGTCACCGTTACTTCTACGACCCCTTTTGGCTGGTGATGTTGATCTTGGAACCGAATCGGATATGGGCGGTGATGGGTCTGTTCAACTTCTACAAGCAGCTGCAGCAGCTAATCATGCTCAAGCAATTGTTATCATCCTTATAGAAGAATATGATAAAATATTTGGGGTGTGCTTTATCAAACAAATAAACTCTTAACTCTTTTAAACCTAAATAGATTTATTAACATTATACAATTATCAGGAAGAAGACATGTTAAGTGACCTTTACTCTGACTCGGATGAGTATGGAAGCGAGAGCGGAAGTGACGAGTATTACGAGGAGGATGAATACACTGACGATGATGATGCTGAGAATATGACAGAGGGTTCTTACTCTTATGAAGAATCAGATCGCGGATCAAGCTCTAGTTATAGTGAGAGTGGGGATGATGACGACCGCAGCAAATTTCGTCGTTATTTATATGTTTTCAATATTGATGATTTTGTTAAGAATCTAAAATTCATTTGTACATGCGTGCAGGGTTCTGTCAGCTCAAATTCCATTTACTACGACGACTCAAAAGTTGGTAGGATTCGTCGACGAACAAGCGTAAGTGTATATATGTTGCTTAGGAAACTAAATGTCGATCATATTTAACGAGTTTTTTCTTTCGCGTTCAGGTCAAAAAGGGATCACCATTGGAAAGCATTGCATTTGTAACTGATCAACAGTAAGAATGATGAATCAAGATTTGAGTTTTATTCGCTGATGTGTCCACTAATTATGATTTTTTTTATACTACAAAGGGCTGAAGTTGTGAGGCTTGAGGCCAATAAAGCTAAACTTAAAGAGAGAATTGAATCAGAGGTGGTCAACTGAACTTGTTCATCATTTTGAATATTTTTTTTAGTTTCGAAAGAGTGATGGATGGATGGTTTTGTACAGCGCAGGCCAGACGAAATGCGATATTGAAAGAGGATTTAGTGAGCAAGAAGCAAGCTTTAGAGATGCGCCGTGTGGCTCTTTTGGAAGAGGTATAATATGAAACACAATCTCATCATATTGAATGGTTTAAAATTGTATTTTGATGTATATAGGTGTCAAGATTAGAGGAAGAGTTGCAGAAGGCTCCAATACCAGCTTCAGTTGATGAAAAGGTTTGTTATTTTGTTTGTTAGTGTTAAATATTGGTTCATTAACTTGTAGATGTTTTAAAGACAAATGCAGATCCAGACAACACCGACCAATCCGAGGCCAGCGATCCTGGATTACAGTCTGAACAAAACACCAATGATCCTGAATTACAACATAAAGACAAGGATCTTAAGTCTACAACTAGAACTACTTCACATAGGAACAAGGTAACATAGGAATAAGATACAAACAGTGGCGGATCCAGGAATTTTTTTTAGGTGGTTCCCTCTTAATATATAAGGTGGTTCCTCTAGTATTTCTATATATCCGTACACTATTATTTCGAAACTCGGGTGGTTCCGGGGAACCACCCATTTACTAGCTGGATCCGCCAATGGATACAAACTTTCAACTTATGATCGTTTTACGATAAGTTTTACTTGTTTTTACAGGACATACACTCTAACAGGGAACATAATTTTCATTCGCATCCTAGTAAACGTCACGATCGCAGTATGAGCAAATCTACAAGCTCGAGAAGGCCCCATGCAAAGGGAGAGGTAAGTAGTACGTCCAATTTATATTTAAGGAAACCGGTATGGAACAAAGAAGTTTAATAATATTATGTTTGCAGGTGGCTAATACAACTTCAGCACTGTCGAAAATAACAAACAGACTGAACTTTTTGAAAGAAAGACGGAACCAAATAGCCGATGATCTGCAGGACACTGACAAAGATCATAAAACTCAAGCACAGTAGATGAGGCAACAAAGATAACCAAATTTTATGGTTGCAAAAAGATCAGAAGATGAGTCGGGTCCAAGCTAGGAAGAACAATCACTAGATGATTATTCGTTACAGGATTGAATTTGTTTTGCATAATTTACTTTTGCTGTTTTGATAATTAAGATGAATGAATATGTGTTCTAAGTGTTTAAAGATGATTTAGCGATCAAAGGATGTAATTTTGTATTACCTTTTATATTTCTCTAATTTATCTCCAACATAATTTTGTTCTCATACATAATTGACAATTACTATAGAACATGTTATTCAGGAGCCTAGTTCTTATCTTCTAATCCGTAATTCTTGCATTGTCTAACCTTACTAACCTTACTGATTTCCTATAAAACAGTTTTTAAAATACGGGTGAATCGTTAGCTGACTCTTAAACATTTTTAAACTTTTGTTAAATCACAAATATAGTTTATATACAACTCAACAGGGCATCTGATCGGTCCCATGGGGAGTATCACTAACATACACACACGAGTTAAAAGTTTCTTTAGGAGCTATGCCCTATTGGAGAACAGGATTGAGATTGACACATAATATGCCTCTTAATTGTCAATTATGTTTGGACCCACACATATATGCGTTAGTCTGGGTGTTTAATTCTCTACATTGTGTTTTAACGTTTTAGGGATTATGTTAACCCATGTAAACGTTTTCAGACCCGTTAAGACAAACAACCTGTAAGTACGTCTTTTCGGAGTAAATTAGTTTGTTTAACGTATTCACCTTAATTTCTACTCGATTGGTGAACAACTTCTAATAATCTTTGTGTTTTCGGATGCTTAACCCATGGGTTGGGTTCAAATAGGAAAATTGATTTTTATAAGGCTATGAAGGAGAGTATTTTTTTCCATAATAGTTATAACCCTAAATATGATAAAACCTACTTAGACCATCTTTATTCCCAACTCAACTCAACTTTTAATAAAAAAAACTAATTTATCTCTTATCAACTTACACAACCAAACCCAATCTAAATTTTTAGTACCATTCACAACCCAACCTAAACCAACTTTTTTATCAAATAATTATGATTTGTGATTCTTTAAATTGTAAAATAATAAATACATTTTAAAAATAATATTTGTGAACCAATAGTTTTGTATCAGACCAATATTAAAACACTCACATATTATGAAATAAGTAGGGTCTTTAAAATTTTTTTATCGTGATGTTCACAAAAAAAGTTATGATATACTGTGTATTTATATTTTATTTTAAAGTTAAATATTACAAGTTATTTAAGCAATTAAATTATCGTGGAAAATTAGTAGTTAAGTTTTGGGTTACAACCAATTATTTTATGACATGAGGATGAGAACCACTTAAATTTGGGCAATGTTTTCATACCCGGCCCGGACATCGACCCAGATGTCTTACCGGGTCAAATGTCTGACCGAACATTGACCCCAATGACGTCATAAATATATAAATATTGATGAAATGAGGGGCCATTTGAAACCCATTGCCTTAGCCGTTAAGAGGTATGTCCGATTTAGGCTTCATTTAGTGTGTATAAATATGTTTGGGTAAGAGGTTTCAAGACTGATTCAAATGTTTCCTTTTAATGAATCAAACACATCTTGTTGATGACCAATTCAGATATAATCTTTTACTAGAATCATTAAGAAGACTACCAAAATATCAAACTGTCCTTAAAATCAAAATTAAATAAAGTTATTTTGTAGATATGCAAAACAATTCAAAATCTAAACCATCATCTTGACATTTTACAATTACACATAGAGGAAATAATCTTCTAAACAATTAATTCTCCCTTCACATTTTCTTAATAGTTTAAGTTTTTCTTTAATACAATTATTTAATTATAAACACACACCTTTTGACGATCAGTATTGAACGTCCTTCCAACCCCCCCCCCCCCCTCTCCCAAACCAGGGGCGCCTTGGAGGTTTTGGAGTTGGGGGTGCTTCCCCCTCAAAAGTACTGTTGAAGGTTTGCAATTGATGGAGTAATGATTGAGTGGGGTATTGAATGGTGGAGATGTTTGTTAATAAAAAAGATAATAATATAACAATAATTAAGTAATAATTGAAAGAGGTTATCCACTATACACAATTTATATATAACGCCTAATATACTGACGTGACGTAACATGACACACAACGAACATAGGAGCACGTTATCTGCTCTAGTCACGTTTAACTTAAAAAAATATTATAATAATTAAAAAAGCTTGTGATATATCGATTGAAGCATCTTTTTAGGCTTTAGCATTTAGTACTAGTAGCATTAGCTCACTCTCCTTTTCTCTTTCTCACTCACGCCTACCACCTATTATTATTGTTTATTATTATTATTATTTCTGGGTTTTTGAGAAAATAAAGAATCTTTTGTTAAAAAGATTTGTACTTTAATTTCCATTGATGATGAGAAACCCTCATTCTGAAGCTGGAATGGAATCTGTCTTCTCAGGTTCGTAGTTTCCTTTTCTTCTTCTTCTTCTTCTTCTTCTTCTTCCTTTTTAACATTTTGTTTTGTTTTAATTCTACAAAATGCCAACAACATTTTGACATCAATGTGTTATATTTGCCAGTGATGCATGTTATTTACATATTACCTGTTTTCTCCTTAATATTCAACATTCTCTTGTTAGAAACTTGGAAATGTAGGTTAAGATTTGTGGTGTTTTTGTATTTTTAATATAATAAAATGTATTTTATGTCTAGGGTTCCTCTGTGTTTTGTTTTCTAACATAGGATTCTCCAAACACAAAATTTCAGTTTATTATCAAAAACTGAAAAACACATAGTTTGACTTAAGTTGATGCCTTAATGGTGTTTGGTGGTTATATAATAAACAAGTCTTGTGGACCCTTTTGAATAATGACTAGCATCAATTAACAATAATGATGTGGGCAATTAGGTAATTTTTGAATTTATAATTACTGATAAAATAAGTATGTGTTAGCAAATTCCTGAAAAACAAGTTATTGTAGTTTATTTGGAGTTTTTGTCAATAAGATTTTTTTTTTCAACTAATTAATTCAACAAAACAAAGCATTCAATTTCCATTACATGACATGTAGAATAATGACCATAGGGGTAGGATAACGTACAAATGGTACTTATCGTGCGAAGTAAAAAGAAGAAACTGACACAGTGGTGTTACTATCTTCGTACGCTACAACTCAAAATACAACTAGTGCAAATTTTTACGTTAGATCTTTCGTTGTAGCGTAATTATAATTATGCTACAACAAAATGAACCAGTGTATATTATATTATAATACTTGTGAAACTATAGCGTAGTTATCGTTACGCTAGTTGAAAAAATAAGTTGTAGCGTATTCATGTAATTACAAAAATGCCACCGCGTCACCTTTTTTTCACTTCTCACGCATTGTACGTTAAAGCCCATTTGTATTTGATCCAAACACGATGACTACAAATCTAATATGATCAATGTTTAAGGTTTTTGACTTGAACTAGGTACCATTTATTCAGTTTGGAATTATTAAAGTATTTATGTACATTTTGAACATGAGTTGTTTGTTTGACCAGGATTTGTGCTTGACCCTGAAAAGTGCAGTCAACTGAGCTTAGAAGAAAAACGAAAACTTGTTCACCGGATCGCTCAATGGTCAGAAGATGCCCCAAAGATTCTTACTTCATTGACGCGTAAAGAGCTTCTTGAAATAATATGTGCAGAAATGGGAAAAGAAAGAAAATACAGCGGATTCACAAAGCTTAGAATGATACAACATCTTCTTAAACTCGTTTCCAAAAACACACAAAAACCAATAATTCTTGATTTGTCACCTTCAAAGAAGCAAAAACACGAGGGCCCACCATTTGTGAATACTAAAAAAGACCAAACCAAAACTCGTGTTTGTCAGAATCTGGCATGCAAAGCAAGTATGCAGCCGAAAGATGTGTTTTGCAAGAGGTGTTCGTGTTGTATTTGTCATCAGTTTGATGATAATAAGGATCCTAGTTTATGGTTAACGTGTGACTGGGATCCAGATTCTTGTAATGAAGGTCATGAACCGTGTGGCATGTCGTGTCATTTAGCATGTGCTCTTAATCATCATAGGGCTGGCATTTGTATGAATGGTCAGTACCCGAAGGTTGATGGTGGTTTCTATTGTGTTTCTTGTGGGAAGTTAAATCAATTAATGAGGTACAAACTACAAAGCCTTTTGCTTTTACAGGTCAAAGATTCTATTTTTTCAAGTTTAAAATTGATAAGAATTCTGTTGAATTTATTTGACTTCAAAAGTCAAAAGTCTCGTGTAAGCTTAAGGAATGCACAATAGCAGGTCAAAGCAAGTAATTTATCAGTACAGTCTCTTTTTGTTTTGGATTTTATAAGTAATTCACATGATTGCAAAATAATTAATTGACCTCAAAAGTCAAAAGTCAACCTATGACTGGGGCAATCTTTGCTACAAATGCTTTTGCTTTTACAAGTCAAAGATGTTATTTTACAAAAATTGGTAAGAATTTTGTTGTCAGCTCAAAAATCATTGTTTTGTACGCAATCTTTGTTATAAACGGTTTTCATTGTTATTGAAAATGTGTAGAACTGCCATCATGAATTCTCATCGTTCAAAATCAAATGTTTGACCTCAAAAGTCAAAAAGTCAACCTATTTAATTGCCTGAAGCCATTTCACCAGTTTCTTTTCTAGTAAATAAACACAAAGGTCAAAAGTCAACCTATTCATGGCTATTAATTTCGTGTTCATAATTGATATTTGTAAGTATTATAGAATTGATCTGAAAAGTCAACTTTTGTCAGGACATGGAGAAAGCAGCTCGTTTTTGCAAATGAAGCGAGAAGAGTTGATGCATTGTGTCTACGTGTATCTTTAAGCCACAAGATTCTTGAAGGGACTGTGAAATATCAGAATCTTTTAAAGATAGTTGAATCTGCAGCAAAGATTCTTGAAACTGAAGTGGGACCCATAGGGTCAGAATCTGCTAAAATGGACCGTCGCCTTGTTAACCGCCTTTCTTGTAGCACCGAGGTTCAAAACCTCTGCACTTCTGCATTTCAAGCTTTTGATTCCAACCCAACCTTAACCAGACTTCCAAGTACGTATATGTACATTAGAATACTCAGTATTGCTAGAATGTATTTTAAGGTCAATTAATTAAGGTTGTTGTTTTGTCAGCATGTCGGATTTCATTTGAAGAAACCACTCCAACTTCAGTAACAATCGTCCTAGATTACGAACCGCATTTATTACAAGATTTCTTCGGATGCAGAATCTGGCACAAATTGTCAACCGCTAAACAATATCCAAAAGAAGCAACATACATCGTACTAAACCCTGAAAAAAGATTCAAACTTTCAAATCTTGATCCGTCAACCGAGTATTCTTGCATGGTTTCTTTCTTCAGCAACACCAAAGTCCTAGGATGCTGGGAGTCAAAATGGTCAACCAGCAAGATCACAGAAATCACACAAACAGATTCCACAACCGAGTTTCCTTGCACCCCATGCAAATCTGACGGTACAACTAAAGTGGGGCCCAGTGAACCCAAGTATGAATACGCGGTGGGAGTGATTAGAAGTTTGGAGCATAATGGACACTTGAGCAAAGATTTTAGAGTGAAGTTTCTTACTTGGTTTACTTTGAAGGCTACAATGCAGCAAAGAAGAATTGTGAATGTTTTTGTGGATGCTTTGATCGATGATCCCCCAAGTTTGGCCGAGCAGCTTCTTGATACGTTTACCCATGAAATTTGTGGTCATGAGTGAAACATGGTTTCGGTTTTTGGTGTTTCGTTTCTTAAAACTCACGTTTCCTTTTTAGTACTTGAATTCATTTGGATTTGTATAGCTTACTATTAAGATCTCTGCTTAGGATTTTCGTTGATGATTATGGAATCAGTTGCATGTAGTTGAGTTTTCAATTCTAACAACATCCGTTGCTTATAATCTATAAGTTGTGTTCTACTGGTTTTATAGAGAAGAGAAGGTTTTGATTATAGTTTCAGCCAAAGTCGTTAACCAAAAATCATTGCTCATACTTCTTGATCCAACTGAAACTGATTCTGGCCTTTAGTTGGTATGACAGAAGGAAGAAACAAGCAGATTGATTATTCTGTTGGATTGGCGCACCGAGCAAGAGAATGAAGAACAACAGAAGAATTCGACACAACAAGAAGTGGTCAAGAAGAACAATTGACAAGGAGATCCAATACTAGTATCATTCTCTTTACATTCGACCACCAGTGACACTAGTAATAATATGCATTCGTGTATTCATCTATTCCCATTAATCTAGGATGTTGGTAAATAAATAAGCCTTATTTATATGTGTATTGGTGGTCTTTAGTTGTGTTGTCGCTGAATTAAAGTAGTAAGCAACGATAGACGATCAACAAGGCAAGCCCAGCTGGTTTGTATCATGTATGAAGATAAGCAGATAACTTCTCAGTCGAATCGCGTATTTTGTGGAGCAATCATAATTGCAACCTGTGGTGCGATTATCCAATCAAACAGAGAACTTGCAGACGTTGAATCATGCAACAATACCAAGTCTAGGCTGTGGCAGCGAATGCTAATGCAAGGGGACAAGTTGTACTGATTAGAGAATCAAGTAGAGTATCGTTACAATGCCTAAGTTCACATCAACAAATTATAGAAGCTGAGAAATCATCAAGGAATCAATCGCAGGGGCCCATAGTCTTTGGGACGCCATAGATCTAGACACCTAGTGACAACAGCTGAAGTCAAGGATGTAAAAATCAAAGCACTAGGGGCATTCCTCTTTCAAACATTGCCCGAATATGACTTACTTCAAGTCGCAAAGTAGAAGCAAAGGGCATATGGTAAGCACTCCAGGTTCGTTACCTTGGGGCCTACCAAGTTCAGAAGGCTCGCTTACAAACCTTGAGAAGCAATTTGGAGACGTCACAGATGAAGCAACAGATCAGTTGCTTCTCATAATCCCGCTTAATAACTGTCAACTGAATTCGTTGAAGTATTACACAATTAAAGAACCCTTAAAGAATTGAGCTACTACAAAACATACCCCTGCAAGTATCAGACACTTATTGGTCCTAGACTATTTTATAAAGACTGCTAATTATTAACAAAAAACAGTAATATTCAATAAATACTTAAATTAAATACTAAGGCGATCGTATGCATTGAAAAGGCTTTCCATTTCCATTTAACAAAATTTGTATTTTCGTAAAATTTGAGATTAAAAAAACAAAACAATCCAAATCAAACCCTTGCATAATGCTAGTACTACATGAGCTAAGCCGGTAAATGTGAACGAATGACGAGGGGATATGTGACGCAAACTCCGCTGCTCCAACACTGCATACAAGCAAACAGACAAATTAAAAACATGTTTTTTGGTGATTTAACCTTGTTCATCAGATATACTTACAACAGATAGGAGGGGGCCTTGTTTGTACTTATGATGGAATGAGAATGTTAAAGGCTTTATGTCATCTCCGGGTCCTCTGATGAAGCCACTGAATCGATCATAAAGAATTGAATATCAATCACTTTAGAAAAAAAAAAGATGAAATGAAATACAAAGTAGTGAGTGACATACATTAATGACGGAGTAATGAGTGTAGCCCTTTTGATATCGTAAAGGGCGATTAGACCCTTGTAGAGGTCGTTTCCGTCTTTATAAGACACAGCCAAACGCTCTCCTGAACCGTCCCATGCTATCTTTTCAATACCACGACTACAAATAACCACTATTTATTATGACAACAATAATAATACCAGGTTTGATTAATATTATTATGATGTTACCTGTTGGTCAAAGAGTTAAGCTCCGGTAATTCAACAGGTAACAGATGTGCATCTGCATCATGAAAATAAGGTCAAATGTGTTGTTGGCTTTTCCAAAAGGGCAAAAAGGTTTGAACTAAAGACCAGATGACAAAAAGTTTGTTATACCAAGAGAAGGAGGCTTTGAAGCAAAGTGAATGGAACCTAATGTTAACGAATCAGAGAAAGAAACAACAATCATACGCCCATCAGGATCCCATGATGCTCCCTGCAAAACATATAACTAAATAAGTAATTATATATGGTTATTTACCTCCCCAAAACAGGGCTTAAGTAAAATCCACAATTATTTCTGCAAGTAGTCAAGATCTCCACAATACATAAGATCTGCATTATCTGTTGCGACACTTAATAGATGTATGGCCTTCTGACAATATGTAGCCCATAAAAGCGGTTTAGTAATTTATATTATGTAATCGTTTTTAGATTACACAAGGTAAATGATAATTAACATTTCTAATGCTAACATTATATATATGCAGTGCAAACAATAACTAACAATTGGTTTTATTCATGTCCTAGAGATGAACCCTAGTCACATTTAACAAACCAAGAGATAACCATCAACAAGTGAAATAAATCAATCAGTCACAGGTTGGAGTGCTTAGAACTAGTAACATACTTGTAAAACCTCAAACTACAGCAATGTTACATGCATATATATGCACCAGAAGAAAACTAAGTACCGACCGTAACAAAGCCACTTGTTGAAGACCATGGTTCTGATGTCCATGTGTTTGTCTCCCACAGATAGAATGTTCCATCACTGCATACAATAATCATATTAGTGCCTGCATAACTTAATGTCTGAAACCTATCAACTGGCTGATGATGGAAAATGGCATTACAATTTTGCTGCAAAGAAATAGTCTCCAGTAGGAGACCACTTCAGCAATGATATGCCCCCTAATCCTCGCCGAATCGGTGTCCCCACCCCTACAATAAGAATTGCATAGTCAAAGTCAAAATCAAAGTCAATGTGGTTATTACATTCAATCTAGAATAGTATACCTTGAGCAACATCCCATATTGTGAATGATGAGCTCTCATACGAGGCCAATGCTACATATGTAAAAGTAAGTCAAGGAAAGTAGTTTAAGAACATATTTAGGGGTATAAACAAGCTGAGCTCAGCTCGTTTTGAATTATGAGAGCTCGAGCTCAGCTCGTTTGGAGCTCGGCTCATGAGTCATTTTTTCAAGCTCGAGCTCGGAGTGTTTACATCCCAATCCAATCATATTACCACTGATATTATATTTATCTAAACAAAAGGCTAAAAGGATATCTTCCATCCGGACTCCATGAGAGTGCACTTATTTGTTCATTATCATGGCTTTTCAAAAAATCCACAAGAGTCCATCTAACCCCGGAACCTCTAGAGAGGGTACCAGAGGTAACGCCGGGTCTCACGCATGCAGTATTGCCAGGATATGAAGCCGTCCAAATGCATATTCCACCTCTGTTCAAACCATAACACAATAATCACAACACAAGAAAACTAAAGTGCAACCTAAAAATGTGAAATAGATAGGCTGTAAACGAATCAAACGTTCATGAACTGTTCGGGAAAAAGTTCGTTTATGTTCGTTTGTTTAATAAACAAACATACATAAGCAACATTTTTTGTTCATTCAATTAAACTAATGAACGAACATGAACACGCGTTTTGTTCACGCATTTAGGTTCGTGAATATTCGTTTATGTACCATCATTTATATTCATAAGTTTATGTTTGTTCGTTTAAGTACCATCATTTAGGTCCGTGAACATTCGTTTATGTACCATCATTTATTTGGTTATTTTTTATTAATAAATCATCATGACCATCCCCTAGAGTTTGTGTTCGTTTATGCTTGATCAATTATGTGTTCATTTAAGTTTGTTTGTTTATGTTCATTTACGTTCGTGAACCATTCGCTTAGGTTTTAAACAAGATAACACAAACATGCCCACGTTTTGTGTTCGTTTGGTTCATTTACAATTACAGGCTTAGAAATATACTAACTTGCAGGCTACTGAAAGCGTCTTCCCTGCATTTGGCCTCCATTCAATAACTTTAACTTCCCTTTGAAGATCATTCGTCAAAATACAAGGGTCCTTTCCCTCTCCTAATAACAAAACAACCATATTATATGTTTATCTCAATATTAAGAATTTAAGGCAAAATCCAAAGAACCTTTTTTTCTTATTTACATACCTGAATCCCCATAATCACGAACGGTTACTTGACTCCGTCCAGAAGCAAATGCCAAAATATCCTTTGTCTGGTGCCAACTAACACATCTTAGGTCAACATGAGTCAACGATTTCACCTACAAAATGTTACATCACAAGGGCAATATTAAGCCTCTAAAAGTAGCAAAACATATGAGAAACAAATTATTTATTATGATTCCCTTGCAGTTAGGAGTGTAAACAAGTCGAGCCACTCGTGAGCTACTCGAGATCAGCTCGTTAAGAACTCGAATCGAGCTGAGGTTAAACAAGCTCAAACCTGAGATCTAGCTTTTATTGAGGCTCATTTAATGAACAAAGTCGAGTCCGAGCTTCACATATCGAGCTTGAGACGGCTGGCGAGCCTAAACAAGTTTTTTTATTTATATATTTTTCTTAGTATAATGTATATAATTTAATTCATATTTATAGATTATACAAATAAAATAACTAATAAATGATAAACTAGCTGAGCCCAAGCCGAACTGGAGCTCTAGATATATAGCTCTAAACAAGCAGAGCTCAAGCTTTAGAAACGCAGCTCTAAGGTCTAAATTAGCCGAGCCCGGCTAGTTGTAACTTGTAAGCCATATATGAGCTTCACCACTTTACTGACCTAATAAATAAACCAATTCCAGATCTCAGCACATACTTGTTATGTAGCTAGCTCAATTCCATTTAAACACAAAAATAAACCCTAGCAATCCTAAAAAAATAAAATAAAAAAGGAAGTTAGGAGATACTTACGTCATTAGGAGCAACAAAGCGTTTAAGTAACCTCGATAAACCGTTCACCGGCGGCTCTGCGGCTGTGTCTGGAGTAGAATGATCTAATTGATACTGAATTGGAGTGAATACTGTGCCCTAAATGTCACAAACATCAGTCAATCAATCATGTTGATGAGAAATAAGAAGAAATAAAGGAAATAAATACGAGTATTTTGCCGTAAGCTTCCTTAGCTTGATCATCGGAAACACTTTGGGCGGCAACTGGTCATCATTCAAAAAGCAAAAAATTAGCATCAATATTATTGATTGAAGGAAAGAGATTATATATATTTATATATATATATACTTACTTAGGTCTCTATTGATTTCGCATAGAGTGAGTGAGCCTGGTTGAGGAAACGATGGCATTCTGATTCCGATACTGTAGAGCTGCTGCTGGGCGGCTTGATGGAGAATGAGATGTAACTTACACTAATGTTAACACTTAGTTGTTATTGCAAAACCAAACAACGATGTTATAGAATAACTTACTTAAATTTGTGATTATATGTATACTAATTATATCCAATCACATAATCCTACTATTCATGATATGTACAATTTTCTAAGGTTGATTGTACAAGTCTTTATAGCATTTCATTACTTACAATGTGTATCTTTCGTTTTTGTACTAGAAATGCTACGTGTCATCTTGATAACCACCGGTAACACAGCTCCCACATATTCTTATCTCCTCTCTTTCAACTTCAAGCATAGCTTACTAAACAAGAAATATTTTAATTACTTTTTACAATCTTCTTTTGCTATCTTCATTTTTCTTCAAGTAAGTAACATCATTCTTTTTTATTTGCTATTTGGAGTTTATATATGTCTTCATAGTATCTGATGTGTCGATGTTTGGTGATGTTGTATGTCGTATGATTGCCTCCATTTCAAATTCTTAAAAGTAATGCTTTGTTCGTTTGTCTTAATTTGATTCCAATTTTTTAGGGTTATAGGAATGTTTTTCTTTTTTTTTTTTTTTGGGGGGGGGGGGGGGGGGGGGGGCTTTTTGTAAACAACATCTACTTGTAATTGATTTGACCCGTTTGACCCATTTGCTTTTCAGCTAATCTTTTGATTTTTATTATAATATTAAGTTATTAAGTCTTGATGCCTTTCAAATAGAAGTATATGAGACCCTGCAGTATATATAAGTTATAAAATGCATCTTTGTTAAACTAATTCATATATTTTACAAGTATATAGCGTGTCAAATACGATTAAAACTTGTATTTGAACGATAATCAAAAATTTTGAATAAACTCATTTATCAAGTTTTATGCATTAAAAGTACATTTTTACTAATTGTGACAGGTTTACTTTGTTGCACTTGGTGGTTATACCTATTTGACCTGTTATAGATTAAACGTGACTCGAGTCAAACCCATTTAGGTATCAAACCTTTTGAATTTTTTGCGACACTAATAATAAAAATTGAGTCACCTACTAATCAGATATTCATTTCTCATTGTTTGCTCGAATAGGAACAAACATAGGGGTTATCCATTGTTGGGAAATGAATCGATGTTTGGTGACAATTCCACACCGTCGCTGCCAATATCCATATAAAAACCACCAGAAAAATGATCGAGAGGGATGACTAAGAACCCAAGGGTTCGAGCGGGTGAAGATGGGAATATCGTCGAAGATGGTGGTGGTAACCTTCGTCGGATATAGGAAGACCATTGGAGATGGTGGTGGTGACTGTCGCGAGAGATGGTTGACTGCAAGCAGTGGTAGGGGTGGCATTCAGGTGGTAGTCGGATGGTGTGTTAAGTCGTGGTGGTCGGTTACTGGCAGCGGTGGGGGTGGTACTGGCGGGGGCGATGGTGATTATTGATTAATGCCATGTATTATGCCATGTATTTGTCATATAAGTGGTTTTTAACATGTAGGTAGGGTTGGCAATTTATACACTTGACACAAATACACGGCACGTACCTACACAACCTTAATAGGTAACAGGTAAGGCCTTAACATGTTTCGTGTACTAAACAGGCAGACACGAAATTACCTGTTAATTTTCGTGTCTAAACAGGTATAATACTTGTTTACCTGTTAAGTACCTGGTTATTTTTAAAATTATATATATATATAAAATTATACTATATCCCATTATCCCTAACCGTAATCATTCTTACAACCATCCCGTCATCATCCATATCATATCCCAGCCGTCGCCTCTCATCAAGTCATCATCCATCCTCCCCGTCGGCCATATCTCTCTCCGCCGCTAGTTCCGTCAATCATCCCTCTCCGACCATCTTCAGTGCCTCTCCGGCCATCATTACAGTATAAAGGTTGTCAAATATGTGTTTCTAAACAACTATTAACGTGTAATATCGTGTATTATCGTGTATACCAGGTAGTAACAAGTTCGTGTTCGTGTCTTATCGTGTACGGGTATACACGATATGCCAGCCCTACATGTAGGCATAGTAAAACCAATAAGCTTTTTTTTAAATTCGAAGTTTTATTTATAGTTAGAGCAGTGTCGTAAAGATTAGGAATTAATTGGGGATTAGTTGCTAAGCGTTCTTGGGCTGATGAATTTTTTAATAATAAGTCCCATTAATTGGTAGTTGGCCAAAATTAGACATTTTAATTCTTATTCTTTTTAGTTTTTTATTTATATTTTTGGAAGGCAATTGTACTTTGGTATAATCCCGTTAACCTAGTTATTGGTTTTTCTCATTGACTTTTTAAAAAAAACTAATATTATTGAAGGAAAAAAATCCCGGGACAAATGCAAGCCGCAAAAGTCCGAAACGTACACGAGAAAAACAAAAAGACCGAAACAAGGTCAAACATAAATTACAAAGGAAAATTAACAAAGTTAAACATGCACCAAGCCTCTCAATCAAGATTCAATCTACGGTTCCGATTCTTCACCTATATAAAAGAAGTATCTTTTATATCCTCCAAAAACTTGTCCATCGATACCAGTTTGTTATTAAAAAATCCTATCATTTTGTGCTTTCTAAATCAACCAACATGTATCTAACAACGTCAAACATTAATTTGTTATGCATATATTTGAACTATACTATTCAAGCTTTGAAATATTTATTATGTGCACCTTTCTTTATAATTATCAAAAGTACATGTAAAATTTATAATATGATTAATCTCTAGTTTCTATCACACCTAGCAGAGTTCGGTTCATTAGCGGATGCTATAAATAACAAGTTAAATTAATGACTTATTATGATATTATCCGGTGAGCGTGAGTCAAAATGGCTCTTGTTTGGTCCCTTCACCTGCCCCCAAATCCTTCACTCCTCCCATCATAATAAACCCTAATTCCCCCAAATTCACATTCACAATTGATCAGAAATTGCAACGTTCGGTACTGAAGAGGTAGGTCCCAGCAGAGACCAGTTGGTCCCGCAAGACTCACCTTGAATAGGGACGTCTGCGCAAAGGCCTTCTGCTCCCGCAGGACCCACCATGCTCATAGAATCTTACGCGCAGTACGCAAGCTGTACACGCATGGAAAGCCTCCCAATGGTGAAGTACCCCGCCTGTTCCCGCAGTTGC
Organism: Bidens hawaiensis; assembly: GCF_021521415.1. Taxonomy (NCBI): domain Eukaryota; kingdom Viridiplantae; phylum Streptophyta; class Magnoliopsida; order Asterales; family Asteraceae; genus Bidens; species Bidens hawaiensis. Next base: position 170,100 of record NW_027492701.1, on the reverse strand, counting down.
GGATACAAGCCATCAGGGAAGGCTACCCGCAGACAGCAGGGCTACACGCACAAGGCAATAGCTACTTCAGTAGTCACATGAATGAATGAGCAAGGCGGGAACAATCCCGCCAAAATGAGCCAGTCCGTATGATTCTGAAAGATCTTTTGTACTATACCTACCAAGGTATGGATATGACAGACGATCTGACCAGAACAACCCATGAGCCAATCACAGGGTGACAGCTCACCGACAACAGTACGAGGAGGAGCACCCTCTAGTACTGTTTGTCACTATTAGCCGCTGCCTACTCACCAACTCTTACTGACGGGCGTACGTAGCCTACAGTTGGTAGAATAGTGTTACTGTTGGCCGTAACCTATTCACCAACCAGCATGGCCTGCGTATAATCCACAGTAGGTGGGACGTGCATAATCTACAGTTGGTGGAATAGTGCAGCCGACTTTGTTACTGTTGGCCGTAACTTATCCACCAACCAGTATGGCCTGTGCATAATCCACTGTTGGTAGAACAGGAATACTATTCAGCCAGCTGTACCTGCTTGGAAACCTACCTTCGGCTATAAATACTCCAACATCTTGGAATGGTAAGATCATCTGCTATCCAGTTATCTAGCAATCTCTTAATATACACTTATATTCAGAGCAATCTAGTCTGATTCTCACGCCGGAGGGTGGTCACAAGGAGGAACCCCCCCCCTTCTCAGTGACGAGCTTACGGTGTTTGTTTTGCAGGTCTCCTGAAGAACAGCCTTCTCAGCTAGATCTCATCCGTGGGAAACATTGATTAACCCCCAGATTATCTATAATCTGTCCAGGGTTCACTTAGTGTTTCTTCATTGGCGCCATCCGTGCATAAAAGCTAGAACTATTTTAGTTTTTTCACAATTTCTGAAGAAATGGTTAACGTTACTCCGGTCCAAAGGCCAGTAACCGACCAAGAAACCCCGGTAACAACCCCAGCAACTGGGGGGAATACCGGCGGTTATACAATCCTTACGAACACTACCCCGACTACCAAAGCCGGGGCAAGTGCAGTAAATATTCCACTGGGGTTCACCGACACCCAGTTGGAAAAACGAACAAGGGCCCCTCGCCAAACACTAGATCAAGTGAAGGCGTGGGCCGAAGCACGGCAAAGAGAATTCCAAGCCGAATTGGATGAACGCTTGCGTTCAGCTCAACAGGCTGACGAATTCGGCAGTACTCGCCAACACCTCAATATGAGCAGTGACGGCGAGTACTCAGATGACGAGTTGGAGTCCGATACCGACGCAAACCCTCGCCATAAGGCGAAAGGGAAGCGTAAGGAAACGGACGTCCAACCAAAAAGGAATTTTGGGGAAGCTTTTAAACCAATCACGGAGAGAAACCCGCGTGACTTCTCCAAAACCTTTAGACCAACTGCTACAAATGCAGGAAAGTCAAAATTCGCAAGGGACATTGCGGAAGCAATCGCCCCGAGAAGTGCCAAACAGATGTCCAACATTGGCACTTATGATGGTCTATCCGACCCAGACGACCATTTGAACAGGTTCATTGCGGGGGCTACCGTCAGCAACTGGACGGAACCCACGTGGTGCTACATGTTCCAGATGACTCTGGTCGGAGCGGCCAGGGCATGGTTCGATCGTTTACCGATCCACCACATATATGACTGGGCGGACTTTCAGAACAAGTTCAGCCAGCACTTTAGCCAACAGAGGAAGTACACTGAAGAGCAGTGGACGATCCTCAACTGCGTGAGAGAGGAGGATGAATCTTTACTAGACTTCATCACCCGCTTCAACTCCAAAAAGCTAAGTCTCGGCAACATAAGTGAGGATCTGGTTCGCGCCGCCTTCATCCAAGGCGCCGAATACCCAGAACTTATCCGCACATTGACGGGTAAGGATGGCATGCCATCAACTTGGGATGCCATCATGACGGCGGCAAAGCGCTTTGCCGAGACGGAAAAGCAACTGGGAAGGGATCTTCCCCAGAGTACACACCTCTACACGCAGAGGACAAGGGAGAACAACGTTAGGACCGCCCGGCAGAACAAAAAGAGGAGGCTAGGTATTTGGCAGTCAAGGGTAAACTTTGACACCTCATCCAGCTCTCGCCCTCTTGTTGGCGGAAGAGACAACACACACCCTTCAAACCGAAAACACCGGTGGACGCCACTCACGAAGAGCGTCACGGAGATATTTGCCACGGAAAAATTGCCATGGCCAAAAGCCCCATTGATCCGGCAGAAACCTAATGCGGATCAAAGCAAGTCCTGTGATTTCCACGGGACAAAGGGTCATGGTACTGAAGAGTGCACATCCTTGAAAGACATTGTTGAAGCATTTGTCAAGGATGGACGACTTGCACATCTCGTGGCATCAATCAGGAGGGAGGAAGGAATGACAACCGGTACAGAGGTAACGGACGAAAGCCCGTCGACATCAGCATCAACATGGTTCATGGCAAGGTCGGAGGAAGAAAAAGACGAATGACAGAACCATGCGCGTGGAAGGAAGCTGAGGTGCGCTTCCCGCGAGTGCCAGGAGGCCCCAGCAAAGAAGGCCCCATCGTCATCAAAAGCCAGCTGGGGCATTACATCACTTCCCGCACTCTTGTTGACAACGGCGCTTCGTCAACAGTGATGTACAGGCAGTTCTTTGACAAGCTGGAGGATGAAGACAAAGAACGCCTGGAAACGGTCTACGCTTCAATGGAAGGGTTTGACGGCAGTACAGAAACCCCCCTGGGTATCCTATCTTTCCCCGTCACTCTTACAGATGGAAAACACTCCCGCACAGAGGATGTGGACTTTGTCGTGATGAGGAAGCCACACCACACGTACGACATCCTCTTCGGGAGAGACGGGATGGCAAGATTCAACGCCGTGGTATCTTCAGTCCACGGCATGATGGGATGGCCAACAGCTGAGGGTGTGGCGATGATCACCGGCATTCCCCAGGTATGCATCGCATCTGTCTCATCTAAACCCAAACCAAAGATGGCTAAACCAACCATCACCGAACCGGAAAAATGGGCCTTCAATGGCAAATACCCCGACCAGGCCGTTACCATTGGACCAACAATCGTTGATCCCACCCGCACCCTACTCAAACGCTTACTGCAGAAAAACGCTGACATCTTTGCGTGGGCACCAGCTGACATGACTGGTGTACCCCGAAGTAAGGCGGAGCATAAGCTCAAGTGCGATCCGGCTGTCACGCCAGTCGTACAAAAGCGCAGAGTAATGGGGCCTGAACAAACTAACGCGTGTAGAACCCAAGTCAAGGAACTCCTTGACGCAGGCATCATACGCGTTAGTAGATATCAAACATGGGTTGCAAATCCCGTAATGGTACCGAAGAATGACAAACAATGGCGCATGTGCATAGATTTCAAAGATTTGAACAAAGCATGCCCCAAAGATTGTTATCCGTTACCAGAAATTGATCTTAAGGTGGATTCGTTGGCACCATTTCGCCTTAAATGCTTCCTGGATGCGTATAAGGGGTACCATCAAATCCACATGGCCGTAGATGACCAGGACAAAACCGCATTTCGGACGCCCGATGGTACATTTTGTTATAAAATGATGCCATTCGGACTTAAGAATGCAGGGTCCACGTACCAACGACTGATGGACAAAGAGTTTCATGCCCAAATCGGGAGAAACTTGGAAGTCTATATGGATGATTTGGTCATCAAAAGCCCCGAGCCAGAAGCGATGTTGAAAGACATTGAAGAAACTTTCAACACGCTTAGAAAGATAAACATGAAGCTCAACCCGAGCAAGTGTTCATTTGGGATGGAAGAAGGGAAGTTCTTGGGAGTCATTGTTACTAAAGATGGCTTCAGAGCGAACCCTGAAAAGGTCGAAGCCATTGTTAAAATGGAATCACCTACCACCATCAAACAGACTCAGACACTGAATGGACGACTAGTCGCACTTAATCGCTTTTTGGCAAACCATGCGGATAGGTCGTTTCCTTTCGTGTCAACATTGAGAAACTGCTTAAAGAAAACGCACTTCCGCTGGACACCAGAAGCGGAAGCAGCTTTTCAGGAGATTCGGTCACGCCTGATCGAACTCCCAACACTTACAGCACCACAAGCGGGAGAGGAGTTAATCCTATACCTTTCCGCAACAGATAGAGCAACCGGGGCAGTCCTGCTAATAGAACGAAAAGGCATCCAGATGCCAATCTATTATGTTAGCCGTGTACTAACAGATGTAGAAACTCGGTACTCTACCCTCGAAAAATTGGTCTTAGCACTTATACACGCTTCACGCAGGTTAAGACGATATTTCCAGGGCCACCCAATCACCATTCTCACCAACTTCAAACTCTCAAACGTTCTAGGCAAACCCGAATTATCGGGACGTCTAGCCAAATGGGCAATTGAATTGGGAGAATATGCAATTAAGTACAAGCCAAGACCAGCCATAAAAGGCCAGGTCCTGGCCGATTTTATTGCAGAAGTCCCCGCTTCGCGGGAGAAAGAGTGCCAGGAGGAGGCTCAACCCTCCCCAGCACAGGACATCAATGATGTCTGGCGACTCTACACTGATGGAGCAGCCAATAACGAGGGTTCAGGCGCAGGGTTAAAATTAACCAACCCAGCAGGCCAAGAATATACTTACGCTATTCGGTTGGATTTTCCAAGTACGAATAACGAAGCCGAATATGAAGCATTCTTGGCCGGTTTGAGAATTGCGCGTAAAATGGGAGTGAAAAACTTGGAAGCCCACGTGGATTCCATGCTGGTGGCCAACCAAATAAATGGGACGTACACGGCTGTGAACGACACAATGGCCCTGTACCTCGCCCAGGCAAAAACCCTTATGCGTGATTTTAGTGATTGTAAAGTCATACACGTCAAGCGCAGCGAAAACAAATCTGCGGATGCGTTAAGCAAGCTTGCGTCACTAGCCTTCACCCACTTGGGAAAGGACATCCGCATTGAACTCCTCGAAGCACCATCAGTCCCGCACAAGGAAATTTGTGTCATCCAAACCGGTACAGAAACGTGGATGACACCAATAATAAATTACCTTGCAGCAGGAACGCTACCAGAGTCAAAAACACAGGCAAGAAAACTACGCTGTAAAGCACTGAATTATCAGCTCGTCAACGACATCCTTTACAGATGTAACTTTCTTGGCCCACTCTTGAGATGCGTGGACAACCAAGATGCCGACTACCTCCTAAGGGAAGTACACGAAGGCATCTGTGGAGTACACGCAGGTCCTCGCGCTGTTGTAGCCAAGCTAAACAACGCGAGATACTTTTGGCCGGGGATGCATACGGATGCACTGGCATACATCAGAAAATGCAAGTCTTGCCAACTTTACGCACCCAACACGCACCGCCCGAAGAATGAACTGGTTCCAGTCACTTCTTCATGGCCATTTCAGAAGTGGGCCATCGATGTGACAGACCCATTTCCTACAGCAGCAGGAAATGTTCAGTTCCTAGTGGTAGCCATCGACTACTTCACCAAGTGGATAGAAGCAAAACCTTTAGCCCAAACAACCGCGAAGCATATCAAAAAATTTATTTGGGAATTTATTATTTGTCGTTTTGGACTTCCACAGAATTTGGTGAGCGATAACGGCACCAACTTTGCTGACAAGAAGCTACAACAGTGGCTAAAAGAACTTCAAATTACCCACACCTTTACCTCAGTGGCACACCCGCAAGGTAATGGTGAGGTGGAAAGAGCAAACAAGAGCATCGTCGATGGCATAAAGAAAAGACTCTTGGAACACAGATCCGGCTGGGTGGACGAGCTTCCGCACGTCCTTTGGGCAAACAGAACGCTGAAGAAGGCCAGTACGGGAGAAACCCCGTTCAGCCTCACTTATGGCACTGAAGCCATGGTCCCGGTCGAAATTGGTCTACCCTCGCCAAGGGTCTTGATTCAGCCAGAAGACAATGATGCGGAAAGACGGTTGGATCTTATGCTAACCGAGGAACGCAGAGACTTAGCCGCAGTGCGTGAAGAGAACTACAAACGACAAATGCAAAAGTACTACAACACGCGGGTAAAACTCTGCAACTTCAAAATAGGAGACTACATACTGCGTAACAACGAGGCTTCAAACCAAGAGCGCCCGGGAAAGCTGGCCCCGGTTTGGGAAGGGCCATACATTATCAAAGAAGTCCTGGGAAAGGGCGCATACCGGCTCGAAAGGCTCGATGGCACTCCCATCCCAAGAACATGGAATGGAGCTCAATTACGCAAATGTTATATGTAGATCAATTCCAAAACTTGTAAAGGCCTAGAGCCACTTCTAATGGAAATGATTCTCCTTTCATAATGTGTTTACCTTTATCCTTATGAACTTCCCACTGGTGCCGGTATTTACCGCATAAACGGGGAGAAGTAAGTCGTTACGTGTGGAAGGCGGCAAAACCCGCATAAACACAACGTTAAAAATAAGGGAAACCTACACGCAGGTATGATGTAAGTAAAGTTTAGCCATCCTTGTAAGTGCAAGTGACGGTCTTACCCGCACAATCACAAACAAGGAAGCAAAACTTCAACCTATCATCTACCACGTTCAAAGGTTATCCTAAAAAAAAAAAAAAAAAAAAAAAAAAAAAGATAAGGAAAACCTACACGCAGGTCAGATAAGGGTAAAGTTTTGCCATCCTACTAAGTGCAAGTGACGGTACTACCCGCACAATCACGAAAGAGGAAGCAAAACTTCACACCTATTATCAACCACGTTCAAAGGTTAACTTATCCTCAAAAGATGAGGAAAACCTACACGCAGGTCAGATGAAGGTTAAAGTTTAGCCATCCTACTAAGTGCAAGTGACGGTTCTACTCGCACAATCACGAAAGAGAAAGCAAAACTTTAACCCATTATCAACCACGTTCAACAGGTTAACTTATTCTAAACACTTGGAAAATTGCTAATTTAAACTAAGTATGCAAGTCATAAGTTTATAAAGCAAGGAACCCAAAGAAAGAAATAACAATCTTATACGCAAAAAGATTTATATTTCACAAATAAATTATTACAAGAATGGCCGGGTAACTACCCGCCTACGAAAAGAAAAATAAATACATCCGTACAAGACTATCCTAGCAATGGGAAGGGATCTTCGGGATCAAGCTTCAGGGCCGCTTCCACTTGGACCCGCTCCATCAGAGGAACGGGGCGGTTCAAGGAAAGCTTTAAGGATAGCTAACCCATCATCAGCAGCAGCTACTTGGTTCACCTTCTCCACCACCGGATGCGGGAAGGCGGCGTATTGATTTACTGCTTGGTCATATATGGCTTCGATATCTACATTGTACAAAGGGAAGTTGGATGGCGGGACGCCTTTCTCAACAAACCCTAGACCAAGCAGGAAACCGACCCGTTCCCCATCCTCGTGAGAAGCGTTGAGGGCTGCGCTCATTGCATCATCGTAAGATGTCTCTGAGAAGACCCGATGCACAACCTACATAAGAAAATATACAAGTGTCAACACCCTAATTACAAAGATAAGCGTGAAGACATGAAGATAGACTTACCTGAGACAACGCTTCTCGAAGAAGCCATTCCTTGGCAACCAGAGCTTCTTTAAGGGCGGCTTGAGCTTGGGTGCAGGCGCGTTCGGCTTCGCTTTTGTTAAGTTTGGCAAGTAGCACTTCCTTTGCGGCAGCCTCTTCGACGCCCTTAAGCTTCCGCTCGGTGTGATCAAGCATGCCCCTCTGGTCCAGGATCTCTTGAAGTTTCTTGGCATCCTCCATCGCCAAGGCATCATGAGCACGTTGGAGAGCCTCCAATTTGGCCTTGAGCTCCTCGTTCTCCACGCGTAAAGGCTCAGCAACGGCTTCAGCCTTGGTAGCCCTCTCGGTTGCGTTCCTCGCAGTCTCCTTAGCCAGCCGAAGCTGTTCGTTAACAGCTTGGGCAGCCTTGGAGCGGGCCTCGAGTCGCGCTTGAACCTCAACCTCAAGGGCCTTGAAGGCCTTCTCCTTCTCCGCAGCAGCTGCGGCCAACTTTTGGTTCTCCTCCCGAAGAGCCCGCGCTTGAGATACTTCCTTGGCGCGAGCTGCTTTTAACTTGTCGTTTTCACGACAAAGCAGCTCGACGCGCGGCTGCATCCGGGCTTGGAGAACCCGAAGCTCATTGGTTAGCCTACCCTCCTGGTAGCTAGCCATGGCTTCCCCCAACGCACCATGGGGAGCAGCGTGGCGAGCCCATTCCACGCACTCCACAGGGGTACGAAGGGTTGTTCCTCGGCGTATGTTCCATCGCGGAACATACACTTCATTGGAATCCGAAACTGCAGAAAACAAAAAGCAGTTAGGAAAAGATGATAAAATATATAAATGAAAAAGGGCCAAAGGAACCCTACGCACCTGTAGGGTCAATTACAGGCCGATAGCCGCCGAACCCATCACCTGAACCCAATGGAAATCCATCCAAGAGGTCAGGCAGATGGGAAGGTGGCGGAAAGATGCGAGAAGCCCCACGCGTACCTGAGGGACCGGCCGTCGTTGCCGGGGGCATAGTAGCAGCCGCCGTGGTCGCCGCCGCGGTCGCTGCCGCAGAATCCGCGGCAAAAGTAACCGCCGGCTCTGTGAAGGATGCTGTAAAAATTGCACTCACAGCCGGCGGTGACGTCATCTCGGCTGGAACAGTCGGCTCAGAATGAGCAACTGAACCAGCGGAAGCAGGCGCAGGCGCCTGGGTTGACGCCTCAGGTAGGCTGACCAAGCCTACCGTCATTGGCGGAGAGGTAGTACTCGGCCCCTCACCCTGGAATGCGCCAACATCCACACCTGCGTAAAGAAGAAAAGTGTTAAAAGACTTGGAAGATTAAACTACGAAGATAAAAGCCAAGAGTTGTACTTACGGGTTTTCTTGAGCTTGAACGTACGGACGGGCGGGGACGAACCCGATGGAGCCGGTCTCTTGATGCCGGTCACCGTCGTCGTCATTGGTTCTCCGGAGGTAACAGTCGTAGCCTCCGGAACAGTGGTCTTCTCACCACCGGGGTTCCCCGCCACCTCTTCACTATCTGACTCAGTGTCAGATTGGAGCACCAGATCGGCTGTAGGGGCCGCCTTCTCCTTCCCTTTCCCGCCGGCAGCCCTCTTCTTCCGCACTAACGGAGGACCATCTGCGGATTCCTCAGAAGAAGACAGGATGTAAGGAATTCCAGCAGCGGGTACAGCACTGAGGGGTGGAGGAGAGAATAACGCCTTACCTGGCCGCCGGTGGCTCAGGATCTCGTGGCCCAGCGGGTAGACCTCCACAAACCAATCCGCTGTTTGCTCCAGGATGGGCAACACGTTCTCATCAAGAGCACGAGTACCCACCCGCACGGGACCGTCAGCTTCCCGCGGGTACAGGAGCGACTCCAAATTGTTCCCCTCTGAAAGAAAAGAAACAGTTAGAAGACAAACTCATATCAGCAAGAAAGACAAGACATACCATAAGGAGTAGAGTTCAAACCGTATTCGAGAAGGATGGGAACCTGAGACGCCTCCTTCCATACCCGGCTCATCCCCAACATCACCATCCCGGACTCCGCAAACCGGTAAACCGGAGATTGGACCCGGGATATCTTTGCAAACCATTCCGCCTCCTGGTAGTTGGTGGCGTGGTGGCTCGAAATGGCTTGGCCATTTTTAAACTTCATGGCAATGGGGACGGCGCGGGCAGAAATGTAGAAGAACTCCCGCTTCCACGATCGGAGACTGCGCTCGGTCGCGCAAATCTTCAAACCCTTGATCCGGGTTGTCAGGGTGTACCACCCCTGGATGCACCTCCAAGTATAGAAGGTCATCAGGCGGTCCACATAGGGCTCAACACCCAATATCCGGCACACCCACTCGAAGTGGCGAATCTTCGCGATCGCCATTGGGTGCAGCTCGGTCAGATGAACGCCGTGCCTTTCGAGGACACGGTAAACAAACTTTGTCAATGGGAACCTAAGGTTCCCATAAACAAAGAATGCAGCATATACCCCGATCTTGCCACTGGGGGCATCGTACACGGTCTGATGGGGTTCAGGAAACTCAGGCTCGAGAGGATCGAGCATGAACTTCCTAACAACATACCGGTACTGATCGCCGGGCAGAGCACACTGGCACTCGCCAGCAGTACTCCTGTCATCGGTGGTAGACTCGAGATCATGTGAAGACATCTGGCAGAAAGAAAGCGATTTCGGGAAAATGCTTGCCTGAAAAGGGGAGTATTTGCCGGAAATCGCTAAGAAGAAGAGAAGGGTGAAGGTGTGAATTAAAAAGGACCCTCTCCCCCTTTATATACTAATCGCAATTAATGCGGTGAATTTAATGCGGAGGAGAGAGAAATAGAGGGTGCAATGAAACTATGACGCGTGGCAAAAAGCAAGCTGGCAACAGCTGTAAAAAGGATGCGTGCCAGTAATTTCGCGGCCACGCGCCCGGAAAATCGCGCCCACGCGCCTGAAAAAGCGTCTGGAATGACCATGTACTGTCACGTCACCATAACTTCCTGCACGTCCTGACACAGTCAGAAGAAACCGTCGCACGACGTTTCAGATGTTTGGACTGTTCTTATCCTCACCAACCTTTCGAATTTCAAAATTCAAAATTCAAAAAGATTCAAAAGTAAGCGGGAAAATACCCCTTACCTTGGCAACCAAGTAACCATAAGACGGATGCGGGTACAGTGTTAAGGCAAAACCCTTCACATACCTAGCACCCGCAGGGAATTGAAGCCAAGAAAACCCCGGAAACAAAGTAACTATAAGGCGGGTGCGGGTACAGTGTTAAGGCAAAACCCTTCACATACCTAGCACCCGCAGGGAATTGACGCCAGGGGTACCTTGAAAGTAAAGTAACCGTAAGACAAGCGCGGGTACAGTGTTAAGGCAAAACCCTTCACATACCTAGCGCTCCGCAGGGAATTGAAACCAAGAAGGATCTTCAGGGCAATGCTTGCGGAAACGGAAATAACATCCCCGCATAGCGGGAACGTCGAGAACTACATTGTTTGAGGCTCCAGGATGGAATTGGTGGTTTAAACATAATTGATCACTATGTTCAAAACCACTAAAACCTCAAGGAGAATCCACACAAGTGAGACTCAACGCTCCTGACTTGCGAGAAGGTTACATACCTACCCGCATCATACCCAAAGATCAAGCAAAAAAATCGGGAATTTTTGCAAGTGACATTAGGAAACCCGCGGGAAGAATCCCCACGGAGAACCTTAAAACTAAAAACCATTTTCAAAACCCCTTGCTTAAAGTCCAAAAGTTCACCTCACTTTATTAAACATTCATGAGAAGAACATTGGACTGGGGGGACTTGAAGAGGTAGGTCCCAGCAGAGACCAGTTGGTCCCGCAAGACTCACCTTGAATAGGGACGTCTGCGCAAAGGCCTTCTGCTCCCGCAGGACCCACCATGCTCATAGAATCTTACGCGCAGTACGCAAGCTGTACACGTATGGAAAGCCTCCCAATGGTGAAGTACCCCGCCTGTTCCCGCAGTTGCGGATACAAGCCATCAGGGAAGGCTACCCGCAGACAGCAGGGCTACACGCACAAGGCAATAGCTACTTCAGTAGTCACATGAAGGAATGAGCAAGGCGGGAACAATCCCGCCAAAATGAGCCAGTCCGTATGATTCTGAAAGATCTTTTGTACTATACCTACCAAGGTATGGATAGGACAGACGATCTGACCAGAACAACCCATGAGCCAATCACAGGGTGACAGCTCACCGACAACAGTACGAGGAGGAGCACCCTCTAGTACTGTTTGTCACTATTAGCCGCTGCCTACTCACCAACTCTTACTGACGGGCGTACGTAGCCTACAGTTGGTAGAATAGTGTTACTGTTGGCCGTAACCTATTCACCAACCAGCATGGCCTGCGTATAATCCACAGTAGGTGGGACGTGCATAATCTACAGTTGGTGGAATAGTGCAGCCGACTTTGTTACTGTTGGCCGTAACTTATCCACCAACCAGTATGGCCTGTGCATAATCCACTGTTGGTAGAACAGGAATACTATTCAGCCGGCTGTACCTGCTTGGAAACCTACCTTCGGCTATAAATACTCCAACATCTTGGAATGGTAAGATCATCTGCTATCCAGTTATCTAGCAATCTCTTAATATACACTTATATTCAGAGCAATCTAGTCTGATTCTCACGCCGGAGGGTGGTCACAAGGAGGAACCCCCCCCCCTTCTCAGTGACGAGCTTACGGTGTTTGTTTTGCAGGTCTCCTGAAGAACAGCCTTCTCAGCTAGATCTCATCCGTGGGAAACATTGATTAACCCCCAGATTATCTATAATCTGTCCAGGGTTCACTTAGTGTTTCTTCAGGTACTTTAATCTTTCTCTGTTCAATTTCTATTTGGTATTTTGGGGCCGTAATCACAACGGTCGAGTGAGTACCGCAATCATAAATTGAGCTTCATATCATATATATATTTTAACTTATATACTTTTGACTGTGAAGAGATCGCTTAGCCGCTGCTTGCCTGATAACGAGTTGGATAAAGGTTCCACTTCACAAGGTATGCACCGTCTCACTTCAACTTTTTAAAATATCTTACGTAGCATATAACATGCAACAAATATGAGTATTCGATACTGTATAATATAACACATAATAATGTAATCATGTTGCTCTTTTTAGGGGATGACAATGAAGATTTTGGAGTGAAAGTCGCATTGTCTATGCTGAGGTTTTACAAGAGTGAGTTTAAAGTCAATAATTTACATTAGTTTTTGAATATATTATATATGTCAGTTGTATGCGTCATTGGAAATTTTCTCTTATTAATCTACACAGATGAAATCTCGCCGTTATTGCCAAAAAGCTGTCGATACGTTCCTACTTGTAGTGAGTACTCCATGATTGCTTACAAGAAGTATGGTGTTGTCAAAGGCTCCATCTTGACTGCCTGGCGGATTTGTCGCTGTAATCCTTTAGGTAATTAATATATTTTTTTCATGTATCCATTTACGTGTAGTTTGTGACAGAAAAAACTGGTAAAAATCTTTGTTGTATTAACACGTTTTATTAATAGAAGCAAACCATTCAAGTTATTGGTCCATCATCACTTGTAGGTTGCTTCGAATGGTTTTCTTGAAGTACAATACTTAAATGTAAATCTTAATTGTTTCTTTTTCTAGGTGGATCAGGATTTGATCCCCCAAGATGGTTTGATGAACCAAGTCCACCAAAACAGTAAAAAAAAAGGTACTTGTTTTTTAAGGTTTTTATTTTTTTTATTTATATTTACTCATTTGTATTCATTCTATATGTAACTAAATTTCTATTAGCAATTAGAATGTGTTTGTTGTATATTGTTAACAATTAGTACTTGCATAACCCGAGGGTGGAGTTTTGTTTTTATTAAGATATATGATTGTTTATATTTAATCAGAAACAAAGTTACATTACAATGTACATTTTTTGTTTTAACGTCTGTTTTTAAGTTCGACTCAACTTATTTTGCTTATGCATAGTTGGTACTAGTTCACCACGAACAAGTAAAAACGAAACCCGTGGAGTAACACTTATAGTTAGGGGATCTTATCAAGTGTGTTTACACCCATAATTTATACCATATAAGTGTAAGGTGAATACTGTAATATGTTTGAACTAAGTTTTGTTTTATCTGTGGATTCCCTCAAATATATAGGAAAAAGAGAAAGACCATGTATACAAAAGACCAAAATGCAGAAATACTTAAAACAGATTAAAAGTGTAAGTTTTGTAAGATATTTAGTTAAGTGGTCTAAGCTTAACAATTTCACAACATTGAGGGCTTGGTTGAAAAAGGCGCCTGAGGCGCGAGGCGCCCGAGGCGTTTTTGAAAACGCCTTATTTTACGTAAGGCGCTAAAATACATGAGGCGCCCTGAGGCGACGCATTAGCTGGCGAGGCGTGAGGCGCTTGAGCCAGCGCCTCATGTGATTCAGTCCAAATTAGAGTGTTTTGCAACTTCATTATTACTTTTCACTATACCTTTTACTTTTTACTCTAAGAATTAAAGTGTTTTGCAACTTCTAAATATGTTTTTATAATGTTTAACCTACGTATTAAGTATTCATGCTTAGTTTTACAAATATGTTTTATCTTTATGATTGATTTTCAAGTAAAATATGTCATGTATAATTAATTTTTAGTAATTTTTATATTGAGCGCCTCACATACGTGAAGCTCTCGCTTCGCGCCTAGCGCTTAGCGCTTCGGATTTTTGAACCAAAACGCCTCGCCTCGCCTAACGCTTTTTTAAACCAAGATTGAGGGATTTGTTTTTGTTGGGCATTGGGTTTCATACATTTGTTTTTAATAATTCTACATTCGTTGTAAATAACTCTGCAACGGAAGCAGAACCGTTCTTGGATTCCAATAAGTATGCTCACCTGGAACCCACTTGTGACTTGTGAGGAAGAGAAGTCAATGTCACAATCATAGTTAAGTTTAGAAGTTCACATTAAAATTTGTTGATTGAGTTGATGATTCAACTGGAGGGAATCCACAACGTTTCGACGTTTAAGGTTGCTAGACCGTTCGTGAAAAGCACCAAGAAATGAACCTTGTTCGGTTGTTTGTTGCTTGCGTCCATCTCAACCACCAAGGCTGTGATATGTTTGATCTTGGTTCTACCTTTGCGTCCATCACTCTTTCAAAAGATCTGGGAAAGTATTTGATGAAGAAAGGGTACTAAACCATAATTGTTCAGTCACATTCTAAATATCAAGAGATGGTCAATGATGCTCAAGAAATCGATGATTTGAACAATGGTCTTTGCAAGTTTTTGGATGGTCGATCTGAACAATGGTCTCTCCAACAGACCAACCTCATTTGCCATCACTAACTCTCATCACAACCAACAAACAAACCACAAAATCTGAGCAATGATCAATAATTCGAAACCAGTGCTTCACGCGAGAGGTATGGGAGAGGCAGGAGGCTCACAAGAAACACAGTGAGATTTTCAGTGGCAACTTCACCTTGGTCCATTCGGGTGGCATGTAAACTACGTGCGAGTGGTGTGCAGGAAGGTGGGTCAAATCACAATTTAACAAAAATAATAATAATAAACTTGTTTCAACCCACCAAAGTTTCAGACGGTAATAAATAAATTCAATTCCAAACCACCATATTGTTTCCAACGATAATATATTTACAGTAATAATCATAATTTTCAGAACTAATTATCTTTAATAATGCAAAAGTAAAAGTAAAAGAAATGTATTAATTATTAAAAGAATTTGAGCATCAAATATAAAAAGTGTGAGAGATATAGGTATTGACCAAAGATAATTGTAGATTTGGAAAGAAAATAATTGTTTCTAATGTATTTATAGAAATTTGATGTGTTAGTTGACTAAACGTGTGCCAATGACCTTTGGCAAACTTCAAACCACACATGACAAAAGTTTTGTGGGAACCTCTTGAAGGTTATAATGGACCGATTGTATTTGTATGTGATGGTAACGAAGTCGAAAATTTTTCATAAATGGTGCTTTTTATAAAAGTTGTTTCAAAAATTGTATTGATTTTTGAACTTTTTCACAAATAGTGTAACCGTGGTTTCAAACCACGGTTTGTCTTCTTTTATTTTAGAATGTCAGAAAAAATTTCATAAAAGAATACATTTTGATTAAAATTATACAAACCATGGTTTGAAATCATAGATTGTAGCCAAATTTTTAGCATAATACCACTATTCGTGAAAGTGATGGTTTTGTTAGTCAAACCGTGGTTTGAAACCATGGTTTGATGTTTTTTTATTACTTTTTAATAAAGATAAGAACATAAGTTCACAGGTAAACACTATTGAATTGAGAAGAGTTATAATAATAAAATTCAAACCTTAGTTTTAAACAACGGCTTGGGTAAAGATACAAAAAGTAAACATATACATATATTTCCCGGCAATTAAAAAATATCTGATTTTTTTTTAATAAGTTTACTATTACATAGTCAATTACAGACTAACGTTAGACTAATAAGCAAAACCATCACCTCTTCCTAGGTGGTATTAGTTTATTATTTTATGCTATCCGTGGTTTTAAACCACGGCTTGCATTATTTTAATCAAAACATTGCTTTATGTAACTCACACCTGACACACTCTAAAAAATATATACCCATGATTTCAAACCACGGTTACACCATTTTTGAAATACCTTTCATAATCTTACCATTTGTGAAGCAATTTTAACAAAGACACTGTTTTTGAAAAAATGTCTTAACGAAGTCTCCAGACAACCGGTTGTGTTAAAACGGTTAAATAATAATAATAATAATATTAAAAAATAAGTAAACATGTTTTTTTAGCACCTTGCAAAGGTGAAGGCCAACCAAACCAAAGGATCCATCCAGGAGTGGTCAGTATATTGGACCAACCACGAGTCCCGGATTCCTGACCCTTGTCCTGTTTCACGTTCACAAGTCACAACACACAAACGTCTGCCTGCCGTGGAAATGAAACAGAAAGAGAGACGAAAGTGAACCCAAAGATTCTCGTCAACTGCTTCTCTCTTTATAATAACACGCTTACTTTTTAGATCTATTAATAACAACTTCTTTTAGATCAATTCCAAGTTTCCAACACTCACAAACAATCCACAAACCCAACAAAAATGGCCGGAAGGTTGAAGCTTTTAGCATCCGACGTTATCATGTCTTTCATGTGGGTATGGTCAAGCGTCTTAATCAAGATGTTCGTGCACGGATACCTAGGCTTTAACGGCAGCACCCATGAAGCAGAGTTGTTGAGGTACACGCTTTCGATAGTCAACATGTTCTTGTTCGCTTACCTTGCTAAGCTTACCAATGGCGGCGCAAATAATCCACTCACTGTGTTAGGCTCCGCTGTCTCTGGCACTTTCACCAACTTCTTTTTCACCCTTGCTGCAAGAATACCCTTACAGGTCATTATTATTATTATTATTTATTACTTTAGATGTAGATTAGGGTTTGAGATCTGTGTTCTTCTAATCATCATGGGTTTAAACTTGCTTGATTGATGTGTAAATAAATCATCATAGGTTCCGGTCAATATGGGGTTTAAGCAAAAATGAGTTCGGGTCAAACGTGTTCTTAGCGATGTGAATTCTGGTCAATACTGCCATTTTGAAAAAGTATCAATTTGACTAGGTCAAAACGGAATCGGTTAAAATGAGTTGTTTTACAAGAAAAAAGTACCCACCTCACCTCTTTAAAATGAGTTGTTTTTGGAAAAAAAAAACAAAAACAAAAAACACTACAAAACTCAAACCCCCACCCGTACCCTTGGTTAAAATGAGACATTTTTAGAAAAGCAAGTAATGACCATAGAACTATTTTACCTCCTTAAAACTTTTCCAAAAAGTTAATAAGCCACATAATTGGGACTTATTAGTTCAATATTCTCTCACAACATAAGCAATCCCAAACAACTTTTAACTTTTCAAAAAGTTAATAAGGTATAAGTTGGTGAAAAAAAGCAAATCCCAATTCCCAAACAACCCCTTATGATACTTGAGGTGCGCTTTTATGTACGACCGTTTAAGCTTATTTACAACCATAGGTTACACATCTCTCATTTTACATATAAATGTATTTCTCAAGCAAATCTTTAATAAAATCTTCATCTCTTAGGTTGTATTTAAGTATAAAACCTCCCGCGCACCTAAGTTTTGACCAATTTTGATCCAGAACTACCTTTAACATGCCTTTTTATAGCCAAGCTTCTTCCACTATTTCATCAAAAGCGAAAACCTATATCATTCTTAATTAAGCTCTTCTGATCTGTAGGATCTTAATCCTTCTGTGTAATTATTGAGACAAAAAGAAAGCAACTTATTTTCTCAATATTACACATTTGATGTTATTTCCTTGTATTTCACACAATTGCTGTTTTTAACTTGACAACTGACACTTCTTTTAAATGTTGATGCAGTTTTTTATATGACATTTTAAAAACATAACAGTTTGTTTGTTTACAACAAATGTATTTTATAATGTGAGAACTTTCTTATGACAGACTCTAAATGTGGCATTTGTTTTATTACACTACAATTTATAAAAAAATGTTACAAATTTATTTCAGCTGATTGATGCGCTTTTTTTTTTTTTTTTGAGTTTTAGGTGTTTGGATCAATAATGGGGGTCCGACTTATCTTAGATACCTTTCGGGGAATAGGCCGTGGGCCCAAGCTGACCGTTAGTCTCCACTAGGCTCAATCCCCAACACGCTCCGACGAATCAAAAGCTCCATGCTCATGATCTTCACAATTCCTTCGACCGCGCCCCTTGTCGGTGCCTGCGCCCAAGATGCTAATGTGGCAGGCCACCGCGTCCCATTTGCCCTTCCCCATGACATATGGTTTTAAATAACAATACATTTTTTTATAACAACGGGACTTGAACCCTCATCTTTTAGAAACCAAAAAAAAAAACATTATCTAACACGTTGGTATGCACTTTGGTTAACTGAGACAACATAACCTTATATTAACTTGTGTATCTAAAAATTAAATTATATATATACATGTCATCACGTTTCATTAAATATTGTTGAAAAACACATTTAAATTTAAATAAATTTATTTTAAATGTGTCCCAAATTACTTTTCTATCATGCACTAATAATCCTATAGTTGTCATTAATTAATGTTAATTATGTTTTCACAAGCAAAGTTCAAATAGATATTTTATGTTTCATAATTCCCCTTGCAGAATTCGACGAGAAAACAACAATTAATTCTAATGGTTCCGGCCACCACATGACATCGCATCCATTTCCACATTGTAAAGGTAATACATTCCATCTATGAATTTGACACAACAAAAAGGTTACAAATCCATTTTATAGAAAGAATATATTGGTCCTTTGAGAAGCCTGATCAATCTCCAATGGATTCTAAAAGAATTCCTGATTCACATTTGGTACAACCTCTATAATATTCCTTCCTTATTAAATTCGGGTACACATTTCGAAATGGTTTGGTAAATATATACAAGGTGTTGTTAATATGGGGCTGATCAGAAATCTTGTTAGCATTGTATCAAGAATTTGTAGATTGGTGTGTGTGGTTTTCATTTCGATTTGGTTATACCAATCGTTTCCGTTGTTTTCGCTTTTGGTTGATTATTCTCCTGTTATTGCATCTACCCTTCTTCTCCTTGGAACTCTCTTGTGTTATGGTGATGAAAACGCACAAAAAGTTGGTGAGCAAAAGTATCATGTCAATCCCATGAATATCAATCATAGTTACAGATTTGGAAGTTGTCAAGCAAGAGGCCATAATAATTATCATAGTAGTGATGAGGATAATTATATTGTTGAGAGTTTATCTCCAAGTGGTTCAGTGGCTAATATATATTCAATACTTGATGAACTCGGTCCCCTATCGGAATCCGATGTTCCTTTCCCGAATGTAAGCACGGATCAGTCGCATGATTCAACCGAGTATGTTAATGAAACGGATGATGATAAGGAAAGTGTTGTTACATGGACAGGAGAACAACAAAGGGATGTCGCGGGATCCGAGAGAAAACAGGTTTTGGACACTCTTATTGCCAGACGAAGAACATTAAAAAACATGAGGATGTTGGCTGAACAAAATATGGTAAATATGAACCCTCATCTTAAAAGTGAAAACAAAGTAAGTTTTAATATTCTAAGAAGATACTCATATGACCCGAGCGGACAGAAACCAGATCGTTTGGGGCCCACTTTTCAACCAGATTCTCCAAGAAGACACTCTTTTGACCCGAGTAGACACCGAGTGAGGCCCACTTTTCAATCAGATGTTCCCCGTCGCCATGAGCGTGTTGATGTGGGGCCCACTTTTCAAACAAATGCTCCAAGAAGACACCGAGTGGGGCCCACTTTTCAATCAGATGTTCCTCGTCGTCCTGAGCGTTTTGATGTAGGGCCTACTTTTCAGTCAGATGTTCCTCGTCGCCCTGAGCTTTTTGATGTGGGCCCCACTTTTCAAACGGACTCTCCAAGAAGGCACTCTTTTGACCCTAGTAGACACCGAGTGAGGCCCACTTTTCAATCAGATGTTCCTGGTCGTCATGAGCGTGTTGATGTGGGGCCCACTTTTCAAACAGAATCTCCAAGAAGACACTCTTTCGACCCTAGTAGACACCGGGCGGGGCCCACTTTTAAATCAAATGTTCCTAATGCAGGCCCCTCAACTGGTGTGCATGATAGTTGGGATTTAAGGAAGTATTACATTCAAAGAAACCAGTTTTCGGAAAACAATGACAATCATCAAGGAGATGATGACAAAGAGGTTAACTTAAGTGGTGGGAATAGAGGTATACTAATGGATATTGATAACTTAAGTAACCAGCTCTTTGTAAGACACTAAATTGATTAGATTTAATATGCAGGTTATGAAAAGACAAGCAGTGGTAAATTATATTTTGATGCAAGTGATGGTGATGAGGAAGACGAGTATAGATCCCCAGACATCCCAACGGCACAGGGTTCATAAGATTAACATGCCATGTCAACACCATGTCAATAATTAAGGTGCATTTGGAGTTGCATATGTCATCTTGAAAGTGTGAACCATAAATGTTTAACCCTGAAAGTACGATCATAGCCGAAAATTGGTTCAAAGTATGTAACATTCCTATATTATTTTGTCTTAAATATATAAAATATAATTATTATCTGTTAAAATGTATGCATATCAGAATAAGTGTCTGATGCAACATTATTTTGGTATAGTTGCTACTTCAAATTGATTAGCTTCATTGTTCCAATGATACATTATATGTTTAAGGTATTGGTCAAAGTGATACCTTCCTATATTCTTATTGATATATCACATTCTTTGGTGAAGGAATCAAGAACAATTAACCGAATGATTTCACTTATTATTGTGAATGTGAAATGATTACAAGAAACGAAAACGAAATTGATTGAAATTAAGAACTCATCAAATGAGCTGATCTCGCGACTATTTAAAGCTGTATATCCCCAAACCAGAAGCTAACAGCCATTAACTAACTGATCAGCTATAGTTTTACAGTTGGCCCTCAAGTTTCATTGAGCATTATCTTCCAAAACTTTTATCAAACCACATGTTAACTCCTGTACTTGTAGTCCTTTGACTCTGACTTACTTTGACTTTGTTAGTTGACTATTATTGACCATATGGACTCTATTAATTACAATCTTCACCTAGTGCATCTTAACAAATTCCCAAATACCCAAACAATGGTCAAGGCTTGATCTCGGCAAAGCTTTTGTAAGCATATCTGCAACATCATCGTTAGTATCCACCTGACTAATGATCACCTCCTTTGATTGTACAGTTTCCCGTGTGAAATGAAGCTTAACATTTATGTGTTTTACACGTTCATGTAACTAACATAAGTAGTAACTTCCACGAACGCAAAAGGTAGTTGTAACTCCACATATGGCAATTTCAAAGCAATGGCAATTAGTTATTGATGTGGAAACATTGGTGAACGGCCTCCTTAGAGTTGAGAGATGAGAAAGTCAAGGAATAAGGGGCTACGTTCTAGCATCCGAATGAGTCACTAGTAGGCTCCCGCAATTGCTAGTCCCCATCAGTGTGTCTTCGGACTGCTGACCCATAGGCCGACATTCGCCTAGTCAACTTGGCCCCGTTCAAGGTACCAGATTGTGCAATTCTTTGGGAAGAATGGGGTATTACGAATAAATCCCAACCATAACAGAGCTGCTCGTTTAAGCATAAGTTTTCTTATTTATCTTTTTAGAATTAAATGGAAGAGAGCTCCCACTAAAGATAGTTCTCATTCCAACACAGTATGTCAAGATAGTATGTCTTTGCATCTCTTCAAATATTCACTATGTTAAGATGGTGAATTCCATTAAACACTATATCAAGATATATAGTCTTCCCGACCCAAATACAATAACAACAATATGTCAAGATAGTGGTTCCGTCTCAAATAATCAGCATGATGATGAATTAATATTCTTTTAACAAATCACTAGAACAACCTCTAGTGATGTCCCTCAATAATACAAAAATGAATGACTAAAGTTGCAGCACTTGCTCTTCTTTTTGCTCTTGATGATCTTGATCACATTTATAATATTAACATTTATGCTAAGTTCAATTGCTTTATATTTTTACATTTTTAATTGATCTAATTTCTTTTTGATATAAAATCATATATTGTCCTTTTGAAAATAAATATTTAGATTTGTTGGTTATGAACTTATTTATCTAACTCCTAAAATTTTTTGTTAGATGTATAATATCCAACTGAATAATCCTTTATATATCATTATGTTTATTTGGTTTTAATTAGGGGTGTCAATTTTGACCCAAACTCTTTCAAATGAGTCAATTTGAGT
Organism: Bidens hawaiensis; assembly: GCF_021521415.1. NCBI lineage: Eukaryota > Viridiplantae > Streptophyta > Magnoliopsida > Asterales > Asteraceae > Bidens > Bidens hawaiensis. Next base: position 147,780 of record NW_027492701.1, on the reverse strand, counting down.
TGTTCTAAAAGTTAAATGAGTTGGTTTGAGTAAAATATTTTAAATAAATGGGTCAAAATGAGTCATTTTAAATTCCATCCTTTTATTTTCGGGTCAAAAAGGGTCGACAAGTGGTCGATGTGGGTTAGTGTCCTAAGGAAATGTGACAGGTTTCGGATCGGAACGGGTTTTCGTACAAGACAGGTTTCGGCACGAAACGGGTTTCAGATCGGAACGGGTTCGGTTCAGGTTTCAAGTCAACACGAGTTTTCACCCGTGACGTGTTGGGTTTTGGTTTATTTTGTTTCTTTCTGGTCGATTCTGGACTCGTTTTTGTTCGTTTTTTCAGTTTTGTTTTAGTTCGGTATGAATTCTTTTAGTTTCGTTTTGATTGATTTTTTCGATTTCGATTGATGTGGTCTGGTTTTGCCTTTTTGTTTCTTTGTTTCATTTTCGTTGATTCTTTCGGTTTATGTTCGATTCTAGATGGTTTTTTTTTATTTTTATGGAACGAGTACAACGTATGAAACATTTTAGTGTTTTTACTTTTTTGTTTATGATTTATATTTTGAGTTATAATTTTTTTATTATTATTTTTGAATATTTTTTTGAGGGTTTTTTATCTTAATAGAAACCCCTCAACAAAAATTCAAAAAAAATAATTAAAAAAATCATAACTTAAAATATAAGTAAAAAACTAAAATGTTTTCGCCGTTATTCTCGTTCACAAAAAAAAAAAAAAAAAAAAAAAAAAAAACCTCAAAACCCGGTTTGACCCTAACCTATTTTGACCCAAACTAAAACAACATTTTTTTTAATTGACTCATTTTGACCCAAACTCATTTTGACTCATACTCGTTTTGACCCATGACTCATTTCAACTCATGACTCGTTCGACCCGACCCAACCCAACCCATTTACCACCTCTAGTTTTAATTAACCAAGGTTTGCTAATTAAGGGGCATTCCCTCACATGGTTCCAAGATGGTACGCATATTAAAATAATTTGATACCATGATAAGATAAAAATAAAAAATTATCTCCGAACATAATATATGTGAACAAAAGTCTTCACATACATTGCATGTATGAGAAGGTTTTATGTCTTACCATATTAGCCTTTGAATTATAAAACTCTTGCATTTTTAACGTAAACAACTTCTGTAGTTGAACTTTAAAATAAATTTTTATAAATCTTGAAAACACATTAATACATATTGCTTTAAATATAATACATAAGACACATGCCGCGTCATATGCTGTCACCATTATATACAAGTGCTAGCTTATGTAATTCACACGATTCTCCATTTTTCAATATAAATACATGAAAATAAACTTATGATTTGTTTTTTTGGATTATTTCAATCTTAAAAAATCATTCCTAAAACCAAAAGTAATTCCTTTATAGTTTGACAAACAATGTTGAAAACAAAAACAAAAATCCAAATCCAAGTATATTGTGGAAGAGATCAACACCACCTTTTATTTTTTATTTTGTTAATCCTCATGGTTAGAAACATTTCCTGTGCACAATGGATGGACCAGACTCATCATATTCAGCCTTTGCAATCCACATCTGTCACACCAAAATCAACAACCATTATACAAAACCCGACCCGTTTACGTATGAATGGGCCATGCTTATACTCAAAGGTATCAAACAACATTGATAGTCCTTGTGGTTTGTAAAAGGGTAAAACGGTCACTTTACCAAGACTTACACTGTTTTTTTTTTGATAAAAAGCAAGTGTTAGACTAACATATCACAAAATGACAACTAGAGATACTAAACATTCAACTTGTTAAAGTTACACATCGAAGAACATATATGAACGAACGAGACACATGTTAATATAAATTTGTTTAACTAAATTGTAATTTGGTTATATTTAAATTTCATAAAACTTCAATGTAATGGGCCTAGAGAATTTAAATGAATCATAAACGAACGAATGAACTTGAACAAATGTTCAAAAACATATATGAATGAACGAGACATATGTTAATATATATTCGTTTAACTAAATGAACAAAACATTTTGTTCATGTTCGATCATTCGTTTAATAAATAAATCAAAATAAACAAACTTCCCGCCGAACAGTTCGCATACGGTTTACTGAATGTTTGGTTCATTTACATGCCTACAAGAAACTGTTTGTGGGTAATCCCAATTCCCAACCCGTTAACAAAATGCCCCTTTATTCAGTTTTGACCCATAACAAAATGACCCTTTTGTTTTAACCTCTAACAAATTGACCCTTTCCTGTTTTAACCCGTAACAAAATGACCCTTTTCAGTTTGACAGGTAAGAAAATGTCCCTTTTTCAGTTTTGACCCGTAAACCAGCCCGTATAAAAAACATGTGTGCGCGTGCGTGCAAGTGTGTTGGGGGTTATGAAAAACGCGCCTGCTGGAAGGTACTAAGAGATGCCAAAATAGAGCCTCCAATCCAAACACTATACTTCCTTTCAGGTGGAGCAACCACTTTAATCTTCATACTACTCGGGGCTAAAGCCGTAATCTCCTTACTCATTCGATCCCCGATACCAGGAAACATTGTAGTTCCACCACTCAACACAATGTTCCCATACAAATCCTTCCTAATATCCACATCACACTTCATAATACTATCATATGTTGTCTCATGAATCCCAGCAGCTTCCATTCCAATCATTGATGGCTGGAACAAAACTTCCGGGCACCTAAACCGCTCTGCCCCGATAGTAATCACCTGCCCGTCCGGCAGCTCAAAGCTCTTTTCAACTGAAGAGCTTGTTTTCGATGTTTCTAGCTCTTGTTCGAAGTCAAGCGCAATGTATGCGAGTTTTTCTTTCATGTCCCTCACGATTTCTCGTTCTGCTGAGGTGGTGAACGAGTAACCCCTCTCGGTTAGGATTTTCATTAACGCGTCAGTCAGGTCACGCCCTGCGAGGTCCAGACGTAATATTGCGTGTGGGAGCGCGTATCCTTCGTATATGGGGACCGTGTGGCTTACACCGTCACCAGAATCAAGAACGATACCTGAAAGTAATAAAGAGTTAAGTACGGTTTTAGTCCGTCAGTTTAAATTTGACTTTTTTAGTCCAACGGTTTCATTTTCGTATTAGTTTTATTAAATGACCAAAATACCCCTGGATGTGTTAATCAAAATAAAAAGAAAAACAAAAACTTTAGAGATCACTTAAAAATAAAGTATATTAATACCATAGGTATTATCACTTAAGTAGAATATACAAGTATATTAATATTATGGTTACCAAAAGATATTATTAATCAGTGCATACCACATGGACTATCCGTGTAAATAACTTACCAGTAGTACGACCACTAGCATATAGTGAGAGGACGGCTTGAATTGCAACATACATAGCGGGAGCGTTAAACGTTTCAAACATGATCTGAGTCATCTTCTCACGGTTAGCTTTTGGATTGAGCGGCGCCTCTGTAAGGAGAACAGGATGTTCCTCGGGGGCCACACGAAGTTCATTGTAGAATGTGTGATGCCAAATCTTTTCCATGTCATCCCAGTTATTCACAATACCGTGTTCTATAGGGTACTTCAGTGTCAAAATACCACGCTTTGATTGAGCCTCGTCACCAACATATGCATCTTTTTGGCCCATGCCAACCATCACTCCAGTGTGACGTGGACGGCCCACAATGCTTGGGAAAACTGCTCGTGGTGCATCGTCTCCGGCAAATCCAGCCTTAATAGAAGTAACAACACACTTAGCCAATGTGATCATACTCCAATAACCATTCACTACTACTAACTTACAGCGTTGTTTAGGTCTACAAATTAGGGGCATATACGAGACAAGCCACTGCAGATCGGCTAGTCAAGCACAGGCTCGACTCGACTCGGCTCGTTTACACCCCTACTACAAATAAAGTAGCCTTGCATTGTTAAGGACACATTTTAAATACATAACTAATGTTAAGTAGTGAACCACATAATACAATACATTTATACAGGGTGCCTGTTAGATTTAATGAGTTAGAAAGTGAGTGAGGTAAGCGAACAATTACATAACCATCTTATGTATCATATTTAAAGCGAGCAGTAAGTGTTTATGTGGTTCTTGCAGTTCTCTACTTATATTTGGTTTTGATACCTTGACCATCCCAGTTCCATTGTCACAAACAAGTGGCTGAATGTCTTCGTCCGCCATCAGAGCTCAATGCCTATAAGAAAATAGAAAGATCAAACAATTACATGTAAAAGTGATCAAGAACAATTTAAAATGTGAATTTATATCCAAGGAATGATTGCTCTGTCTTGTTTTCAACTTTTTATAAATGAAAACACAAAAACAAAAAACAAAAACGTTGCCTAATATGCCAAAATATTACTAGGAATACCAACAATATTGTCGAGGTGTGATATTGAACAAAGGTTAATTAAACTATCGAAAACGCTAACACCCCATTCTTCCCACAAGCATATCTAGTTGCCACATTAGATATTTACCCATGCTTCTCACAAACTCGTTTTACATTCAACGTTGTCATGCTCATTCTTCCCACAAACACCCCACTAGGGTGAACACACAAATATGTTCTATTGAGGGGCCCGCCATAAACCGCATGTTGAGCACCCTTCATGGCGTGGGGCTAATTTCTGAAGTACAGCCCCAATGCAAACCTTTTGCATTCTTCCCACAAATGGGTGACACGATACACATAGACGTGACGCCTCTATACAAATGCATGCATATGTACTGCTTATGTTTAAATGTATCATGTTTCTATTAACATATTATTATCGGTCTCTATAAACATCTATATGTATCTATATGTTATATGTGTGTATGCATCTATTTTATATGAGCAGAAACATATTTGTGAAATTGTGATCGTAAATATGACATATGTTTTGGATCTCCGGTGTGATTTCAAATGGCAAAAGATCAACTGAGTCTCACAACGAACTATATATACATCATCAAACGAGTTATATATATCATAAACAAATGCATGGTTTGAGATGATAATATCATATAAGTAAAAGAAACACGTACATTACCTATGAAGATGAAGAATTAATCGGAAAAGTTGATAGTGTGGAAAGGAAAGGAAAGGAAAGGAAAGGAAAGAATAGAATGAGTGAGATTTGCGTTTGGGAATGAGGAAATGGAAGGGAACGTGAAGTTCGGGTTATTGCTACACCATCCGTTCCATCTTTCTTACCATTCTATTATTAGTCACCTTTGATTTCATTCCTTTATATCAAAAAAACAACTTATTATTTAAGTTTTTTAATTAATGATAGTTGTTTTGAGCAACACGGTGGGAATTCGACCAGTATTGGTTCGATGTGTTATAGTATGGCCGGTAGGGTAGCCACACACGCAATACAATCGAAAAAGAAAACTCAAACAAAGTTGTAATATGATCAAAATTAGAGGTGGCAATATAAGTGGGTTGGGTTGGATTTGGGTGATGGGTCAGGATAGGTATGGTCAGGATTGATTTTTAAATAGAGGGTTATGATGGATATGGGTCAAGATGGACAAAACTAACCCATCTTGACCCAAGTGAATGTTGACATACAAAGGGTTTTAAAACCCCTCAAAAAAATATTCAAAAAAACTATTAAAAAAATAATAACTCAAAATATAAATAAAAAACACAAAATGTAAAATAACTAAAGTGTTTCCCCCATCCTCCTCGTTCATAAAAAAAAAAAACTTTTTGTTCCGGTTAAATTTCGAGTTTTTCGGTTCGGTTTTGTTTTTGTTTTTTTCATTTCGGTCGGTTTCGGTATCTGCTCGGTTTCAATGATTTCGGTTTCGATTTCTCGGTTTTTTCGGTTTCAGTGTTGTTTTATTTTAGTCAGTTTTTTCGGTTTCATCTCATTTTTTTGTTTCGTTTCGATTCATTTGTTTTATTTTGGTCGGCTACGTTTCAGTTTTTTTGTTTCGTTTTGATAAACTTTCTGATTGCCTTTCGCTTTTTTTCGTCTCGTTTTGGTCAGTTTTTCGGTTTCATATCGGTTTTTTTGTATCGTTTTGGTCGTTTTTCTATTTCGGTTTAGTTTCGTTTCAGTTTTGTTGTTTCGTTTGTCAGTTCGGTGTTTTTGATTCGTTTTGGTCCGATTTTTAAATTGCATTTAGTTTTTTTATGTTTCCTTTTGGTCAGTTTTTCAGTTTCAATTCGGTTTTTTTGTTTTGTTTCGGTCGTTTTTCTATTTCGGTTCAGTTTCGTTTCGGTTTGTTTGTTTCGCTTTGGTCGGTTCAGTGTTTTTGTTTTGTTTTGGTCAGGTTTCAGTTGCATTTCGCTTTTATTTTGTTTCGTTTTGGTCGTTTTTCAATTTCGGTTCAGTTTCGTTTTGGTTTGTTTGTTTTGTTTCGGTCGATTCGGTGTTTTTGTTTCGTTTTGGTCGTTCGGTGTTTTTGTTTTGTTTTGGTCCGCTTTTCAGTTGCATTTCGCTTTTTTTTGTTTCGTTTTGGTCAACTTTTCGGTTTCATATCGATTTTTTTTGTTTCATTTTGGTCGGTTCGGTGTTTTTGTTTTGTTTTGGTCCGCTTTTCAGTTGCATTTTGCTTTTTTTTTGTTTCGTTTTGGTCAACTTTTCGGTTTCATATTGGTTTTTTTGTTTCGTTTTGGTCGGTTTTCTATTTCGTTTCAGTTTTGTTTCGGTTTGGTCGATTCGGTGTTTTTGTTTAGTTTTGGTTAGCTTTTCGGTTGCATTTCGCTTTTTTTGTTTCGCTTTTGTCAGTTTTTCGGTTTCATTTCGTTTTTTTATTGTTTTGGTCGTTTTTCTATTTCGGTTCAGTTTCGTTTTAGTCAGTTCGGGGTTTTTGTTTCGTTTTGATCGTTTTTTGGGTTTCAGATGAGTTTTGTTTCGCACATGATAGTTTGGGTATTTTGAAATAGATAAATTTTGGATAACTTTGATATTTTGTTTTAAACCATTTTAACATATAAATGAAACTCATTTGTATATTTCCAACTCATCCTGACCCACTTGTAGAATTTTTATGATCCATCCTAACCCATTTTACTTTTAAAGTTTATCCATCTTGACCCAAAACAACCCATTTGGGTTGGGTTTGCCACCCTTAATCAAAATGATATATGAATAAATCGTGTAGTAAATTCTTACAAAACGATTTTTTAATTTTATAGGTAAAGGTTAAAATATAAATGGTCACAAAAATGATGCTGATAATGACTTGTTACCTTTAAATGATTGAAATAAAAAAAAAATCCTAAGAAAAAATAATAAAAAAGTCATAACTCAAAATATAAATCAACTAAAATGTTTTCCCCCGCTAATCTGGCTAGAAAACCAGAGAGAAATATGGGTTTAGCTTTAGGGAGCTTAGTTTTTGGGTTTAGTTTAGCTTTTAAGGTTAGGATTACAAGTCTAGCTTAGGTTACATCGCTGTCGTGGATGTTTACTGAATTAGAGTGCCGAAAATCGGTTTGTGGTACCCGATCAAAGAGACGTTGGAGATGGCCGTTAATACATATTTTTAAAAATAATCAATTAAATGTTATCATATAAATTTAACCTTATTCAACCAATTTTTACACAAAAACTTTCATTCTTTCATCATTCAGACTCTCTCAAAAGCCATTCATTTTTTACAAATCACATACAACAAACAACAAATGCCACCAAGAGTATGATCGTTAACATGGACCCGATCAAGACAAAATAGTTTGACCAGAGTGGACAACAGGTTCTCCAAATTGAAGAGTGCGGTGGCCTAACACATAAGAAAGTTGTCGTTTTTCTAAAGACGAGTGTTGCGTATGATTAAGGTGCTTTAAGGTAACTACTGGTATAAATGATATGACAATATAAAAGAAATTGGGGTAAACCCTAATGTATTGTAAAATGTATATGTGCATGTGTGTTTCTTTTAGGTGCTTTGTTTTCTTTTTAAAAGGTGAATTTTATTAGAACATAGGAATCCTAGCAAGTAGCTAGAACCAGTGTTGTCGAGATAGGTCTGATTAGAACTCGGTTCACTGACCAGTTCAGTTCTATACAGTTCATTCAACTCCCAGAAAATTGGCCAGCCTGACCGGGAAACCGGATTGGCTGAATCGGTTTACCATGAAAAAAAATAAATTTTTAGAGAAATATCTTTTTTCAGCATTAACCGTCTTTTTTGAAACAAAAGTTGTTCAGCCAGTCCAACCAGTTGAAACGGTGAACCATTTGCCCGTCTGGTTCAGTGTCCGATCTAGTTATGAAAACATCAGTGCCTAAAACATTAAATTAGGAGTGTGGGAGTAAATGTGTGTATATTTTTAAGTAAAAGTTCCAGGCACGACTGCCATTATCAACGCTCCCACGAGTACTTGTATGATTTGAAAACTTTAGTTAGTCTTGGTCTAGGGCGGGTGTGCTATTTGGAAACCACAGTCGCAGGTTAGCGATTTTTTGTCAGCCCAATTGTGCTAGTTTGGAGACACGGTCATGCCTTTTTCCTTTCCGAACTTGATGTTGGCCCAACTGTGCTTTTAGTCAACATGGGTTTGCATCGTCAAATTTTACATTGACCATAAGTGTTGTTTGTAGGACACAACCTTGCCATAAGAATTGGTTTGTGTATAATGATGGCATTACTCATGCTTCGAGCCTTATTCGATGTCTTATAGTGGTATGGTTGTGCCCAAAGGCTTGGTACGACCGGGTGAATTAATTATTCGTTTTCACCCGGTCAACAAAGTAAACAAGTATTATAAAAACGATTTTAACTTACAGAAATAAATAGGGAAACTTTCTAAAATACTTATTTATGAAAACAAATTTCAAGTTTTAGGTATCATCTACAAATAATTCCAGAAATAGACATTATAAACTAGGCGTAACGAATAGATTATGTCAACACCCAAGTAGTTTGCAAAGCCAATTAAAACATGTCATGTGACCATAAATTAACAATGACGAGCACGTCCACTAATCATTTATATTCGCCAAAACTAAATAAGTTGCATGCCTCGTAATCAACGACCACGAGTACTGCATAAATCATTTAGTCGCGACTAGTAGCTTACAACTGTATTTGTTGGCGACACATCGACATATTAACCGTCATAACTCGTAAGACTATGTGTTGCGTAGTGACTTTACAGCCCTCATGTCATCGCCACATAGAAAATGAGGCTTTAAAGCCTCTCTTCATAAAGCCCGTTGTGGTTTAAAACCCCCTCTTTATATATGTGTGTGTATGAGTTAAAAACCCCCTCTTTATATGTGTGTATGTATGTGAGAATATTAAAGAAGCTGGTCCCACCATCCTTTCTTGGAGACCATAGGATTGGAAAATGAAAGGTTAGGATCTATTCCTGTTGTTTATATAAAAACATATGAGCATTAAATTAGAATTAAATTAAAAGTTAAAATAATTAATATTTATCTTTTTATGAAATAAGTGCTAAAGGTACAATTAATATAGCAATTAATTTTGGAGTAATTAATCACTTAATAACGTATAAAAAATTGTCATGTTCATATTGTGAAGTGTATTGATTATATGTGTGTATATATAACATACATCTCTTTAGCGTTACCATCAACAAATACATTTCTTCTAATCGTATTAGCTATGGCAAAGCTTAGTTTAGTTCACATCATCTTCATCCTTTTGAGCATCTCAGGTATGATCATTTAAGATATTAAATCACTTATTATTACATAAATCATTGTCCAAACTGGGTTCTATGTGCAACTAGACATCAAACCAAAGTTTTTCAGTTTCGTTTTTACCGATATAACTTATATTGTCGAATTGAAAATATAGGAGCGGTGATGGCAACTAAGGTGGAAGAAGCTGCTAGCGAAGCTCGTGTGCATCCATCCGGAACGTGTGCTAAGTCATTGGGGCTTTGTACAGATTGTTATACGACTTGTTGTAATGACAGATGCAAAAGGGAATATTATGGAGTAGGGACTTGTGTAGCTGACGGAGTACGCTATGCAATTTGTATATGTTCATATCCATGTTGATGGATGTTAAAGTTCTAATATAATATATTGTCCTCATTTTGTTTCAGATTATAATCCTTGATTAAAATGGATTGAAAAGTGACTATGTTGAGGTCTCAAGACCATTAATTTAATTAGTTAAGTAATCATTATGTTTGGTTCATGTGAATTTAAAGAGTGACCATGTCACGTGTTTAGTAACAAATGCTACATTAATAATGCGGGGACTTAAGAAATAGACTAATTTGACTTGATTTTTTTTAAAAAAGATCTATGTTTCTTAACTGATGAAGGATATGAGTATATTTAGAACTCGAAACAATGTTTTATGAAATGTTACCTACATTATATTTTATCATATTGTATCGTTTCCTATAGTATCAAACCATGTAGTTTCATATAATATACTAGTTTGAGGCCCGTGTATCACACATGTAATTGTTGAAAATTTTAAACTTTGATCATTAAGTGAAATACAGTCAACAAATTAATCATATATTGTTAATACAATTACAATTAAATTAAAATTACAGAAATTACATAACTAAGATTACACAAATTTGTTACAAATATGTTAAAACTTTCTTTTACACTATATTTGTGATTGTATTAGCAGGTATACATTGTTTATCAAAAATCAAATTTTTAGTCCATATCTACTTGTAACTCCAAATAAAGTAACATATAGACCTGCTTATAACTCTTGATATAGCTATATATAGTTGTCCGTTTGACAAAAAAGGTTCTCCAAGTACATACCAACTCTAGATAAATGATAATATATATCCATGATACTAATAAAAAATATTCATACATATAAAATATCATAGTTTTTAATCAATCTTACTAATCTATTAAAGCAAAACAATTTTGCCACATGTCCTTCTATTAGGGTGTCCTCCTAGGCCTTCATGTCATCTCATTTCCATTCTAAGACTCTCCAATATTGTGCCATGTGTCATCTCACACACTATTTAAACCTTAGAATTTTACACCATCATTTTAATCATTTTAATTTCTCTCTCTCTCTCTCTCTCTCAAAATAAACCACATACACCATTTACTATTTACCATGTCCTCTCTTATTCATTCCACTGCCGACTCCATCTTTGGTATCCCACATGTTGCTACCGGGGTCTTTATGGAAACCCTAGGTGGCGGTGGTCGTCCGGTTGTTTTTTCCAGCTAACCTACTGCTGTCGGGTTCTATTTGGTAACCGTAAGTGGCGATGGTGATCCAGTGGTGTTTTCCGGCGAGTGTACGCAACCGCCCTACAGTTTTCGGGTTCTATCTAGAAATCCTAGGTTGTGGTGGTTGTCTGGTTGTGTTTTCCGGCTAGCCTACTGTGCCGGGTTCTATTTGGAAACTCTGGGTGCCAGTGGTGGTCCGGCGGTGTTTTCCGGCGTTGTTTTTCGGCGGTGAAGAATAAACCAAATGTATGGTTACAATTTTGTTTTTTTAATTAATGATAAATCCAAGATTAAGAGTCCATCCACTGTTGTTCATTGTTGATGGTGTTTGGTTTGGCTTTGTTGTAGGTGAATATTGGGTTGTCCGGCAAGGTAATATCTTTTTTCGGTAAGGTTTTCCGATATGGTTTTATATTTATTTTAATTGTTATTTCTAAAACGATTACAATTTCGAATTTTAAATTCCAAATTTAAGTTAAATTCGAAATTTGTAAATGGTAAGTTAATATTCCAAAACGTCTAAACTTACCATTATTCACCTACTATTTTTTTAAAAACGATTTGATTTAAAAAGTTTAAATTTCCAAATTTAAATTAAAGTTGATTTTTTTTATTTAATTGCTGGTCAAACGTTTAAGTTGGTAAGTTAAACGATTTGATTTAAAAATTTTAAATTTCCAAACGATTTGATTTAAAAAGTTTAAATTTCCAAATTTAAATTAAAGTTGATTTTTTTATTTAATTGCTGGTCAAACGTTTAAGTTGGTAAGTTAAACGATTTAATTTAAAAAGTTTAAATTTCCAAACGATTTGATTTAAAAAGTTTAAATTTTCAAATTTAAATTAAAGTTGATTTTTTTATTTAATTGCTGGTCAAACGTTTAAGTTGGTAAGTTAAACGATTTGATTAAAAAGTTTAAATTTCCAAATATAATTTATTTCTTCCAAATATAATTTATTCTAAAATTTAATAAAAATATTAATGTACATAACTGATTCCATTATTAGTTGATCTTTTGACTATAATTCGAAATTCAAATTCAAATTATTATTTACTATATTTAAAGGTTTGACTTAATTAACTATAATTAAGAAAATAATTTATGATTTTATATAATATTAAATAAAATTATATAACAGTATATAATCATAAAGTTTCTAAATATTTATTAATAATTTGAATTATAAATTTAGTAAATTTACTAAATCATAATACTGATTTTTAAAATTAAACAAAAAGTATAATATTGATTTTCCAAATATAATTTATTCTAGAAGTTTCTAAAAATTTTAATCTACATTAATTTAATCCGTTGTTATTTCATAATTTTATAATTTAATAATAATAATAATACTTGACATTTTTGCTTAAATTTGAATTTTATTAGTTGACCTTTTAACTATAATTTGAAATTCAAGTTCAAATTATTACTTACTATATTAAAAGGTTTGACTAAATTAACTATAATTAGTTAATTTTCGGGTCAACCCGCGAGGTTTATATTTTTTGGTTAAGGGTTTGACAACCTAGGTTTAACGGCTCGGTTCTTGATTTAGCTTTGTTATTTATTGTGCTTTTTATTCATGATAATCATAAGTAGGGGTGTTGACGGTTCCGTTTCAAACCGTGAAACCACACAAAACGGGCTTCGGTTCGGTTTCGCGGTTGTTTTTTGTTTTTAACTTTCAGTAGGTTGATTTAAAAATTTTCAAACAGTAACAAACGGTTTGGTTCACGGTTTATACCAGAAACCGTTCGTATAAAATCGGATAGAACCGTAAGATTTGGCAATATATTCAAGTTTTTGTTATATATTTTATAATACAGATATTTAGTTATCTATATTTTATATTTGGTTCAATTAATATACATATGGGCCTGGTCTATTTTTAGCTTTAACAGTTTATAGTAGCAGCCCCATAAATCCACAATCTAAGTGGATTTTATTTGTTTAATTGAACTGTGATAGTTTTCAGCCAACTCATATGTCCCTAAATGATTTTGCTACTTGTCTTCAAAAGTTTCATGAAGCATTGCATTAACTTAAGATTATGTAGTTATATTATTAAGACTGGCGTTGTTTAATTTGTTTCATGAGACAGCTGTTTTCACATTTTATTTCTTGTATTTGAATAATGAGATACATGTAATTATAAACAGGTAATATGCTTATAGAACAAGGTTGTACAATGCATTTTAAAAATTGTTTTATTTTATCTTTTGTGGGTTCTAATAAATAAGTTCTTTAATTTTCATAAAAATCTATGAGAGAAATTTTGATGTGGTTCTCAGGTTCTTCTTTATTTGAAATATATATTAATTTGACATTCGTTTTTTTATGAAAATCAACGAACTTTGTTAATTTGATGTTCATGAGGAGGAGTTCGGAGATACATGGCAGCCATTGCACTAATATGTGATGAATCAAAGGTTCCGTGATTCTTGCCTCATCGAATATGGTTTTGTTAATTCATTGCCTTGTCATCTCTTTTAACGCGGTGTTTACGTTTCTAGGGCTACTAATTTGCAATTTGAGATGATATTTCGCGGCAAGGAAGCTGATGCCGCCACTGTTATGGTAAGTTTTTCCTGATTTTGTTTAGGTTTTTTTTATTTGATTGTTGACAAGTTTGTTTGCACATGTGTTGATGGATGTGAAGTAAATTTGGGCTCAGTTATGGTTACTGATTTTGATTATTACGAGTTTTTACTGATTTTCACATGTGTTGATGGATATGAAATAAATTAGTGCTCGGTTATGGTAATTGATTTCAATTATTGTGAGTTTTTGTTGAAGGCTTTTTAACTCGATTGTTGATAAGTTTGTTTATACGTGTGTTTATTGATGTGAAGTAAGTTAGTGCTCAGTTATGGCTACTGATCATAGGAAATGCAATATCTTCACATGATAGGAAATGCAATTTTTTAGTGTAGTTGTCTAATTCGAGTAATGATAAGCTTTTAAAAAAGTCTTTTTTTTTTGTGTGTGTAATGTGTTTCTATGATGCTATGATGGAAGAAATGTATTCTGGATTAATATTAGTATTTCTTCTTGCAAAAATATTGGATTTTTGTGATTTTCTATCTTCAACTGCTAAACAGGAAATATCACGCAACATATAGGTTGAAAGTGAAGGCTGCTAGAGAGTATATATGACATAACTGCAAGGTATTTTTACAAAAAGTTGTAATATGGAATTGATATGTGCTAGAAATATGGGTGGTTTGATGGTTTATATTTGTTTGCAGGTAGACGATTTCGGTTCATCAAGGCAGGTTTGTTATGCTGAATAATAATTTTATTTTTGGTTTCAGTTTTGTGAATACATGTACAATGGTTTTAACTTTTAAGGTTTATTCAAAAGTTTGTTGCGCGCTTCATGTACATGTGGGTCAAAATTGGTCTTATATAGGGTTTTGTATTATGTGATATCTAAAATCAATTCTAGCATGTTTACTAATTAGAGTTCAATTACTTAAAATGCACAATTAGGTTGAATTTTGACATGCAACAATTAGCTTCTACCAACCTCCGGCAAACGAGTCGCAAACAGGTATGTTGGTTAATGGGTCAAAAATAGTAAATAATATATGGATAATAGTTGTGCCGGAACCATTGAAGTGATTAATTTGGTTCACACACATTTTTTGTGTATTTTATTGTAATGGTCATGACTCATGCGTATGAGAAAAACTTTTGTTATGTTTAATTATATTGTTGCTCGCACTTAAGTTTTTCATTCTTATTTTAATTAAAAATGTAACATCCTAATTTCGGTTTTATTAATAGAATAAATATCGTCTATTTTATAGTGGGTCGTTATCGGTTTAGAGAAATAGAATACGAGTTGGGCTAGTGTTGGGTTAAATGGATATGGATTATGGACTTGAATTATGAAAGAAAGAGGAAAGGACCATGGGCCTAAGCCCATGATCCATAATTATATAAACCATTAATCCATTAGTTAATTCATTCTCACATATTCCATATACCATCCAAAACACACACTTAAGATTCTCTCTAGTTCTCTCCCTCTCTAAACCGATATCAAGAAGGAAACCGAGAACCGACCCGAGGTAATGATAGTATTTTATTGTATGAGCTTAACCCGTCAGATATAGTTGCGAAACGACGAGCCGACACCGTTTAACCGTTTAAATCACGGGATCCGGGTGGAATCGGGTATAAACCGAACCTATGATGAGCGTAGGGATCACCCTAGCTCAGTTCTGGATCGAACGGGGCGAAAAACGAGTTAAAACTCGTTTTTCGGTGAGTTCGCGTTTTTCCGGCGGCTTTCCGTCAATGGCGGCGCCGGAAAAGTTAATACGAGGTTACGGGTGTCAGGGAATGTTCTGACATCCCCTGACCTAACCCTAGTTCGCTAGGGAGTAATTGACGAATTAGAAGCGATTCGCTAGCTGATTCGTCTAAGGGAATATAACGAACTAGCTTTGATTCGTGTACTAATTCGTTAAGGAAAGACTGACGAACTAGCTTCAGTTCGTTAAGTCCGATTCGTATGTCGACCAGTTCGTTATAAGGTTTAATTCGTTATGAGGACTGGTTCGCTATGAGGGTCCAATTCGCTAAACAGGCCAATTCGTTATGAAGTAACGAATTAGCCAGTTCGTTATGAAGGACAGAAGTAACGAATGAACACCAATTCGCTAAAGAGCATCTTAACGAATCAGAACTTTGAAAGAATGACAGAGCAGTCCCTGGACTTAGAAGAGAATGATTTAATTACAATTAGGCCCTTGAACTTTTAAGTAGCAAATTAATTAACGATTCAAAATGTTAATGGAAAATGTGTTACGACAGTTAATGGAAATAAAAATTTTCCAAGCCAGGGGCTCTGCCCCTTGGACCCCGCTAGGGGCTGCCGCCCCTAGAACCCCGCTGCCAGTTTGGCTAACATTTCTGTTGCACGTATTGTCAACATTTAATTAACGTGTTATAGGTTAACTAAAATTCAACCAAAAAAAAAGTTTAATATGGGGTGGATCCCACCCACCATTTGATGGTGCCCCGTTGCATTAAACAACGCGGTGTTGATTACGTTAACAAGAGCAGTCCCTGGACTTAGAATAGAATGATTTAATTACAATTAGGCCCTTGAACTTTTAAGTAGCAAATTAATTAACGATTCAAAATGTTAATGGAAAATGTGTTACGACAGTTAATGGAAATAAAAATTTTCCAAGCCAGGGGCTCTGCCCCTTGGACCCCGCTAGGGGCTGCCGCCCCTAGAACCCCGCTGCCAGGGGCGCTGCCCCCGGACCCCCGTTCGTTGAGGGTAATGATTAAACTAGAAAGGCGATATGTGTAGTGATAGTTTACTGAAACGTATAATTATTATACAGTTAGTCGTGCACAGCTCAAGAAGGGGATAACCGTAAACGGTGAACGCAACCGCATTGAGGTGAGTTTCTAGCCCCACTTCCTTGTTATGTTTTCGGGGCTGTGTGCATACTCGATGTGATAGTTAATACACTTATCATAAGTGGTAAGTGTATGTCTTGTATGATGATTGTTTGACGGTGCGTGAACGATCTTCGGATATTGCATGTACCGTCAGGTGGTAGTTAAGATATGATTGATAAGTATGATGAAAGATAGGATGTATGTAGGAATATATGATGTATGAATAATGTATGTATGTTATGATTATGGTACATGAACGCTCTTCGGAGATTGCACGTGTTGTCAAAGAAAGTATGTATGGACAGGTACGGTACAGTTACACGAAACAAAGGGACCAGACCCTAATAATATCTGTGATGGTAGGGACCAGACCCTTATAATATCTGTGATGTTAGGGACCAGACCCTTATAATATCTGTGATGTTAGAGACCAGACCCTTATAATATCTGTGAGGTTATAGGGCGAAAGGCTCTTTAAAACGTATGATTATGTATGTAAAGGAAGTATGAAGGTAAGAATGAAAGTATATACATTTACGTGTATGTAAGAAAGTTAAGAGGTTAAGTATGAAATGTAAGAAGGTATTGTATGATTATGTGATTAACTAGAACTCATTCAGCGTAGCTGACTTTTAGTATACACGCAGGTGAGTAGGATGAAGCAGCTCGCTTGAGGAGACACGTGGCACTGAATAAGGGGCTGGCATCGGAAGACTCAAGACGTTTAAGTTTAATGTTTTGTTTATTTTGAAAGACGAGATGTTGTTTTAAGACAAGTGGTGTTTTGTTATGAAATATTTTATGAAAGCTTTTATATTCCGCGAATGTTTTAATTAACTATGATATTTAGAACTGCGTTTATGAGTAAATCCAACACGAAAGTAGGGCTACCGGTAACGGGGCATTACAAAAAAAAAATTATTTTAATTCAAAAAATTTTGAAGTTGAGGACTTAGGGCTTTGTCTTTTGGTTGAAGAGTAACTAAACGGAGGCTAAAGGAAATTGGAAAAACTTAGCAAATGGATGAGTGGCGGTTAGGAATTTCATGTAGAAAATCTGCTAAATGCTTTTTATTAGCAAACTCATGTATATGTAAATTATTTAAGTATATTAATTATTGTTTTGTAAAATGTTTTACAAATAACTTTTTCGACTTGCGTGTCACATGACGAAACTACTATATAATAAATAAAATGTTTCATATGTATTAAACATTGTACAATTTATAAAATGGATAAGCAACTTTTAACCTATATATCATTTTCATAAAGTCAAAATTTGTATATTTCAAGACTTTGCATTAAAGTGGTATCAAAGTCTCTATCCAAGAGACTTAACATTTTCTTCTCTTTTCAGTCTTGTAAAATAACTTCTTTGACTTTATATATAAAGGACAGAAGATATGTAAGAATCTCTCCTTTTTACTTTTTAAAATTTGAGATAATTATCAACTATTGAGACAAATACATATTTTCAAACTTTTTCATCAAACAACTATGCAACACTCTTACCAAGACAGATACTTTTTCATCAATGTACTGTTTCCCTTCATTCACATTAGATGCATAATAATTATTGATTAGTAATACTTATACTTTAAAAACATCAATATAAATAGGTTAATGGTGGAAGAGAGTGTCGTCCAATAGGAGCTTATGAGCTTGAAAAAGGTGATGAAGAATTAGGAGCTGAAGAATTAGGATTAAAAAGTTGCTATACTACTTCAAATTATTGAATATACTGTGGTCTTATCTTGATAGGGACTCTGATATTTCAAATATAATATCAAATTTTGTATAATGTAATAGGTTTTTTAAGTTTTTTTTATATCTTTTATCTTTTATGTCATATTTAGTTTACCAGGCTACATATTATTTATTTGATTTATTAAATTTCATTGATTATATTTATTAGTATGGTTTAGAAACAAAATTTTTAACATGTGTCACATGGGCATATATATATATAATAAATGAAAACGAGTTCTTATACGACACACGTGTCACCCCCACATTCATTTGGGACACGTGTCAGCCCCACATTTTGTTTGATATTGTGTTCATCCCACAGCCGGCCACGTCTCCCCTTACATTGTACCCGGTTTTTTCATTATTTTCCACCTTTAATCCTCCTAACCCTAACATCATTTCTCTTCTCCTCCTCTCTCCTTTTCTCTTTCTCCACCGTCGTTTCTCCCTTTCTCTCTTCTCCATAGTCGTTTAAATTTATATATTTTTAACACAATATATTTTTAATTGAACTTTATGGTTGGAAATTAGTAAATGAAAACTAGAACCTATATCTCTTAACACAATATATTTTTGTCACACCCCGACTTAGGGCCTAGGCGTGTGACCACAAGTTGAAACCTGTTTTGTAAATATATCAGAGTATTGGGTTGATTTTAGCGGAAGACTTTAGGTTTGAATATAATATTAATTTACATTGAAAAATTACTCGGGAATTAAATACCCGAGTATTAGTTTACAAAAGATAAGTTTCATATTACAAGGATTTAGTTTATCAAAACGGAGCCATCTTGTACGCGATACTATCTTCATAAGACTCCAATCCTTGCTATTGCTACTTATGCTTAATTACCTGCAATGGGTTGGAAAAATACGTCAGCTATATGCTGGTGAACACGTATGACTCAATAAAACATTTTGAATGACGATTACAATACAAACGTAGTTTTCTTGACAATATCAGCGGAAGCATTTCTACTTCCGGTATATGTACCACTGCCCTACACACACAACGGTATTCTCCGAGCCAAACGGCCCTGACTAGAGAACTGGTCATGACCGTTTAAGCTCGCGGCTTCATTGCATTTGATTGATAGATTGAGCTTTAACAGTTATGTTTGGATCGATACACATGCGTATTTGGTCTGAGTTGATTTTATTCTCTACTTTGTATTATAGCGTTTTAGAGATTTCATTATCTCATGTAGACATTGATTGACTCGTTAAGACAAACACTCGTTCGTCTTATTGAGTATAAACAAGTTTTGACTGATTGAAAAGGTTAACGTATTCACCTGTACCGTCGGTGTTGAAAACCTTGACTGATTGATTGATGATTGAGAATGATACTTAACCTATACACGAATAGGTTCATATGAATGCTTTGAATGATGTTAAGCTATGATTGTAAGCTTAACCTTGAAATCGTTTATCTTAGATTGTGAATGAAAATAGTTGTTTTTATGTGACGTTTGATACAGCATGCTTTGGCCTAATAGGTTCTATCACGTTGGTAAGTTTCTCCAGGTAAGTAAAAGGGTCCCTCGGTTGATTGGGATTTATGCGAATTACTTTTCCTTAGGCAAGAAACTTACTACTAGTGATATCCCTCTTCCAGTTACTACATGCCCGTCAAAATATATCTTTTGTTTAACATTACTTCATCATGAAGTAACGTTCATGAAAACATGATTGTGAATGATTTGTAAAATACGATCAAGGTTAAAGGCCATAGCCTCGATTGATAGTCCAAGCCATAATTCAAATAACTTAAACGTAATCCCTACCTTATCGTGGATACTTAGATTGATAATAAGAAAAAGGCAGGATCTTGATCTACTCGCTTATGTGATTGCTAGTTGATTATAACTTCGTTTCTTGCACGAACATCGAAAAAAAGCAGCACGTCGACTTGTTAGGGCAACGGGGCACGCTTTCCAATGCTATGTGTGTAAAGGAAGGTGCGTTTGGGATGAAATGAGCTCAAACCCGTCACCCCCCTTTTATAGCTGAAATTTGACCCCATCGCGATACACGGTGGGTCCCTTGTGGCCCGTCGCGTATCGCGACGCCGCCTTATGCGGTGGTGACACGTGGCCTGTCATATTGCGCCACGTGTCGACACGGTGTTCAACACGTGTCCACTGACTCAGCAACCCCATCGCGCTACACGATGGGTTACATGTTACCCCGTCGCGTACCGCGACGGGACAAGATTTTCAAAATTTACCTTTTGGTCCCTGAACTTTCTAAGTTAGTACATTTAAGCTCATATTAAAGAGGGTAAAAGATGCGGTGTTACAATTTTTAATTGAATTTTATGGTTATATGTGAAATTGATTTTTATAAATTTTACACATTTTATTATATATTGTTATTAATATGTTTACGAAAAGACATTTTCTCAACCCGTGTAGCACACGGCATATAAGCTAGTACATACGTATATATAGAATTTAGAGTTAGGAAACTATGTGAGCATATTTAGAGAACTGTGTAACCTAAATCATAGATCCTAGAAAACAATCTGGTATTTTGAAAACTACAATCTCAACCACTGATACCTAGATTCAAGGGCCTAAATTTATTCTTACTCTTTCTACTGTTCTAGAAAACTATTTATTTTACTATGACAACCCCCCCCCCCCCATCCATCCATCCATCCATCCATATGTGTGTTTTGGAAAAAATCCCCAAAATGTATCATTCAATATTAAGAAGATGTCCCACTGACTAAAAAGTTCCAAGAATGTCCATAAATTTTTCGTCAAGATGACTCTATTTGGTATAAGAAGGGGCGTTTCTGATTGTATATCACTATTTTGTTAAAAAAAGGCGTCCTACTCTGCTTGGTTTAGAAAAAGGGTGTTCCGACTTGATTAGTTAGAAAAAGGTTTGGTCCGACTGTATTACACCGCCTATCGACGAATCTTGGTTAAAAAGAGCGATACGACTAAGTCGGTAGCGCTAATCGAAATCATGTTTCAACTTAAAATCTGAATTCGATTTCATCAAATTTTAGCAATCATCTAATTTATTCCTTCAAACTTTTACATTTTGATATTGCAGGAAGTGTGGTTGGAGATTGAAACCGGAAGAGTGTGTGTTTCAATCTCTTACAAACACATTTTTGTAATACGTGTTTGTCAAACTCAAAATTTTGAAGTGAAATTTAGTTAGTTTATAGGATTTTTAGTTAGAGAAGGAGATGGACCGAAATGAATTCTTGAAGTGAAATTGTTTTTGGTGGATTTAATCATATATTATTTAGTTGTAGTTGGTGGATATGGTCGTTGATTGATGGATTAAGGGATGAATTACTATTATTATTAAAGGGCATAATGATAATTTCAGCTTATTGTTAAATGACATGATGGTAATTTTACAAAATTAACACACGATCAAAATGACAGAAGGGCGCAAAAAAACCATCTGAAAAGGTACAAGGGCATATATCAATCATAAAGAATATTGATGATATAGATATAGAATTCCAATATGTAAGGTCTATGAGTCATCTCAGAAAAAATCTGCGTAATAAAGCATCAATACGGATTCATCATTAAATGGATCTGCTCATCGAACAAAAAAGAAAGAGCTTCGAGCCAATAAAGACTAAGAATATTGACTCAAAAACTAATAGCTCCGTTGTAGAATTCAGACCTAACAATTAATTAAGAAGCAATGGGAACGATGGAACCTATGAATTCAAAGGATTTTAGTGAAAAAGAATTCGAATGATTCATTGATCGGGATGACGAAACCGGCCAGAGACCAATTCATGTCGGCCCATATAGCAAAGGGCACAAATCATAATTTTCTCATTAAAAACAAAATAATAATAAAAAAAGGGATCAATTTATGTAGCTTTATACGATATTAAGCTAGTAGACCAGAGAATAGGATCTACTTGGTCGAATAAATTCATTAGAAACAATACAATACAATATAATACAACCCTAACGTCACCCGTCCGACATCCTTCTTCATCACTTCCGGTAAACTATTCTTCTATTTCATTCCAATTCCTTCTCATCACTCACTAGTTGTATTTATACATAATAATACGCTACCAAAATTCACACTGTCTACATAGATAATAGATCTATTGAAAGCTTATTCGATGTTGACTCTCTCAATTTCACTTATTTAATTGCTTCATGAAGAAACACTAAGTGACCCCGACAGATTAAGGATAATCTTAGGGTTAAGTAGATGTTTCCCACGAGGGTTAGGTCCGGCAAAGATGGTTATTCTTCTCAACCTGCAAAACAGACACCGTGAGCTCGTCACTGAGAAGGGGGGAGGGTTCCTCCTTGTGACTACCCTCCGGCGTGAGAATCAGACTAGATTGCTCTGAATATAAGTGTATATTAAGAGAAATAGCTAGAGACGATAAGATAATATCAGATGATCTGTTGTCATACCGTTCCAAGGTGTTGGAGTATTTATAGCCGAAGGTAGGTTTCCAAGCAGGTACAGCCAGCTGTATAATATTCCTTTTCCACCAACTGTGGGCTACGTACGTGCCATGCTGGTGGTTGGTGGGTAGGCAGCGGCTGATAGTGACATGGCCGGCTGTGTACTATTCCTTTTCCACCAACTACAGGCTATGTACGTGCCACGATGAGGGTTGGTGGGTATGCAGCGGCTGATAGTGACATTTTGTACTGGAGCATGCTCCTCCTCGTACTATTGTCGGTGAGCTGTCACCCTGTGATTGGTTCATGGGCTGCTTTGGTCAGATCTTGTCTATTTTGTCCATACCTTGGCATGTATAGTACAAAAGATCTTCCAGAAGCATACGTACTGGCTCTTTTGGGCGGGAATATTCCCGCCTTGCTCATTCCTTCTTCAGGTGACATTGCTGAAGTATTAAGAGTTAGTGCCTTATGCGTGTAGCTTTACTGTTAGTGCGGGTAGCCTTCCTTCTCAGCTTGTACCCATAGCTGCGGGAACAGGCAGGGTACTGTACCAAGGGAGGCTTTCCTGCTGGAATAGCTGGCTTACTGCGTGTAAGGTCTTCATCTCTCTGAGCATGGTGGGTCTTGCGGAACCAGTTGGTCTTTGCGCAGACGTACCCCATCAAGGTGTGTCTTGCGGGTCCAACTGGGCTTTGCGGGGACCTACCTCTTCAAGTCCCCCCAGTCCATTGTTCTTCTCATGAATTAGTGAGGTGAACTTTTGGACTTTAAGCAAGGGGTTTTGAAAGAGGTTTTTGTTTTTTAAGGTTTTCCGTGGGGATTCTTCCCGCGGTTTTCCTAATGTCACTTGCAGAAATTCCTGACTTTTCTGCCTGATATTTGGTTATGATGCGGGTAGGTGTTTAACCTATCCACAAGTCGGGAGCGTTGAGTTTCACTTGTATAGGCTCTCCACGAGGTTTTGGTAGTTTTGGACATAGTGATCAGTTATGTTAAACCACCAATTCCGCCTTGAAGTTTCAAACAAGCTAGTTCTCAACGTTCCCGCTATGCGGAGGTGTTATTTCCCTTTCCGCAAGCACGGCCCATAAGATCCTTCCTGGCTTCAATTCCCTGCAAGTGCTAAGTATGTGAAGGGTTTCGCCTTGACACTGTACCCGCACTTGTCTTATGGTTTTTTACTTCCCAAGGTAAGGGGGTATATTCCCTCTTATTTTTGAGTCTTTTTGAATCTTTTTTGAAATTCGAAGAGTTGGTGAAAGGATAAGAACAGTCCAAACTGTTGAAGGGACGTTAGCGTCTTCCGACGGTTTCTTCTGACAGTTTCAGGACATGCAGGAAGTTATGGCGACGTGACATTATATGGTCATTCCAGACGCTTTTTCAGGCGCGTGGGCGCGAGTTTTCGGGCGCGTGGGCGCGAATTTTACGGCACGCGTCCTTACGGCACGCGTCCTGTCGACAGCTGTTGCCAGCTTGCTTTTCACGTGTCATCTTCTCATTGCTCCTGCGCTTTCCTCTCTCATCCGCATTAAATTCATCGCATTCATTGCGATGAGTATATAAAGGGAGGAGAGGATGCATCTCAACTCACGCTTTCACTTCCTTCATCTTCTAAGCGATTTCCGGCGAATACTCTAACTTTTGTCGAGCATTCTCCTGAAATCGTTCTTCTTTCCATCCCCAACATGTCTTCCCTTCACGATCCAGAAGTCACCGCCGAAGAGTCCGACGTGTATATCGAGAACCCAACGTCCACTTCTGACAATGACGATAAGAGTACTGCTGGCGAGTGCCAGTGTGCTCTTTCCGTCGACCTTTATCAGTACATCGTCAAGAAGTTCATGCTCGAGCCTTTCGAGCCTGAGTTTCCTGAGCCTCACCAGACGGTGTACGATGCCCCCAAAAGCAAGATAGGGGTGTATGCTGCATTCTTCATCTATGGGAATCTCAGGTTCCCATTGACGAAGTTTGTGTACCGTGTTTTGGAGAAACACGGTGTACACTTGACGGAGGTACACCCAATGGCGATCGCCAAGATCCGCCATTTTGAATGGGAGTGCCTCATTCTGGGTGTGGAGCCCCGCGTCGACCGCCTGATGACTTTCTACTCTTGGAGGTGCATCCAAGGCAGGTACACCTTGGTCACTCGGATCAAGGGTTTGAAGATCTGTGCTACCGAGCGCAGTCTTCGGTCTTGGAAGCGGGAGTTCTTCTATATCTCTGCCCGTGTCGTCCCTATTGCGATGACATTCAAGAACGGGAGAGCACTCCCCAACCTTCACGCCTCCAACTACCAGGAGGCGGAATGGTTTACCAAGATCTCCCGGATCCAGACTCCGGTTTACCGATTTGCGGAGTCTGGGATGGTGATGCTCGGTATGAGCCGGGTGTGGAAAGGTGCTGGGGCAGAGGCGCCACAGATTCCCATCGTCCTCGAATACGGTTTAAACTCTATCCCTTACGGTATGCTTCATATTATTTGCTAATTTAGGGTTTTTGCTCTAACCATTTCTTTCTTTTTATTTTCAGAGGGAAACAACTTGCAGTCGCTTCTGCAACCGCGTGAGAGCGGTGGTCCCGCTCGGCTAGATACTCGTGCTCTTGATGAGAACGAGTTGCCCATCCTGGAGCAAACGGCGGATCGGTTTGTGGAGGTCTACCCGCCAGGCCACGAGATTCTGAGCGCCACGCGGCCAGGTAAGGGTTTCTTTAACCCCCACCCTCCCCATGCTCAAACCTCTGCTGGAATTCCTCTAATTTTGTCATCTTCTGATGAGGAATCCGCAGATGGTCCTTTCTTCGTGATGAAGAAGGCTGCTGGCGCGAAGGGCAAGTCGAAGGTTGCCTCCACTGCCGATCAGGGGAACCAGTCTGACTCGGAGACCGAGAGCGAGGAGGCAGTGGGGAACCCTGGTGATGGTGAGACCACTGTTCCGGAGGTTGAGACAGCTGTCACCTCCGGGCAGCCCAGTACGACGACGGTGACCGGCATTAAGAGGCCGGCTCCATCGGGTTCGTCCCCGCCTGTCAGAACCTTCAAGCTCAAGAAAACTCGTAAGTATAAATTATATTCAGCTTAACTGCATATCTTTCCGCCATCATACTTATATATCTTGACTTCGTGCAGGCGTGGATGCAACCGCATTCCAGAGTGGAGCGGGAATGAGCATCTCTGGACCCATGACGGTAGGTTTGGTCAACCTACCCGAGGCGATGACCCAGGCGGCTGCGCCTGTTTGCAGCATTGGTTCAGTTGCTCATCCCGTTGAGGCAACTGTTCCAACTGTAACATCATCTCCGCCGGCTGTCAGTGCCATCTTCACGGAATCCTTCACTGAGCCGGCGGTGGTTTTTCCTGCGGGTTCTTCCGCAGCGACGGGGCCACGGTTGTGAGTTCACCTCCAGTGAGTTCACCTCCGTTGGTTTCTACCGCAGGGGCCTCTACAATGCCTCCTCCGGCGCCGGCGACTACGGCCGGTCCCTCAGGTACGTTCAGGGTTGGGGCTTCTAGCCCATCTTTGCCTCCTTCCCATCTCCTTGACCTTTTGGATGGATATCCTTTGGGTTCAGGTGATGGGTTTGGTGCCTATCGACCTGTTGTCGACCCTACAGGTGCGTGGGGATATTTTGGCCTTATCCATTTTATCATCCTTTTTTTTAACTGTTTTTTTTATTGCAGTTCGTGATTTCAACGAGGTGTACGCTCCTCGGTGGAGTATCCGCCGGGGAACGACCCTCCGGACTGATGCGGATTGTGTCGAATGGGCACGCCACGCCGCCCTAAGTGGTGCGTTGGGGGAAGCCATGTCCAGCTACCAGGAGGGTAGGCTGACGAATGAGCTTCGGATTCTCCTTGCCCGAATGCAGCCGCGCGTCGAGTTGCTTTGTCGTGAAAACGACAAGTTAAAGACGGCGCGTAGCCAGGAAGTGGCTCAGGCGCGGGCTATCCGGGAGGAGAACATGAGACTTGCCGCCATTGCTGCGGAGAAGGAAAAGGCCTTCAAGGCCCTCGAGGTTGAAGTTCAGGCTCGGCTCGAGGCCCGTTCCAAGGCTACCCAAGCTGTTAACGAACAGCTTAGGTTGGCTAAGGAGACTGCACGGAACGTAACCGAAAGGGCCACCAAGGCTGAAGCTGTTGCTGAGCCTCTACGCACTGAAGTTGAAGAACTTAAGGCCAGATTAGAGAAGCTCCAGCAGGCTCATGATGCCTTGGCCATGGAAGACGCCAAGAAGCTCCAAGAGATCTTGGACCAGAGGGGCATGCTTGACCACACTGAGCGTAAGCTGAAGGGCGTTGAAGAGGCTGCAGCTAAAGATGTGTTGCTTGCCAACCTTACTAAAAACGAAGCCGAACGCGCCCGTGATGAAGCTCAAGCTGCCCTCCAGGAGGCTCTGGTCACCAAGGAGTGGCTTCTACGAGAAGCGTTGTCGCAGGCATGCGTAGTTCCGTAGTTTCTTCACGCTTTTCTTTATACTTAGAAAAGTTTTTAATATATTTTTATTTTGTAGGTTGTGCATCGGGTTCTCACGAACACATCCTATGACGATGCTATGAGCGCAGCCCTCAACGCTTCTCATGAGGATGGGGAAAAGGCTGGGTTCCTGCTTGGTCTAGGGTTTGTTGAACAAGGCATCCCGCCTTCCAACTTCCCTCTTTATGACGTGGATACTGAAGCTGCTTATGACCAGGCAGTAAATCAGTATGCTGCCTTCCCGCATCCGGTGGTGGGGAAGGTGAACGAGATTGCTGCTGCTGATGATGGGCTAGCTATTCTCAAGGCTTTCCTTGAACTGCCACACTCAACTGATGGTGCGGGTTCAAGCGGGAGTGGTCCTGAAGCTTGATCATTTAGATCCCTTCCCACTGTTAGAATAGATTTATATTTTTGTATGCGGGTATATGCCCAGCAATTCTTGTAATATTTGAATTTTGATGGAATATAAATTATTTGTTAATGCCTTGCCTTGTAAACCTTATATGTTTTGTTTCACGCATATTTTAGTTTAACTTAGCAATTTCTTGAGTACTTTGGATAAGTTAACCTTTCAACGTGTCAGATAATAGGTTAAAGTTTTGCTTCCTCTTTCGTGATTGTGCGGGTAAGACCGTCACTTTCACTTAGTAGGATGGCTAAACTTTACCTATATCTGACCTGCGTGAAGGTTTTCCTCATCTTTTCCTTAGAAATTTTTACCGTTTTTATGCTTATGTGGGTTTTGCCGCCTTTCACACGCAACGACTTACTTCTTTTCACACTTATTTATGTGGTGAATACCGGCATATCAGTGTAGAAAGTTCATAAGTATAAAGGTAAGGCTATCAACACAATGTGATAAAGGAGAATCATTTCCATTAGAAGTGGCTCTAGGCCTTTTCTTTGCAAGTTTGGAATTGATCTACATGTAACATTTGCGTAATTGAGCTCCATTCCATGTTCTTGGGATGGGGGTGCCATCGAGCCTTTCGAGCCGGTATGCGCCCTTTTCCAAAACTTCTTTGATAATGTATGGTCCTTCCCAGACCGGGGCCAGCTTTCCTGGGCGCTCTTGGTTCGAAGCCTCGTTGTTACGCAATACGTAGTCTCCTATATTGAAGTTGCAGAGTTTTACTCGCGTGTTGTAGTATTTTTGCATTTGTCGCTTGTAATTCTCTTCATGCGCTGCGGCTAAGTCTCTGCGTTCTTCGGTTAGCATAAGGTCTAACCGGCTTTCTGCATCATTGTCTTCTGGCTGAGTCAAGACCCTTGGTGAGGGTAGACCAATTTCGACCGGACCATGACTTCAGTGCCATAAGTGAGGCTGAACGGGGTTTCTCCCGTACTTGCCTTTTTCAGCGTTCTGTTTGCCCAAAGGACGTGTGGAACTTCGTCCACCCAGCCGGATCTGTGTTCCAAGAGTCTTTTCTTTATGCCGTCGACGATGCTCTTATTTGCTCTTTCCACCTCACCATTACCCTGCGGGTGCGCCACCTCACCGTTACCCTGTCTAACGCAGTTGAGGATCGTCCACTGCTCTTCAGTATATTTCCTCTGTTGACTGAAGTGCTGGCTGAACTTGTGTTGGAAGTCCGCCCAATCATAGATGTGGTGGACCGGTAAACGATCAAACCACGCCCTGGCCGCTCCAACCAGCGTCATCTGGAACATATAACACCACGTGGGTTCCGTCCAGTTGTTGACGGTTGCCCCCGCTATGAATCTGTTCAAGTGATCGTCTGGGTCGGATATACCATCATAAGTGCCGATGTTGAACATCTGTTTGGCACTCTTCGGGGCGATTGCTTCCGCAATGTCCCTTGCAAACTTGGACGTTCCCGCATTTGCAACAGTTGGTCTAAAGGTTTTGGAGAAGTCACGTGGGTTCCCCCCCGCGTTCCTTGGTTTGAAGGTTTCTCCAAAATTCCTTCTCGGTTGGAAGTCCGTTTCCTTGCGCTTCCCTTTCGCTCTATGACGAGGGTTTGCGTCACTGTCGGACTCCTCCCAATCATCGTCCAAGTACTCGCACTCATTGCTCATGTTGAGCTGTTGTCGAGTGCTTCCGAATTCGTCAGCCTGTTGGAGTGAACGTAAGCGTTCATCCAACTCAGCTTGGAATTCCTTCTGACGTGCTTCCGCCCACGCTTTAACTTGATCAAGTGTTTGGCGGGGGAGCCTCGTCTGTTGTCTCTCCAACTGGGTATCGGTGAATCCCAGTGAAGGATTGTTTACTGCACTTGCCCCGGCTTGGGTAACCGGGGTAGTGTTCGTAAAAATTGTGTACTCGCCGGTGTTCCCCCCAGTAGCTGGGGTTGTGGTTACCGGAGTTTCTTGGTCACTCGTTGGCCTTGGCATCGGAGTAACCTTAACCATCTTTCCAGAGGTTTTGAAAAAACTGAAAAAGAATTAGTTCTAGCTTTTATGCACGGATGGCGCCAATGAAGAAACACTAAGTGACCCCGGCAGATTAAGGATAATTTTAGGGTTAAGTAGATGTTTCCCACGAGGGTTAGGTCCGGCAAAGATGGTTATTCTTCTCAACCTGCAAAACAGACACCGTGAGCTCGTCACTGAGAAGGGGGGAGGGTTCCTCCTTGTGACCACCCTCCGGCGTGAGAATCAGACTAGATTGCTC
Organism: Bidens hawaiensis; assembly: GCF_021521415.1. Classification (NCBI taxonomy): domain Eukaryota; kingdom Viridiplantae; phylum Streptophyta; class Magnoliopsida; order Asterales; family Asteraceae; genus Bidens; species Bidens hawaiensis. Next base: position 117,942 of record NW_027492701.1, on the reverse strand, counting down.
TGAATATAAGTGTATATTAAGAGAAATAGCTAGAGACGATAAGATAATATCAGATGATCTGTTGTCATACCGTTCCAAGGTGTTGGAGTATTTATAGCCGAAGGTAGGTTTCCAAGCAGGTACAGCCAGCTGTATAATATTCCTTTTCCACCAACTGTGGGCTTCGTACGTGCCATGCTGGTGGTTGGTGGGTAGGCAGCGGCTGATAGTGACATGGCCGGCTGTGTACTATTCCTTTTCCACCAACTACAGGCTATGTACGTGCCACGATGAGGGTTGGTGGGTAGGCAGCGGCTGATAGTGACATTTTGTACTGGAGCATGCTCCTCCTCGTACTATTGACGGTGAGCTGTCACCCTGTGATTGGTTCATGGGCTGCTTTGGTCAGATCTTGTCTATTTTGTCCATACCTTGGCAGGTATAGTACAAAAGATCTTCCAGAAGCATACGTACTGGCTCTTTTGGGCGGGAATATTCCCGCCTTGCTCATTCCTTCTTCAGGTGACATTGCTGAAGTATTAAGAGTTAGTGCCTTATGCGTGTAGCTTTACTGTTAGTGCGGGTAGCCTTCCTTCTCAGCTTGTACCCATAGCTGCGGGAACAGGCAGGGTACTGTACCAAGGGAGGCTTTCCTGCGGGAACAGCTGGCTTACTGCGTGTAAGGTCTTCATCTCTCTGAGCATGGCGGGTCTTGCGGAACCAGTTGGTCTTTGCGCAGATATACCCCATCAAGGTGTGTCTTGCGGGTCCAACTTGGCTTTGCGGGGACCTACCTCTTCACTTCACTATTTCAATTGTTTACTTTAATTTACGCTGTTGCTGATATGCTTATTCGTGTGTGAATAAATAAATAAATAAATACAGTTAGTTATATTGTTACGGAATTTAGCTACAAGGCTATTTTTTTTTAATTATTCGTACCTATTTTCTGATTCCACCATACATGCTTATGAAATTATGAAATCAAACTATGTGTTGTTATCTGATTTGGTGTTATGTGGTTTTAGATAATAATATGGATTCAGACTCGCGTCCTCCTTCAGATGCTGCTGCTGCTGCTGCTGCTGCTGGAGCTAAAGCGGCATTTCATAAGCCTTCAAATGGTCCCTCTAACAGGAAATATCGCCGTAGGTCGCCAGTAAGCGGTTCTTCATCTGATGGTTAGTTTTTTGACCTTTTCCTTTACCTGTTGTCGTGTTTTTTTTAATTAATTTGTAACAGGAGTGATCACATGGGCAAACTAAGTTTGAAGTAACGGTAGGATATGATGGTTTTATTATTTAGTAAGCAAACTGAAACCGAACAAGCCGTGTTTTATGTTATGTGGAGTGAGTGTTAGTGATAGAATCTAGAAATTGGATTCAAGCAAATAATTCGATGACTGAAACAAAAGACCCAATTCAAGAAGGGTTAGTCTCCGATTACAAAGATAACTGAGATAATTAAAATCATGAACATCTCAAACCTTAAACATCTAAGGTAGAAATAATGTAAACAAAGATAAATAACTGCTTCAGTAATTTAGCTCCACTAGTTTTTCCACTAAACTCGCCTGACTTTGATTTCTGAGAGTTCAGCTCTTGTTTTTGACTTCAACTAATTTAGCCCTTGATTTTCACCCCCTATATTCAGCCCGACCTGACTCACTGGATATTTATCAGTTAGGATTTATAGCAAGTAAGTTTATGATGTCATATGGTAATAGACTTAATGCAATTGATTAAGGGTTTTAAGTTTGAAGTATTCTCTGTTGGTTATTTATTGGTATCACATTCATCTACATAAGTAATATATCTGTAATTGGTTGGAGCCATGCCGAGCCCCCTCTTACTGGTTCATAAAATCCTCAAAATTCAATTGAAAAACTTCAGTACATTTCAATATAGTCTTGTGTTTTAAACCATTTTTACAAACGAAGTTGGTTTATTTAAGGCAAACAGTGGTTTTTGTTTGAGAATCAGTTTATATTCAAAACCCATAATAATAGCATCATGAAGTGACTATTAATTCCAAACAAAATTTGTTTAATACTAGAATAATCAACCTTATATGGATGGATCATTTTTAGTTGTCGACCATGAATTGCGTCTAATAGGTTGACTTGCAAACTACTTACAAAGACTATATCAGGTTATTTACCAAATGAGTTTTATCTTTTCGTTTATAGTTTCATAGTTCGAACTTATACTAGTAATATTAGGAGACTTAAGATCCCGTGATGTAAATTATCATCACTTGGAAGATACTCCTATATGCGGAGAAGAAAACAAGTGTTGATCTTTGTTATTGGTGTTAAGGGGAAATATGGTGAGTAATGTAGTTGGCAATGACCATGGTTTTGTTGAGTGTAAAATGTGAAAGTTGTTAAGTGTGCATGTAATGCAAGGAACTATAAATGAAGAAAAGAGGATTGTGGGGGTGCTTGAGGCCTGGGGTTCGATAAGATTTGAAACTGGACCGAGTAAAAACGTGTGCTGATGGCTTCCAATGAGGTAAATGGACGTGCGATAGCCGATAGGTTCACTGACTTCCAATGATGGTGATTCACATTTGATAGGTTCACTGGAGATGGAACAAATCCTAGGACCTAGATGAGTGAATTGAATGTTGAAGAGAAGTATTGAGACTGTTAAAACTGAGAGTAACATTGAAAACTTCTCGGGTTGACACGCAAAGGCCCTCTGGTGTAGGGTTAAGGACAAGTTCTAAAAGGATTAGTTGTTTCACTTTGTTGTTTGGTCTGGCTTGAGGTTGCACGATGCTAGATGTACACAACATGGGGCGCATGTGGTCGAGATAGTTGTATGGCTTAGAAAATCCAATCCAACATATTTAACTTCCTACTAATACATGCATATGCCATCACAGCAATCTCTGCCATAGATTTGAATAATTGATTGATGCAAAGTTTGCTACACTTTCTATCTTTTTACTATAACCCCTCTCTCTTCCGCTAGTTATGTGTGTTTGGGGGGGTATTGTTTCATTCGTACTCCTCGTGTTATCACTTTTTTGCTGTTTGTATTTTGTAAGAAGGATATGTTATAGGGTGCTTAATTGTTTTAGGCACATAGTAGATACCTGGGCGTAAGTTGGCTTCTGTACTTTCATTTGTTATCGTTTATATAAGGTAAGAAACTTTTAATATGTTGATGTTTTAAAATATTCTTAACATAACTAAATTACGAAGCTTGTCATTAGTAATAGTATCAGTGCTTCTTTAATATTATGATTAATTCGCGTATTGATAAATGCAACCTTTCTCTTCCCTGGCACCACTTGTTATTTTAGACCCGACCTTAACAATATCTGTTATTATTAACTTATTATCTATAAGTACATACTTTTTGTGTTGTTTTACCAGATAGTAACATAATCTGATCTGCAGGGGAGCCTGTTCGTGAGCGTAGCTCTACACCCACTCATAGGAAGGATGACAGGAGGGATATAGATAGGGATCATCACCGAACCCATTACAGCAGAGATAGTGGTTCAAACAGAAATAGTGACCGAAGATCTTATAACGATCGTAGGCATGATGATTATAAAAAACGTGATGATTATAAGTTATCTCCCCGTACAAGAGAGCATTCTAGAAGAGAATTTGAACAAAGCCGATCAAGAGATAATGTTGATAAGTACTCTCGAGATGGTTCTGGACATAGAAGTAGTCGTGATAAATATAAAAAGGACGAAGTCAGGGATGAAAAACGATCCAGTCATCATTATAAAGAGTCTTCTTGGAGGGATTCTAAGGATCTGGATGACCCGAAATACTCACGGTTTGAGAAAGGGAAGTCCTATGATCAGGAGAACCGGGGTATAAAGGATAGATATTTCAAGGAACCAAGACAGCCTGTTGATGATGAAAGTGTTGTAACTGTAAAGAAGTCCAAATTTAGCATGGGTAAAGATACCGAGTACGCCAATGACGGTAGTTCATATTATTTAGAGAATATATCATAATATTAACCAAGTTTTTGTGTTCCATAAAAGTCACTCAAACTTTAGTCTGACTACAAAAACCACTCAAGTTTCAGTGTTGTTCCATTGTTGTGAAATCTTTTTATAAATGTTAATTTTGAGTTACTAGGTAATTATTCGGCTTAAACATATATGAGTAGTTCGCAACAGTGGGACGGGTTTGAAACTCGAGTGATGTTTTTAGTTAGAAAAAAGTATATGAGTAGACGAGTAGTGAATTTATTGGAATAATTAGGGGTGTTTATTGTATCGAATTCGGTTTATTTGAGTTATTAGAATCAGGTCATTCGAATTTAAATTTTTAAAACTAAATTCGAATAAAGTTCGCACAACCTGGTTCGAATAAGCTAGTCGATTTATCTGTTCGAATAACCAAAATAGAAAAATATTAAAATAATCTAAAAATCAAAATTATCAAACATTAAAGTAAGATTAGCGAATTAGCGGTGAGGTTAAACATTAAAAAATAAACTAATCGGTGAATTGACTTAGGCTTTTAGTGGAGTTGTTTTTTTAGCCCATAAAAAACTTTACTGGTCATATAATTTTGAAAACCAATCGAAACCATAAGTATGCTAAACAAAAAAGAATAATAAATATTAAATTCGAATTTGCATTATTCGAATCGAATCGGTTTGAGATGCCTAGATTCACATTCATCGAATAAGGATTTGATTCGATTGATGAACACTCCTAGGAACAATATTGAAACTCTGTTATTACCTTTATTTTTGTTCCTTTTTTATATATGAATACTTGATCTAGCCTCAAAGCCTGTGACTGTAGTGAATGAAGTTCAGTCTTCAAGCTCCAAACAAGGTCAAGATTCTGGTGGTAAAGCAAACACAGAGCAAGGTTTTGTGCAAGATTCTGACATTGATGCTGCAATGAAGGCTGCAGAGTTAGGTATACATTTCAGTTTTGAAAATATAAGAATTGAAATAGTAAAGTTGATAATTAATGTTTATAGTTTATATTAGTTTGCATATTTAAATAACCTCATAACAGATATGAAAGAAAAAGACATGTTATTGAAATACACATAGTAATCGTATGTTTTATAGTTAACGTTTATCTTATTATAAATACGTGTGAATCAATTTCATACTTGTTTGATTCGTTTAATGATTTGTTGGACAGTGAATAGAAATCTGATTGGAACGGGTGTGATGTCAACTGATCAAAAGAAGAAGCTGCTATGGGGAATAAGAAGAGCACACCTACTGAAGAGGTTGGGACTATAATTGTATTTTGTTAAAAAGCATTTGTGGTTTTAACCACTTTCTAATTGTTGTTGGTTAATATAGGTTGCTCATAGGTGGGATACATCCATGTTTTCTGACCGTGAACGACAAGAGAAGTTTAACAAACTCATGGTAAGTCTTTCACCTGTTCTATGATATTTATAAATGGGTTGGTTTCAACCCATTTAATTATAAATGGGCTGAATTTGGGTTGTCTCTAACCCGTGTTGTAGGTAAAACCAAAAAATGAACAAAGACCGACCCAACTTCTTGTAAATATGGTTGGCAATTTTGACGACTTAAAACACCACACAATAATCAGTTTTTGGGTTGTCAAATTTAACTTTTTTTAATAAATGGGACGTGTTCTGGTTGATTAAGTGAGGCGTGTTTAGGTTGACCTGTTTAACTGTTTCTTACGACCCACGAACCCAGTCAACTCGTTTACAACTTGATTACTACCAGGGGTGTGCATGAAACCGTAAAAACCGAACCGAAATAACAAACACAATCATTAACTGATGTTTTGGTTTTATGTTTCTGTAAAAACTGATCTTTTGCCTTGGTTTTGGTTCTGCTTGTTGCCGAAACCAAAAACACCAAACCAAACAGAATTTCTGGATTTTTATTTTGACTTTAAGAATTTAATAAATAGTGTAACCTAAATATATTAGGCTAAATGTATAATAGTCAATTAATTATTAATTAGGCCTGAAGTTTTAGGTCTATTTTTCAGCCCACAACTTTCAAGCCCAAAAGGTAAAACGGAAAAACCAAACCCAAACCGCAATATGAAATCCGAAAAAAGCGTAACTGAACGATGTTAAAAAACTTTGAAGTTTTGGTTTGTTTTTTGTTCGGTTTGAGCCAAAAACCGACCCTAACCGACTCATGCGTACTTAATTACTACCCGTCAACTTGTTTCACATGTTTAGATAAATGAGTTAAACGATTTTAAGTATGCCGTATGCGCATGTTAGGTTTAATGTTTTAACACAAATAAAAAGGCGGGCCTTGCTTTGGTTGAACAATTTAACCTAACACGACACATAAAAAAGGTTAACCCGTTTTACCATCTTTTAAGTGTAAGATGTCTATTGATGATGATAAACTAACATATGTTTTAGAGTCTGAGGTTGGTATGGCCAATTGTAGGGTGTGAAGGCGGAGCCAAAACCGGAGACCCAAGACAGCAGTCTAGCCGAGAAGCAGAAAGAGCTCCAGATCGACTTAGAGAAGCAGTACACAGCGGGGCTTCGTCGAAGAGATGGCCGTACTGTCGGTTTAGGTCTTTGATTTTCAGTAGGTGTTGCTCTTTGTTGTACTCAACTTTCTTTCTTCTATCTTATGCTATTGGAAATGTTTTAACTTCTAAACTTATGATTTCTAATCATATTTCTGTGTTTATAAGCACTAAACCCTAAACCTTAAATTTTTAGTAGACTAGCAACATCCTCATGACATATGATGAATGGCGTGTAATTGGTTATTAGGTACCAGTGTTCGTACTGACGCCCACACTTAGGGATGAGATACTGGTACCCCTACCGATCTAGTCTATGGTATCTGGTAAAACGGTATCGGTAGTTTTAGGTATTAAGTACCAATTAGAATGCGTAGAATTTTTGTTGGTTATTAGGTACCGATGTCCGTACTGACACCCGCATTCCTGTTTGGAATTCACCTCAATGTTTTAATTGTGTTAAGTTTGGTTTCTGTCTTTGTGATTTGATTATTTTGACTAGTTTAATTCTTCATTGAGACATTCAACCCATTTAAGTTTTCAGTTTTTAACATTTTATGCTCCTTAGATTAACTCTCTCTCTTTTTTTTAAAGCCTAAAACCTAAATTGTTAGTAGAAATTAGAAATCAAAACTTTTAACTTGGTGCAAAAGGTCACTCTTTGAAAGAAGGATCATGGTCTCTCCAATGCATTGCCCAGGGAATAGTAGACTTCTTAATCCATAAAAAAGTGATCCTTCCAATCCTTGATGGAAGGCTAGGTGTGATAGATGCATTAAGGGCTAGCATACTTCAGCATCTCCATGGTTAACCATTCCGCATTAGGAGCTAACTGGAAAATTAGTGAAATCATTGGATAGAGGGAACTATTCCATAAGCCATAGACATCTCAAAGTGGGTAGTTTTGCTAACACTGGAAGGGGCAAGTTGGAATATATGAACTCTTTTGTTGGTAACCGTGTAGAAAATAGAGCCGACTGATGGAAAGTGGCAAGCGGTTGCGCATTAAAACCTAGGGTTAATAACGAAGAACACAAGATCGTGAATAAAGGAGTAGAGTCCAGTGTGGCAATGGAAAAGTCCAAAATCGCACAAGACTAATAATAACATGGTAAAGACGAGAAATATCATATCATTTGTAGCAACAATAGCTAATAGCTAAAGTTAGAAAAAACATGAATATGGTTGGTGAAACTATATCAAAGTTATTATCTTAATCACATATTATACAGACAACTGTTTGACTAATATTATTATTATTATTATTATTATTACTTTATTAGTTTTTTTGGTAACAGTATTTTTAAAAAGTAAAATCATATATATCTATAATATATATAAACGAAGATCCAAAAATCCTAGGTGTCGCGATGTGGCCGCTCCCCCTTTTTTTGGAGTCACCAGATTTGCTTGAATTTTAAATGGAGGCTTCTCATGCATTTGACCCGAATTCATGGGTATGGATCTTACCAAACCCATATATTCCTTAAACGGGTTATAACATCTCATTAAATAAAAAATTATTCTCACCAAATTATTGATGTAAAAATCCTATAAAATAGGATATACTAAAAATTAATATCTTATTTATTTTAAAATATATATATATATATATATTATTTAAATTAAAAAAACCAATTTTATAGTAAAAAAAATAAACAAGTCTTGGGTCTCATCAAACCATACGTATATTATTAACTTTCATAAATATTATTTATAATTAAAAAAACCAATTTTATAGTAGAAAAAATAAAACGGTCTTGGGTCTCATCAAAACCATATACCTTTTAAACCGGGTTATAACATCTCATTTATTTGTGAAACAATTTATCATCAAACCATAAGTATATTATTAACTTTGATACAATAAAAAAATATAAATTCAAAAAATAAAAAAAATATTAGAACAAACAATATAAATCAACCCCGTAATACGGGGGGATAAAAACTAGTTTAATTATAAAGGTAGTAGTAATAATTTTATAAAAATATAGAGGGAGGGTAAGGGAGAGCGGTGAAATCGGAGGCAACGAAATTGATAAACGGACCACGGAGTATAATATAATTGATGATAACCCTAAATAATTTATCATCATTTCTCTCTCTTTCATTTCCCCCAATTCCATTCCAATTGAATTGAATTGAATCCTATCAATGGCAGATCAGCTGACGGATGACCAGATCTCTGAGTTCAAGGAAGCCTTCAGCCTCTTCGATAAAGATGGCGACGGTATTTAATCATTTTCTTATACCAATTTCAACACGATCATCTTATTGGAATACACGTTTATTTTTGTGATATATAATATCATTCAGCAATGAATCGCCAGATGTAGCTAACGCTTTTCACCAGCCTAACGGAACGGAACCGAACCGAACCGAACGCAGGCGTGCTCATACTTGATTTGGTTTGGTTATGACTTGGTTTCGTACAAACTTTTCAATTTTAAGAGTCTAAAATGTCTCAACCTCAAAAGTTAACAAGAAAACGGTTAGGGTTTACAATTGAGCTTTCAAGCCAGGAGAATTAAAATACTTATAAAAAATCATAATCATATATATATATACCAAACCGAGCGAGGCTTTGCTAGTTTTCAAACCCAACCCAACCGGACCAATCGGCTCATTTCCAAACCGAGCCAAATCGAACTAACTATTTCCGAGTGAGCGGCGAGCAGTTTGTACAGCCCTAGATATAATTGATACATTTTGTTTGGTGTTTTTTCATCTTTTTAGTTTATAATTCTTAAAATTATAATTGAAATAAACTGTTGAAAGTTTAATATCAAATAAAGAGAATTGGATACTTGTATAACCCTCCCTGATCCTGCAACATTAGTTTGATTTTGTTTCAAGTTAGAAAACTAGGGTATTAAATAGGGTGTTTTGTGAACCTGATCATATGTGTTTACTTTTATTTACACTTTTATTCCATGGGTTATTGGATTTTATTAATCCCAGCTCAGGAAATGTTTACAAGCAGTGCCAGCTTTAAGCGTATTTTCAAAGTTACATGGAAAATATGTATGGGATTGCTGAAAAAAATGCATTCAAAGTTGGGATTAGTCCCGGCCAATAGGTGAAAATTGGGATTATTAAAATCCAATAACTCTTATTCTTATAATGTTTATTTATCAGTTCTATTGTGTCATAACCTTTCAATTGCTATGTGTTAATTTGGATTTTTGTATGAGTATGATTAGACATCATGAAAATCACTTACGTGGAGCACATTGTGTTACAAACGAAAAATCATTCGTGTTAATCGTTCTTAAAATTTTTCTGCATTTTGTTGCAAGTTTTAGACACATTATTAGAGTTAAAACCACATCATGGATTGGAACCCTTTTTTAGTTGTCAATTTTGTTATTCAGGAATGGCTTAGTTGGATAATATGTAATCTGTCATTTACTACTTCCTGTTTGTAATTTTGGTTTTTATGTGAAAATAATATTATTAGTGCTTTTTTGTCTTGCTGTTGTTTTGATTACCTTATTCACAGGTTAGGTTTTGGTTTAAACATTTTCTGCTCGAACCCGTCGGGTCAACCCGTTTAACCCATGTATCTTTTATATAATTTTTAAATGTGTTTTATACATTAAATTAGAGTTAAGTGCCATTTTAGTACCTGTGGTTTGGTCAACTACGCAACTTTAGTACTTTTTTTAAATATTTTCGCAACTGGCTACTCCATGTTTCAAAAACTGGTCATTTTAGTACTTTTTCGTAACCCCATTTAATTTGTCCGTTAAGTCAAGGGCATAATGGTAACTTTAGTTATTTTATTTATTTATTTTTTTTCTTTTAAGCTTCTTGAAAAGCCCTCAAATCTGAAAGCTTTTTGAGATGTTAACACCTACCCAATAAATCTTGAAGCACCCATTTGACAAAAACACCTTTTAAGCTTTCCAAATCATAATATTCATGGTGGAAGAAGGTACAACAGAGCATTCAACCTACAACAAGGTAGAGCTTGTTGAAGCACAAGAAGAAGATGAAAATAGAGGCTCAAACAGAGGTGGCCAAGACCCGACCCACAAACACTCTCCGTCTAAAACCTTCGAACACATTTATCCCCAATTCAATTTCAATTCACTTTCTTGATTCAAATCAAATCTTCAAGAACCCACTTCTAATTTCACCCAAATTCAAATACACATATCTCAATTTCACATGAAACCTTCGAATTGAACTCCAAAATGATCGTTGGAGCAGTAACAGCAATAATAATAATAATAATAATAACACCAGTCGGAGCAGTAACGAGTCTTTATCTCAAGAAAGCCCACAAGATTTGGATTTAGACATCGAACCCACTTTAAATTTCGCCTTAACATCCCAAGAATCAAACTCAATTAAAAACCCATACATTTTCGATTCATTCGATTCCGGCCCGTATAGTTTCGATTCTGACCTGGAATCTCGCAAATTACCTGTTTTGCCACCGAGATCGAAGAAACTTAAGCGGCTGAGAAATAATGAGATTAGGGTTTGAATGATATTAAAGGGGAAGGGAAGAAGCTTAAAAGAAAATAAAGAAAATAACTAAAGTTACCATTATGCCCTTGACTTAACGGACAAATTAAACGGGTTACGAAAAAGTACTAAAATGACCAGTTTTTGAAACATGGAGTAGCTAGTTGCGAAAAATTCAAAAAAAGTACTAAAGTTGCGTAGTTGATCAAACCACATGTACTAAAATGACACTTAACTCCATTAAATTATATTGGTTAGGCAGCTTATGCCTTATGCCAACATTTAAAGTTGAAAAGAGAATTTACATAAGATTTTATACTAATTGTATTATATAGTTATTTTTTGTTGTAAAATGTAAAATTGAATTATTAATATGTGAAAACAATAAAAACTTGAGATTTCAGGGTCAAAGTTGTCGTGTTCAAGTCAACCCACTCGTGAATATGCGTGTAGTGGTTGAATTTACGTGACTGACACAATTTTCGGGTTTATGTTGATTGGGCCCGCTAACCCTCAGCTGCTTTACTTTCCATGTAAAAATATTAAAACTAGTTTGGAGCCGGAAATCTACTCTCCTGAAACTCTATCAGTAACTTTTGCTATTAGTGAGATTGTCTATTATGTGAAAATATAATTGTTATTGCTAAACAGCGTATATAATATAGGTTGCATCACGACAAAGGAGCTTGGAACCGTGATGAGATCCCTCGGGCAAAATCCAACAGAGGCCGAACTCCAGGACATGATAAACGAGGTTGATGCAGATGGCAATGGGACAATCGATTTTCCTGAGTTTCTAAACCTAATGGCCCGAAAAATGAAGGATACCGACTCAGAGGAAGAACTTAAGGAAGCATTTCGGGTGTTCGACAAGGATCAAAACGGCTTCATATCTGCTGCCGAGCTTCGTCATGTGATGACAAATCTCGGGGAGAAACTTACGGATGAAGAAGTTGATGAGATGATCCGAGAGGCGGATGTCGATGGTGATGGCCAAATCAACTATGAGGAGTTTGTTAAGGTTATGATGGCTAAGTAATAATAAGTTTGTGGTTATTAATATTACTCCAGAGGATATTGGTTTGTGGGATCATGTTTAATTATCTATCTTATGACTGTTATAATCGATAAGGATTTGATACGCTTTCTAGGAATAAGAAATAGCCTTAATGTTCGTCCGTATATTTCATATTTGAGTCTTTTAACTTGTTTGAAACATACCTAGTTATAAAATTAAAAAATATATATACATAGTTATTAACATAAACCGGATAAATTTAAGTAAATGTCGTTAATTACAAGCGTGTAAAAAAGTTGTGAATAATTTTTATGCCTACACACATTTGCATCTGAATTGTCTAAAAATTGTTGGGGTGGTGTTTACATGTTCACAAATCTCGTAAGGTTATAATTCGAATGGATACAAACTCAAATATCTGATAATTCGAGGAGGATCACTTGTCCTAGAATGCCAGAACGGATACATTATCGAAAAACTCGAAGCAACTTTTTTAAGGACAGGGCGAGTAACGTATCTTGTTGCTTTAGGGGAGCTACTTCTTTGTCAGATTATTCGTCTTGTTGTGTCTTGTGTATGGTTTCTACCTCGAAATTTTCTCATCGTTCGTCATGTTGAGATTGACAATACGGTTGGTTGGAGTTGGAATTGTTCTTGTGAAATATGATCAAGTACCGATTAATTTTGTGCTTATTGTTGAAAGAATTTTGGGTTTAATTACGGTTTCTTCTGCCAGGGTCCAGGTTGATTGTTGCAAGAGTTTCTACTAGAACTCACTTTTAATTACGGTTTCTTCTGCCAGGGTCCAGGATAACTGAGAAAGCTTTCTTAGTGTAAAGATCGAGCAAATTTATACACATCATGACCAGACGGATAACTAAGAAACTCAATATGACTCTCCTAGGCTTTTATTTATGTCGACATATGATATAAACCAGTAAGACATCCAAGATAAAACCAAGTTCTCGACCCAACCCAGTTGTACCCGAGGCACGAGTACAGACCAAAATTCTGTTTCTCAGAAAGTTTCACCTCTACCCAATCAAAAGCAAGAACATGTTCCTGAAAAACCCTGATTTGTGCACCACATGGCTTTAAAAATAATGGTGTCAATAACATTACTAATGGTGTAAATCATACATCTAACTTATCATTTTATTCAAATTCTCTACGATAATGATATGGAAAGGAGTTTATTATTTCATTATCAAGTTGAGCATTATAATGTAAAAATTTGGATATATCAAATTTTTTGCATGCAATGAAATTAATAACTAAAAATGAACATAATACGTGTACCACCAATACTAGCGATACAAGATGTCAATGAATAATATAAAAAGGTAGCCAACGACCGGCGAAAAATACAGTTACAACACTCTTTTTTTCTCTTTTTTGTAAAGTCTCATTAAAAGAAAATTATAAAATATCAGTTTCGAAACCAGCTTCCACAAGTATATGAGTAATGAATCAATTTAACTTTTCAGGCATTTGAAGGAGAGGGGAGGGGGGGGTGAGGATGGTCATGTTGTCTTGTTCATCAACACCATCACAACACCAAAAAAAATCTTATATAGTTTGAATCCAATGTTGTCAACTTGAAGACCATAAATATGGTTTGTCTGTTTCTGTGTTTCAAGGGCTGCTAAGGTTTTTAATACCATCCTCTTGAGCATACCAAGTTGGTATTATTTTAGTCAAATGGGGATACAGATCCTTGTACGAGTTTCTTATTGTCCCTTCTGCAACTCCAGTTGCGAGTGCCACGTCTGCATCCACATTTAAAGTTCAAAACAAACAAAACTAAATGCTATAACTAACAGTCGGCGGGCGGGACTGTGAACAAGCCAACCCAAGCCAGGTTGGGCTCGGGCTCGAACTTTACATTGATATATAAAGAACAAAAAAAAATTAAAGTAGAGAATTTATGGCATCATATGTATTGTTTGTTTTTTTCAATTTTTTTAAGATCAAGAGGCATATTTTGTTTTTTATACAATATTTTAATGCTATTAAACAACTCAAATCAAGCAAGCCAATTAAGCCCCTTATCGAGCGAGCCACGAGCCAAGCCAACCCTGGCTCAGGCTCGGCTCAATTAGAAACCAAACCGACTCGGATAGGCTCGCTTACAAAAAAGCATTTTCCGAGCAAACCTCAAGCAAGCCCCGAGCTTTTACGAACAGCTCTAACTAGAGGTGGCAAAATTGGTCGGTTGTGCTGGTTCAGTTACGGGTCAAAAAGAGTAACTTTTGTGAAACTAGCCAAATTGAATTAATCAGAAACACGCTTGTGTTCAAACATTTCAAATGTTTCTATATATGATTAGTGTGTTAAATTTGTTTATAAAAGGTGTATTGTTAGAATAGTCACAACAGATAATTTTCCTTTTTATAGTACTCACAATCATAATTTATTTTATCGTTTAATATACAACTTTGATTGCACTCTGAAATTAGTAACTTTGATTGCACTCTCAATGTTTCTCTCCTTACATTTCAAACATTTACGTAATACTATTAACGACGCAACCACGTTCATTTTCATAAACGAACAATCACGAACGTGCCCCATTCGTATTTGTTTATAAAAATGTGATCAGATGTCTGTTACCTTTTAGGGGCTTCTTCTCATCAGAAAGTTGAGTGACTATGTAAATAATAGCTGCAGCAATAGATATCGGGCTTCTCCTGCAAAAAACAAAGTTGCATATACATTTAAACGAAAGCAGTTGAAATGGGTTATACTTGATTTACACTGAGTTAAATTAACAGATATGAGTAAAAAGGAAGCTGGTGAAATGGTTTCAAATTGTCTAAAGTGTATGTAAATGCATACAGTCTTATTTTTGGGATAATCTATAAGTTATTGGGATAAGCTATAAGTTAAGTTGCAATATCGTAACTTATCAACTTGAACCCCTAACAAAATAAGCAATCCCAAACACCTTTTTAACTTTTCAAAAAGTTATTATAAGTTGGCTAAAATAAGCAAATCTCAAACACCCCCTAAATTGCTTTGCAATGGCAAAACTAGATTATTATTGTAATAATTCAGTTTCTGTTATCATGTCTAACAAGTTAATTATTCATACAATAAAATTTTAAAAAAATAAATAAATAAATAAGTATTTGCAACTGTTCCACACGCATTGACATATGACATTACTGCTAAAGACAATAAATTGCAAATTTTCTCAAATGAAAGATTTGACAAAAAATATGCATTCTACTAATGTTAGCAAAAACATACTTTACATGAAAATATTGTTAAGAAAAATAACTAAACACATATTCTACCAATGTGGCTTAAGTTTTAGAGCGTTAAAAATCGAATACAAGTGTGAATCTTGATCTATCATATTAATTAAAAGATAAGTACTAATAGCACTTTATTTATGATATAATTATTTTTATCATTGTCGTTTATTATTCAAATGGGGCAAGTCTTCAGGATAAAGTTTACTTAGAGTGTAAGCTAGCATTTAAATGTTATATATCCTTATATTATAATTAATTGCCCTGCAGGTATCAAGATATATTTAAGGGTCACTAGAGTTGTACATTCTTTTATGCTTATTATGACATATTATAACTATTTATCGCGCATAAAAGGAAATACCTTATATCAAACTCTTCCGCCTTTTTCACAGATTCTTGGGCAGCTTTAACGGTTTGATTAGCCATACCAAGATTAGAACAAAACCGTCTCTGTTTATTTATTAGTCATGCAAATAAACATTTAAACATTAATTATAAGAAAATACTAAACATGATATATTTACTGAACATAACTGAACAAACTGACCATGAAATCACCAGCATGAATAGTCCCCATTTCAACCGACTGACCCATCTCAAGCTCAAGTTGTTTCACAATATATTCTTTCGCACGCCCAATTTCTTTCTTCGTAGCTCCATTCGCAACCGAACAAATTTCTATTTAAACAGAGGTTTTCAAAGAAATGAGATGAATATAGAAGACAGATCTACGCCTGTAGACGAACCGCACATTCAGTACGAACAAACATGAAGACGTGTCTTGTTCGTTCTTTTATTTAAGTTCGTTTAGGCTCATGCATGTTCGTTAGTTTACAGCTTGTTTAAGTTCAATCATTCATGATCTAATAATATAGTGAGACAGATCTAGACCTGTAAACAAACCAAACGTGCAGTGAACACCTTGTGAAACATTTGGAGAGAAGTTTGTTTACTTAATAAATGAATGAACAACAAACGAATTGTTCATTAAGTTAAACAAAGGAGTATGAACACATGCCAGCTCATTTATGCAACTTCGTTTATGGTTTTTCATTTACGTTCATTTATGTTGATTAGTTCTTGTTTGTTTAAGTTTGTCCGTTTAGGTTTGTTAATATATTAAAAATTGTTTAGCCCATTATAACTTAGTTTAGTTTCAATATTTTTTAAGCCAACACATTGTTTTTCCCATTACTTTTAAGTTTTAACTGGTTTTAGCTAAGTTATGTTCGTTAATCCATGTTCAGTTATGTTTGTTCATTTATGTCTGTGAACCATTCATTTTTGCTTTTAACGAAGGAACATGAGCATGCTCATTTTCTTAACAAATGAACACGAACAAAAAAGACATGTTCGTTTATTTGTTCGTGTTCAATTAAAGTTTAACGAACGTGCATGTTCATTTTTTAACGAATGAACATGAATAAGAAAACACTGTTTGTTTAATTCTTCATGCTCGGTCGTTTGTTCAGTTAATGTTAAACGAAAAAACAAGAGCATGCTCCTTTCCGTTCATTTATATGCCTAGACAGATCAGAGCCAACTCATATGTATAATTATTAATGTTCGTACCCTTTACGGTTCGTGGTTTATCTTCTTGTCTACAAGCAATGTAAAGGCAAGCAGCTAAAATGGCATCTTGATTTCTCCCTCTACTCGACTTCTGATCTTCTACCTTCTTGAATATCTCATTAGCACGATCCTATTTTGTAAATATATAAGAAAAAAAGGCAAAAAAAATATACAGTTGAGAAAAAGAACTCAATAACATGTTGGCTAGAATCCTAATAAATAAAACAATGTCACAAAGTTAAGCAAATGTGTCCCTCTATGCAGATAATGCATACCTTTATCGTTGCAACCAGGCCCAACCTGAATAATAAATTACACATATCAGAAACAAATAAAATGCAGTGAATTTAAAAACGCAGAAACAGTTATTAAATAGGTATTGCAGTTGCCATTTCTTCATTGGGAATTGAGGGTTTGAAAAGTGTCATTAAAATTTTTTCTTTAAAAACAAACATAAGCGCATAAGTGAAAAAAATTAGATAATGATTCTTGAAAATCTTATGAATGTCTCTCACTTCAACACCTACAACTCATCACTAACAATTTAATAATATACAAAACTGTTGAGAACCCACTCAACAGGAATTTTGCAACTAGTTCTAATAGGAACCTCTTATCAAATCAGTATAGACAACTATAATAAAACCAACTTACGATCACTTAGAAATTAGACAATGCATCAAGCTGACAAGGTCTTGTCTATTATAGAAATTAAACACCAAAAAAAATAATTACTTTAAAAAAATATTATGACCATCATTTATAGATTGTTTTGTGAAGTAAAAACTTACTAGCAGTAGTTACTACAGGTCAATGCTAATTGGATGGATCTTCAAACTTTAAAACCACACACCAGATTTAGATTCTTTACTTTTAATCTAACAAAGCACCACATTTACAGCCATAGTTGTACAACACACTCGTGAACTCATTTGTTCTAGGTTATGCCACAACATTTGCAGTGAATCATTCAAAAAATCATAGAAAATAGGACAACTAAGGTAAGAGCATATCACAATACAATTTATGCTTTTCAATCTCCATAATCAAATACTCATACTCTGTTTTTAAGGTCATGTGAAAAGAGTTCAAGTTTTGGGATTGACACATTAGTATGTGCATTCAATCCAATGTGTATTGCAGCATGTTTACCAGCAAATTCAGAATACTACTTTCTAATATTAAGTTATTAACAAATCAGTATAGGAAACTATAACAAAACCAAGCTATGATCATTGATCACTTGGGAAATAGGCAGTGCAGACAAGGTCTATCTACTATAAACACTAAAAAAATAATTACCTTAAAAAAATATTGACGGTCATTTGTACATTGTTTTATGATGTAAAACTTACTAGTAGTCATTGATACAGCTCATGTTCTATAAACTACAGTCGTTGATAAATGAATGGGTCTTCAAACTTTAAAACCACTCACCATATATACAGCCATAGTTTTAGAACACACTCGTAAGCTCAATGGTTATAGCACACTACTTGTAACAGGTCACTAACAAAATAAAATTAATAAGAACACCAAATAACGTAATAACATCTCACAATACAATTTATGCTTTCCAATCTCCATAATAAAAAAAAACCCATACTCTGTTTTCAAAGTCATGTGAAGCAAGTTCAAGTTTTGTTAAACCCTAGCAAGATGATACATTAGCATGTGCAATCAATCCAATGCAACTTGCAGTAGCTTTACCAGCAAATTCAGAATCCTACTTTCTACAAATCAACAATATCGTCTACAAACAAAATGAAACCCCAAATCATCATAATCTCCATACATCTACACACAAAAACCCTAATCACAATAATTTCCATTAACATACGAAAACTTTTCACCGATCAGACATACGATCACAATCAGTAAGTCACCAATTCACCATATACATCTATTCAACCAAAACCTAGCAACTCCAATAATTAAATCATCAACAATTGTCATACATACAAACACTTCTCACCGATCAGACATAGTGGCGATGGTCTTAAACGCCAGAATCAAAGACCGATCGGGATTAGATCCACGGTTCTGCCACCGGCCCAACGACGACGACAGGAAATCGCTGGTAACGCCGTTAGGTTTGGAAATCACGGTGGAGAGACCACCGTCGTTGAGGAGGATGTTCGTCGGACCTCCGACACGGACGGGATCGTTATCGCCGGACTCGTTGGCGAAGGTACGCCACTCGGAGGTTTCATCGATTGAGTGGGACTCGAGAACGAGTCCGCACTCGGAGCAGACGGTGTCGCCGGCGGAGTGGTCGAAGACGACCTCCGTGTTGCGCTTGCAGTCGTTGCAGTAGGCATCAGACATTGTTTGTTCTGTTAGGGTTTTGAGAGGTTGGATTGATTATTATGTGAGAGATGAGTTTTTAGGGTTGTTTGTGGATGCCGAATGAGTCGGGATTGGTTTGTTCACACACAAGTGAGCCAGGTAACTTTCTCACCGACTTCCAAATCATATTATACTATTTCTTTTCTAAAAACGGCCTTCTGATTCGGGAAAAACCCTCACGTAATGCCTACATCCGTGACACTCGCCTAAAGACGAAACAATAGGGTGAATTAAAACTCACCTAATCTCCCTACATTACCCGATGTCGTCAAAACTAAAGGGTATAAGCATGAATCAAACATGGGTCGTATGAAATACCAAGTTTTTTCCTTACTACTTCATCACTAACTCATTACCATATTATACTATTTTTAACAACAAAACAGATTGTCAAATTTTTATAAAGTAAATTGTTAAAATCATCACTTAGTGTGATTATTTTTGTCATTTTCATATAAATGGTTTTTCTTTTAAAGTTGGACCATTTATATTTCATATGGTTTTCTTTTGCAATTACCAATTGGGAAGTGGGGATTGAGGAATGATGTTGGTGTGGTAGCGGATGAATGGAGCTGGTTTTGGCGGTAGAGAATATGAACGCGAGATAATTTGGAGTTGGCACCGCTGTTGAGTTCTCTGATGAAGATGAACCGAAGCTACTTAAGTGGGAGATTCTCTTGTGGAAATCAAAATTGCACTCTTCATACACTTGTTGAGACTCGGATTCACCTCGTGTCTGGAATGGCTCAGGTCTTATCGTGGTGGGAAAGAATCATCTAGTTTAGATCCATTTGGGTCATAGTTATTCTAGTTGATTCCCTTTTGCATAAATGTATATGTATCTGGAGAGAATTTGTGTGTGTGTGAGAGAGAAAGAGAGAGAAGGGGGGGGGGGGTACACTAATGATAGTTAACATGGAATAAGTAAGAGATCTAACTTCTAAATATAGGTGAGTGAGTCAGAACCATTATAAGTTGACTCCATTTAAATTTTATCATAATTAGGTTCAACCAATTGGTTAATACCTATAAGTGGGTCTCTCTTCCAAGGTTTTAATGTCACATATCTAGTACTTAACTGTTCGTTTTGATGTGCCATTGGGCTAAGGTGTCGTTTTATCAGGCCTAGTTATAGGTTACCTCTTCAAGTTTCTCAGTCCATTGTGTTAGTAATTTATAATTGGGATACGCCACTTTAAACCCACAATAATAGCTGATGGGTTGACTCCACTTGGGTTTGTTAGAATTGAGCCTTACTTGTTAAAAAAGTTTATGGCAATATCATATATTCATATGTTTCATTCCAATTTTAAAGTTCAAGCATAACTAAGCCCTTCTTGACTTCAAAATGCGTTCCCTTAACTAAAGTCAAAATGTGTTCCCTTAACTAAAGTCAAAATGCGTCTTTACGCTTAACACTGCATTCTTGAGTTTTTTATTTAATGGATTGAAAAAGAAAAGATAAGAAAATTTTTCTTTTTTCATTCTTGTGTTTTTTCATTAAAAGAAAAGAAAGAGAATGGAAGGAAAAGTTAAGTCATTTTTTCTTCAAAACTTTCTTGCCAAATATGGTCGGATTGTGAATGAAAGTTTATATCCCATTACCAATTTACCCTATCTTAATTCTCTTTTCCATGTTGCAATGAGGACATAATTGTGAAGTTACAAATTTTTTCCTATATTTTCCTTCCAATCTAACTCAAGAATGTAATAAACAATTTCTTTTCTTTTCTTTTATTTTAACTCGAGAATGCCTTTAAGTATATAATTTTTTTTCCTATCTTTTTCTATCCAATCTTATCATTTCTTTTCTTTGTATTTTAAAACCGAGAATGCATTTGTAAGTGTTGTATTATTAGATCCCCTATATAATAAAACAAAATCTCCACAGCACCGTGTCCCTTTAATATTCAACAAGATTACGTGTCAATCATATAACTCATTTGCTGATGTGTCAAATTTACATTCAACCTCCCCCCCCCCCCAAAAAAAAACCCGGTTTACTATCATCTATCCAATTTTGAATAACCCTAAAACATATCAAACACATCCGTTCTTCCTCTTCTATGCATCTTCTTCTTTCTTCTCAACCAACCCTAAATCAGTTAGCCGTTCCCTACCACCTCCTCCCTGTAATCGTCGACGACACATCGGAAACTCAATTTCAGATTCAGGTCCTATTTCTGGCGTTCCTCTTGCTTCCCGTAATCTCCGACCGCACATCTCTATGCCTTCTCAATCGGCCAAAATCGGAAAGAGGTTCATTCCTTTTTCCACTCCGTCGTTCTTCGGGTGATTTGTGTTTAGATTTGTATGATTTGTTTTTGGTATCTAAGGGTTTTTAGTTTTTCTTTACTTGATTTTGATTTGTTATCGTGTTAGAATATTAAGACCGAAAGAAATGATAAAAGCAAAGCTTCTTTGGTTGATGTTAACCATGCTACTGCTGTACTTCTCTCTGTCAAATTAACCTAGCTTATTGAATAATCTACTATTGATTTACTTGACAAACCCCTAATTTTCAAGGTATAGTCTTTTGTTAAACTTTAGATCTGGTTACTTTGTTCAATTTTGTTGAAATACATTAGTATAGTTACTTTGATTTTTTTATAACTTCCATTGGTTTCCCCTTTTTTTATAGGTTTGACAACAACTAAACGCGATGCTCATCGAATCAATCGGTCAAACCTAACTAAGTGAACTTTATGAACCACTAATTTCAAGGTATGAGTATTTTGTCAAACTTTAGATCTGATTATTGATTGATGATGCTTCTAATTATGATATATGATGTGTATATGTATGTGTTTGTTGATACAGATTTTAATATTGAGAGTTTGCTGTTAGTTTTTTTTTTGTTATTCGCAGACGAATTAATTGATAATTGTTGACTTAATAAAAATCAGTTTTTTTGTTATACACAAACTGGAGTTGTTAATTTTGTTGAAAACAAGATATTGTTTGGTTGGTTTTGCCTACTTTTTGGAGGAAAACTTGTGAATCTTTACTTATAAGGCTTTTCTTAATTTAATACAATTGTGGATCTTGTGTTACGTTTTTAGGATTGGTTGTATATTGATCAGTTAAGTGTAGAGATCTTATAAAAAGTTGATTTTTAAAGTAATTTAGGAATTAGGATTCTTTGGTTTGTAAAAATTCGTTAGTTAACTAATTCAACCAAGTTATGGACTTATTACATTTTTCATCATATGCATTTTTATTTCTCATCTAATGTATTTATAATCTTAGGACTTGCTACTGAATGTGGTTTTGGTCACAAGGTTATGTTTCTCATGTTTATTTGTGAAATTTTCAGAATCCTAAAACTCAAAACCATATGGAAGCTGATGTTTGGAATCACCAAAAACTGTTATAGATGCGGATTATGCTGCTATTTTTGCTATAATTGACCACAAGGTATGTATCTGTCTATTTTCTTATTTGATTTTATATTGTTGTTTAAGTTTTAATTACATTTAGTATTTGAGGTTTCTACTTCTATAAATTTCATATGGTCAACTATTTATTTATATTGACACATCCATTTTTTAAACTTTTTCAAAACTTTACACCAAAAAAGTATAAAACTTTATACCCTAAACACTTAAACTTTCTTCATGTGTTCAGTCCTCTTTAAAATAGAAAAAAAAATTCCATCAAATTTACATTCTTTCTTAAAGTTAATTTTAAACACATATTTGAAAATTTTCATTTGCTCATTATATACAATTCATCTTATATAAGATTATCTTCAACATTAACATTAGTCTCAGTAGTTTACATAAATCTGAATTTGAATTGACCATACAAATAATATTAGCTTGAAATTTTCCTTACTTCTATAAATATTGGTCAACTATTTATGTTGACACATAACCATTTTTCAAACTTTTTCAAGAGTTTACACCATAAAAGTATAAACCTTTATACCCTAAACATTTAAACTTTCTTCTTGTGTTCAGTCCTCCTTAAATAAGCTTTACACTCTTTTTAGATTTAAAAACCAAAGTGGCAAAAAATTTCTATCAGATTTGCATTCTTTATTAAACTTACATTTAAACACATATTGAAAAATTTTCATTCGTTCATTATATACTATTCAACTTTAGCATTAGTCTCAAAATTTTACATAAATCTGAATCTGAATTGACCACACAAATAAGATTATCTTGAAATTTCATCTTATATAAGATTATCATTTGAAATTTTCCTTACTTTTCATATGGTCAACGATTCTCATATCCATCATTTTTCAAACTTTTTCAAGACTTTAAACCAAAAAAGTATAAAACCTTTTACCCTAAATGCTTAAACTTTCTTCATGTGTTCAGTCCTTCTTAAAATAGCTTTAAAATTCAGCCTTTCAAAATCTGCCTTTTCTTATGTTACACCGTATATTTTTTATTTGACCCTACATATTTTCATTGAGAACAAAGTTTTCAAATCTTTTCACCAAACAATTAACCAGCACGGTTACCAACACAGATTCAACTTTTTTTTTATTTTTGATACATACCTAAAATAGATTTTTTGCTTTACTCTTCAACATTATAAATGCCACCCATGGTCCATAAGATTTTCTCACACCATCTGAACCCTTCTTTGTGTTTATTGAGTTCTTACACTAACAAATACCACTCAACTAATGTAACTCAAGGACTATCTTCTCTTCATATTTTGTGTTTCTTTTTCATGTTTCATATCATCAACATAGTTCATACATTGTTAAACATTTATTGATTAACATTTATATTTTTTACAGCTTGCCTGCACTCGGTAACATCATGTACCTGAAGAATCTGGATTTGTCATGCCGTGATTATATGGTCAAGGTTCGTGTAATCCGGTTTTGGAAACAACCCGTGAACAACAATTCTCAAAAGTGGTACTCCATTGAAATGATCGTTGTTGACGAGCAGGTATATGTTTCTTCGTTACTCATATATTATCATTTACTTGATTCAATAAAACATGAAACCTTTTCATTTATCCTTACAGGGTACGACTATGCCAGCAAATATTCCTCGTCGATGGTATACATACAAAGAAGTATTCATAAATTTGTAATAAGTTTGTAATTACTTTAGCATATTTTATGTAATATTTAACTCATAACTTTGTAAATACTTTTTGATCATTTATGAATTATTTAATTTACTTGGTTACATATTTAGTTGATACTCAATGTTGCATATTTATTTGATATCCAATTATTCATATGTTATCTAAATGAACATGGTACAAAAATAATTTTAAACATAAATAACCAAAAACAACAATAATATTTCATGTTTTTCTTAATGTAGATCTTATCATTGTTATTTTTGTTTTTTTTTTAATGTATTTGCTTCAATGTTCACCTTCAAGTAAAACAAACAATTGCATTTTTAATAACAAAGGTAAAACGTAAACATAGCATTATTATACAACTTTGACGAATCTTCTTATTAGTGACTTCATTTATGATTTATTTTTTGTCTTAAGATAAACCCTTAGTAAAGGATAATATCAAATAAACCCTTAGTAAAGGATAATATCAAATTTAATGTATTCTATTATATTGTTTTTTTGCATTTTCCTTTTTTTACCCGTGGGGCATTTAGCCTAGTTGAAGTATAAACAGCAAGGTAGTACCTTTCACCTTGATTGTGCTGAGCGTGTAATTAAGTCAAACATTTTAAATGTCAAGGTTATTCTAAATGTCAAATCTCACAGACGACGACACTCAGCTCAGCCACCCAACCACACGCCGGAGAATCTGTAACGCCTGCGATCGGCCGGCCACCGTGTGCCTATGCGACTCAATTCCACCACCACCACACAAATCGTAATCCTCCAGCACCCACACGAGCAACGCCACCCACTAGCTACAGTTCCCGTGCTCAATAAATGCCTCAGAAACTGCCAAACCCTTATTGGCCGTCGATTGCGTCGTGGCGATTCGCCTCTTCTCGACTCTCTTCATGACCATCAAAACCCTAATCGTACTCTTCATGCCGCCTTTCTCTTTCCTGGTATTAATAATGTTTACTGGTTTAGGGTTTGTTTTTTTTATGCATTTTGATAATCGTCTTCTAGCTGATATGGTTATGTTGAAATTCAATCATGTAAGAACAATAAATTAATGTTTTTTAAAAAATAAAAAAATAAAAACCGGGTAGGGTCTCGCAGGTGTGGCATGTTTGCACCTATATGGGTGAGCATAAACCCGGTAAGACCCGCGTGACCTGAACTGGGTTACTTACAATAGGGCTGGTTCCCGGGTCATGAAAGTACCATTAAACGTGTCTGGGTCGGGTATTGCGGGTCTGCACGTAGGAAATTGCTCTGTGTTTACGTGATTACTAGTTAAAATACAGTTTAATATTTTAGAAACTGGAAGTACATGTTAAATGATGTATTTTGACATACTAATATACTATATGCTTGCGTGTTGAAAAACATGAAAATCAGTTGCTTAAGCTTAATGAGGCTGTTCGGCTGTTAAACCAGTTACCGGCAACATTAAGAAATTGACGTCAAAAGTACTGAATTTACAAGGCATATTACGAGACAGATAATTCTGAGTGTTTGTATGACTAAATGTGTGCATAATTTGTTGCATGATACATCAATTACTGTTTCAGCATAAAACTTAGACAATGTCGCCCGTTTGCTCACCCCTAGGTTCTAGTTACTGTTTTGACAACATGTGAAAAGATTTCTTCATAACAGTTCTTTCCATTTGTTGTACATGGGCAGATTTTGTGCTTATTTTAGGTTGTAAATATAGCTTTTTAGGTTGTATATAGAGGTTATTTTTATATTAAATTGTATATATAAGTTTTCACTGTTAGTATTTTGAGTCTTTGATGATGGAAACCTTTCAGAGATATTGTGGAATATAATTTGGCTATGTGTTCATTTGAAATACTATTAGTATTTAAAAGGGACGTTCATGGTTTGGTTTTGATGTTTGATGGTCACGGTTTTAATAGTTTTTTCCATTTTTGTCTTGCAAAATTGTTAGTATGTGTGCAAATTTTAAAATGATTAATATGGACATGGTTGATGAAGATAATATGCATACATGATTACATATTTCAAAATAACGAAAAGGAAATGATAAATAAATAGGTTAAACGGCTGGTTTCAAGTCTCGAACTGTCATCTAGACCGCGAAACCGAACCGTATAACCGTATAAGTATCAAACCGACCGTTTTGCCAAACTTTTTACAATTCGACTATCATATGACGATTTTAACGTATAAACTGTTGACCCGTTTGATTTTATAGGTACAGACGTGGCTCCTTCAATGGAGATCAACGAGTGGAAGTCTTCATTAGCAGATGATGATGTAAACAAATTTGTTCTTATCTTTTTTGACGGGACATGGAAACACGCAAAGGAAATGGTATTGGCCAGCCTTCCATTCGTGTCAAAGTTTGCCACTCGGGTAAGTTTGACCTATGACTTTCATGTTGAAGGGCAAACAAAATTCAACTCGGATTTAATACTTAGGAAGGAGCCTTTTGGTGGGAGTATGAGTACGATGGAGGCAGTTGCACGCTGTTTACGGGTTCTTGAACCAAATGGGGTAGAGATTGAGGCGCGGTTGGTTCAAGTTGTAAGAATGATGGTCGGATTTCAGGGTTTGTTTTTGAAACCAACGAATCGAAGACCTAATTTACTGAAAAGGAGTAAGGAGGATGAGAGAGAGATTAATTCGAGATCTTTTTGTACTTGATTTTTGGTTTAGTGCAATAGTTGGTTTTAGTTTTGGTTTTGAGCCTTGAGATAGAATGATAGATTCAATTCATGAAGTTGTGTGTTGTAAAAAGTTTATGAAATTAA
This sequence comes from Bidens hawaiensis, assembly GCF_021521415.1. NCBI lineage: Eukaryota > Viridiplantae > Streptophyta > Magnoliopsida > Asterales > Asteraceae > Bidens > Bidens hawaiensis. The sequence continues at coordinate 90,961 of NW_027492701.1, read as the reverse complement.
GTTTAAATTAAGCATGCTAGCTTGAGTTATCTGAGCCGAGCTCAAGCTCAAATTTCAGCCTGTTAAGTAAAACGAGTCGAGCTGACATGTTAAACTTCTAACCTGAGTTTGAACTGATGTATGATATTGTAAAAAACTGCGTTGATAATATTAGTGATGTGAAATATCGATTGAAGATCGGTAAATAGAAAAAGATAATAATATCTTGTTCAACATTGAACTTAAAAATGGTTTCAAGTCTACTTCATTTGTGACCAACAAAAAAAACACAGAAACCATGCCCACATATGTCGAAAAAAACTTATGTTATGTTAAGTGATCCAAACTGTAAACTCCAATCTCGATCATCCAGTCCAGAGTCGGAATCTAAATTAAACTCCTGCCAATAAATCTCATTTCTGTCAACTTAGCAATGCCTTGCAATACAGGTAACTTGCTCACATGCATGTAACATAACATCTAAAAACCAGTTTACAATCTGCAACAACAAGAGGGTATTGAAGAATGAACATAACAGTTAACTTGCAATGCAAGAGAAGAACTGTTCCAGCTGGCTCTCACCCACCAGCACACCCAATTGTTCGGTCAAAACCGCGTTAACTGAGTCTTCCCCGACATCTTTTAAAACATCTTTCGTTGACATTTCAATGTACTGGTTTAGGTTGTGCACACTTCCATCTAACCAAAAACAGAAACAGTTGATATCTTATCAGATATAATTTAATGAAAATTACCCTTCGGAATTTTTATATAATCAGTACCTATTTAAATAAAATTTATATTTAATTAGTACAAGAAGCCGCATTTTTTTTATTAATCCCACAAGGAGTACCCGTCCCGGATATTTAGGTATTAGGTTTCCCAATCAGGTTCGGTTTTTTGCCGTCCTACCCAATACACATATAGTATATTTTTAACATATGGAGTAACACGTAGATCTCTTCTAAAAAAAGTACAAAAAATGTCCTCGAAGTTCATATGTTGTCACACTTTTCGTCTTTCTTGGTGCTAACCTTTTCTATTAGTGTATTTTTAATCAAAATGACCATATGGACCTTATAACTATAGGACAAAACACGCATTTTCACAAATTTTCTTTTAATCCTACACGGATACCCGTCCAGAAAGTTTCAGGCTGCGGGCTTTTCAATCGGGTTCAGGTTTTTCGGCCATCCTACATTGCTACCCAAAGCGTTTATACATATTTACATTATATTTTGTAATTAAAATATATTTTTAACATATTTGACAATCAAGATATTATTATTTACCTTCGGCGACTATGGATTTGTACTCGGGTGGAGGAGAGGTCCAATTTCCCTTAGAATCTTTCATATGTCGCCTATCGGAGGCAAAATAACGGAGAAATAATGGAGCATGCACAACACGAAAGACCCTGAGATTACATATCAATTCACCATTATTATCACCAATTAAACGACAAGTTTAATACCAAATTTTGTTACCTCTGAAATTCAGAAAATAGCTCAAATGATGGTCGGATGCTTTCGGATACATAGGATGCTAGGGTTGATGGAAGTGGGAGATTTGTATCCAAATCCCATACTAAATCCACCGACTTTCCTTCTTTTCTTCTCTGCTCACCAATTTTTAAACTTCAATAATACATGTATATATGATTTACATATTAACTTGTTTAAATTAAAAACGCCCTTTGGAACAAACATGACCCATAGGGCTGTAAACCAGCCTAACCAAGAAGCCGAGCCAAGTTGGGCTCGGGCTCGAGCTCAAACTTAAACGAGCTGAAGTCGAGCTCAACCTCGGCTCATAAAAAGCTTGAGCCAACTAGTGGTTCGACAAGCTGGCTAATTAACCTTTTTTCAAGAAAAACTTTTTTACACATATTTTGGTTTTTTGAAGTTTTTTAAAGATGAAGAGGCAAATTCAAAATGTTATATGTAACATTTCTGTTTTTTTACAATATTTTATATGTTATTATATTACTGTTAACATTATTGAATATTAAAAATTTGGAGATAAATTTAAAGAGCCAATCAAGCGAGCCAACGAACCACGAGCCAAGTCAACCCTGGCCAGGCTCAACTCGTTCATAAACCAAGCCAGCTTGATTCGACTCGTTTACAAACAAGCCTTTTTCAAGCCGGGTTTCCAAGCGAGCTGTGAGCTTGTTGAACAGCCCTACCATACTTAACATGGTGATTATGTGCATATAAACTAATGTAGTGAGAGTTTAAACCCGTTACCTGAATGCAAATAACATGGTAATCCCACAAAATTATACCATCCGCTCTATGGCTAGCTTTTTGATGCCACAATGGGATCTGCAAAAAGTCATACGTAAGTAGAAAGAAAAAAGGCGTTTTGTTACACAACCATGTTTATGTTTTAATGTGTGTTTGTCTTGAATGAAAAGGGGAAGTAAAAGGTTATTAAATTAAAATGTAAAAAAATTTATTTATCTCAGTGGTCAAACGTAAAACATGAAGAATCAATAGAAGGGCCCTTAGTGTTATAAAGCGTGAGGCGCAACTAGGGATGTAAATGTGCCTTATTTATTATATAATATATATATTTATATGATAATAACTATTATATATGAAATTATGATAAAAATAATTAAATAACATCATATATTACGTTATATATAAAAATTAAGAATTATAATTACAAAACATATAAAAACAATTAAAAATGAATATAAGTTATTAAAAAATAATAAACAAGCCAGGCTCAAGTATGAATAAACTACTCAAGAACCAAGCTCAAGCTTTAGAAAAAATATCGAAACAAGCCGAGTGTGAGCTCTCATAAGTCGTAAGTTAGACGGCCGAGCTCGGACTCCGCTCGGCTCATTCACACCCCTAGATGCACGTACCAAATAGACATGTACGCGAGGTACAAGGTAGTTGCATAATATTTTTATTTATCAGATAGATTTCTCATTTCATCATAACCTACCCAAAATTTGGATAAAAATAACCTAACCTCTATGCACAATCTAAAACTCTAGATAATTTGTCCATGTACAAGAGGTATTCCCAATTCGTGCACCTCATCGGTTATGCTGTTACATCACCGTTTTATGTATCCCAGTTAAAGCAACAAGTACATATGGGTCACAGTCCACTACCTAAAACTGATTCTATATCAAACAACCCTCTCATCATAATATAGTTACACAACATAAATCAATAATCAACATGAAACACACGAGTAAAGAATAAACATACATGCTTATGCTCATTGGAGATGAAGACAACAAAGAGATCAGAGACATCAGCTACTCCATCTGCACACAACTTCTTGCATAGCAAATACACATTCTCTTCACTACACCACACCAAAATTTAAACACAAAATCAGATTATTTACATTAACTTCGCAACAAATGTAACAAATTGTATATCAATTGCAATAATTCCCAATTTAAATTATAGCATTTGACCTAAATCGCGTAATTACAAGCAATCATGCTAATTAGGGCTTAACTGAAGGATCATTTAATCTGAAACTTGATTGATTGCAGGAAGATAATATAATATTACCAGTAAGAGGGTGTGTGCTGAAATTGGGAAACATCGGAAGAAGAATCTGCATCCACAACTACCGAAGCCATCGTCTCAATCCAAAACTACCACAACACTCACTAAAGCTAGGGTTTTGAGGGGTCATCAAGTAACATAAGCAAAATAGCAAATAGGGCTCGAGCTCGAAACTAATCGAGGTAACTTGGCTCGGTTTAAGCTTGAGCTTGAAGTTAAACGAGCCTAAGATCGAGTCAACGGGCCGAGTCATGACCCGAGCTCAGCTTGACTCGAGCTCGACTAGATTATAAAAACGAGCCAGCTCCGCTCATGTTTCTAATCAAGTTTCCGTTTAGCTAGTTTTATTTGAGCTTTATCGAACGAGCTACGAGCTATTTTCTTACTCCGGTGATGTTTTTTGCATTAAAGTTTCCGAATTTATTTGATTAGTAACTCAATTTACAGTATAGGCTACGTGAAATGCATTTTCATTAATTTTCTATGGGTTTATATATGATTGTATACCATTTTATGTCTTTTTCGGAATGATAAATTTCATTATTATAATAATTAGCAAGACGTTAGAAAAACAAACAACGAACCAATCAAAATTATAATGAGAAATTATACTAATATTTTCATACAATTACAACTATACATGGCTTTTCTAGGTGAGCAACTTTTTTCATCCAAAGGTATTCTAAAAATTTTTGTCTTTCACCATATTTGAGAAGCTGGTCGGTTTATTAGAGAAAATAATTCAACTCCATATTTTCTAAATGCACAAACACGTCGTGAAACTGAAAATGACCCAGACCATATAACATCTTGTTATTACTTTCACCAAGATTGCTAGTTTCATGAATTTTAAGTCTCGAACCAAGTACGTATAGATGGAAGGAATTTGACATCAATTGCTAACAAGTTGTCATATCAACAAGGCGAAGTAACATGAAGTTAAATTGATCACTAGTTTCTTCATAATAACCAAGCAACTTACATGTCACCGAAGTCCGAACCCACATCCACTTTTGTTAAGAACCACGAGGGTAGCTAGGCTATTTAAATATCTCCACTTTCAAACCAAAACAACTTTATTTTTGTGGGACCAAGCTATCCACTTCATAATGGAACAAAACCGTCACATTAGAAGCTAAAAACAAATTGATCTTCATAAAGACAACCGAAAACTTGTCCGAAGGATCATTGGTCCACAAGTATAGCCAAAATCGGGTAGAGTCCCCCATTCCGATCTCCCCTTTGATGAGAGTCATGAGTTTAAGATTTGAGGATGTGAGATAGTTCTCAGTGTTAACTATAGAATTTCTACCCATGAAGAATAAAGGTCGATGGCCATCAAGTTCACCCAATTTCACCCTAAATATGGAAATCTTAATGGGTAGGTTGACAGTTGACATAGTTTTATGATATTCGATTGAAAAAACTCAAGTTGAAGGAAAATATGAGCTTTAAAGGCCAAGAGTGTCAAAGAGGTGAGTTTTGGAAATAATGATGACAAACACCGGTCATCTAATGGGAACAGAACGTGGAATGGTCGAAAACTCTAGATGTTGAAAAATAAAAATGTCTTGCAATAAAAGTATTTAGATAGATGAAGAACAATTTAAGGGTTTTGAGTGAATTATAACATGAAAGGATAGTAAAATATAAAGAGTTAAGGATTGTAACTTAAATTATTGATTTCAGTATGTAATTTTTTCAATATGTTAGTAGTTGGTAACGATTGGAATATGTAGAGTTATTTTTGGGAATTACGTATCGCCACTCATACATTTATTTTTTGTGTTTCTATAGAGATTGATATGAGGTTTTGGACACTTTTTTATGCTTTGGTTTTTATATTATTGTTTCGTAATTATGAATATATCTCATATTTTTTTGTTAGTTAATTACACATGGTTACAAATAAATTTAATATGATCAATAGAGATTAGAAGGAAAACAACACAAAGAGGGTATCGTACTGATATACCGGTACCGAAGCAATAGATTTGGTATAGTGGTATAGATTTGGTATAGTGGTATAGATTTGGTATCTATTTTTGTTCAAATTAGGTATCAATATTTTCAGTACCGGTACGGGTATAATGTCATTCACATTTCTAAGTTTAATGTCAAATCACATTTCTAAGTTTAAGCTAATAGGCACAACTTTTAATGTTTTTATAAAAATTATTAACGAATCATAAAATAAAACTATGATTCCGTATCTTAATATTTATAGCCTGTAAATTTTTTATTTTCTAAACGTGATCGATCCCTTGTGTAAAAGGATAAAAGAGAGAGGAGAAAAGTCATTTATCGTATGATGACCAACTCCAAAGTAGAATCTTCACACCTTCATTTGAACTTTCCAACCACAAGTGGCACATTTATTATGTTGACTAATATCGTTTTCTCTATTGTGACAAGTTTGAGATGTCACCTAGTGGAACTAAATTAATATAAAAGAAATATTGATGATTATGTTTATTTATAGAAGCAAGGATGAAAGACAAACGGCTCAGGATTTCGTGGATAAACAGCTTTTCATGTGATTAAAGTATCATTAGAACTTTATTGATATAGTAAAAGAATGTGTGAAATAAAATTTAAAATTTTAATCTTTCGTTTATCCAAACGGTTTTCGCTTTTCGTTATTGGAACTCCCACATACACATTTGCTATACAAATTCAGTATTGTTTGGAGCTTAATTTATAGAGCAGTGTTTAAATCAATATACAAGGCAAACAAGCAACAAACTGCGTTGCTAACCATTTTTAATATCAAAACTAAGTCGTTTAAATTTACATCAATTACATTCATAGATCTTTATGTCATAACATTACTAATAAAATGAATTATTAGTACTATTGTTGTTATGTTTCTGTCTTTAATCTCATTTTTGGGTATTGGAAATCACATAATTTTACGGTTAAAAAAATTTATTTGTTTTGACTTAATTTTTGGTTCTGATTCATAAGTTCATAAGGCCATGTGTAGTGGAGGGGCTATAATTGGGGGCGAATTGTGACACGTGGCGCCCAGTCAGCATGGAGTGGAAATTCGTTTGTGGGGTGTAATGGTGTATGGGCTACAAGTTAGGCTCACAGTGTCTTTTTTTATTATTTTCTTTTTATAATTAAACTAATTAAATAAAAACCAATTTATTTAAATAATTAAATAAAAATGTATTACAATTAAAAAATAAATACAAAAAAATACATAAAACTAAAAAAAACACACAAACAATAAAAATAAATTATAATAAAAAACACACCACAACAAAATACATATAAGAATACAAATAAAAAAACTAATCTATTCGTCTTCATCTTCGTCTTCGTCTCCGTCCTCGTCTTCGTCCTCAACGGGACGATTATGCCACACGTGTTGAACCAAATCCGCCTTCAGTTGGTTATGTATATCACTTGATGTGAACTGGTGAATGTTATACGTTCGTTGGTCTTGAGTTGGTTCAGGGAACTGTTCTGGAACGCTTCCTGGTATATAGTGTTGACATATTGCATTTCCCTCGTCTTCTAAAATCATATTATGCAATATGATACACGTATACATGGCATCACTCATTTTTGCCAACGTCCATACACGACAAGGGTTTTTCACATAATGCCAACGTTTTTTTAGAACCCCGAAACACCTCTCGATATCCTTTCTCGCGGACTCTTGCTTCTTCTTAAAATAATCTATTTTTTCTTTGATAGGGTCTTGAAACGTCTTGACGATGATCGAGTACTCTGGATATATCTAATCTCCCAAATAGTATCTGTGACGATAGAAGGTATCGTTGGCATAAAACGGTAAGACCGGTATGCTACGGCTGATGTAATACTCTAACACGGGTGACGCGTTGAGAACGTTTATGTCGTTGTTGGACCCGACTGAGCCGAAGTAGGCTGACAAAATCCAGAGGTCGTGTAAACAAATGGCTTGAAGACTAACTGTTGGCACTCCATGGTCACCACGAGTGTATTGACCTCGCCATGCGGTTGGACAGTTGGCCCACTCCCAATGCATGCAATCTATAATCCCGATCATGCCTGGAAAAGAATGTTTGCTTTCGTGTACATCATATATGCGAGTCAGGTCGTTTGAAGTAGGAATCCTCATATAACGACGAGAGTATAATTGTATTATCCCTATACAAATAAATTATTAAACAATATTTATATTAAAAACAATAGTTAATACAAACAATTTAAATATTACCGATGCAAAAATTCTCCAACGCATCTCTGTTGTTTTCTCAGCCATCTTTAAATACTCGTCATTGATATCGTTCGTGTTGCCTTATGCGAGGATGCGTAGAGCCGAAGTACACTTTTGGATGGCGGAGAATCCTAAATATCCTTTTGTGTCGGGTTTCTATTGAAAATACTCATACTCCTGCTCCGTATCTCCAACGATGCGCAAAAATAAACGCTTGGACATCCGAAAACGACGTCGAAACATAGCGTCGTTAAATGTAGGTGTGTCGTCGAAGTAGTCCTTCATTAAATGAGCGTTCGCTTGCCTACGATCCCGAAGGATATATGACCGTCTACGTGGTGTCGTAGATGGAGCAGAGCCGGACACCATGTTATTGGCGACGACCGGAACCACGTTCGTGACCTCTAAATGCTCTTCCGTCACTTGTCGATGAATCTGATGAATTCTTTAACTCCCGTTGATTAATTGATCCCAAATCTCGGCAGGGTTCGTGGAATCCGGGGAATTCATTGAGTTTGAAGAAGTATGAAAATAATAAAAATGATTGGTATTTTTATATTTGGGTTTATGTATGATAGGGTGAAAATGGTTTAATTGATTTGGGTTTGTGTTTGATATTTATATTAAGTTTTTAAATTAAATTTTTTTTATATATTTAGCCGTTACCCCCAACGGTAACATTATTATTATTATTATTATTATTATTATTATTACTCAATCTCGCCGGCGACAAATACACCTCGCCCCCGCCCTAAATCGCCCAAATATAGCTCAGGAGACGTTGTTTGCGCTCTTAGTCGCCCAAAATCACCCCCAACCATCGCCCATTACACATAGCCTAAAAAGCCAAAAGTCCTTTTGTACATTCCAAAGGTTAAGATGAAAAAAATGAAACAAACAAATAAAATAAAAAAGTCAAAATGAAAATGAAGCAAACAAAGGGTAATATAAAAAGAGTGGGTCCCATAGACACCATATAAACCCCAACCCCAACGCTTTCAAAAAATCAAACCATATTAGAAATCACACAAACACCATTTCTCCTATCAATATCTGGTCTCATAAATGGGGAAATACGTTGAGATGTTGGATTAGGGGTCAGAATGGTGGCTAGATTTCACTCTCACTGCCCACAAACCGCTCGTATGTACTACCATCCTCCTTTCAACTCCATTCACGCACCACAATCAGTTGAAGAACCCGACAAGGTCAGGTGTTTACCGGCGAGCATGACGCTCAATAGTAGAGAGATTATTTTCTCTTCGGTGTTCTAAATTGGATGAAGCTATAACCATTCATTGGTTTGTTTAATGTATATATGTGTATAAGTAACATAATGGATTCTTTAGTTGTTCAAATATACGAATTGAATTTCATCACATGGGTTTGTTTTTATTTTGTTATAGTTTTATAAGAAAAGTTTCAAGCATTTACCATTTACCTTTTCATCCTTAAATTTGATCCATAAACTTTGATTCATTATACTTTTCTTATAAAAGTTCCACATATATATTTTTAGCACCTCAACTTTAGTTTCACATATAAAACATTTTGACCGATCAACTTTGATAATGAAACTTTTGCTATTTCAACTTACAGGTTACTTTTTGGCCCCTTAACATTGTTAATGAAACTTTGGCCATAAATCTTTTACCATAACCAATCAAGCAATTACTAACGGATTTCCCACCGTATTTTCGTTGCAACACATGGTAGCTTTTGAACATGTAATGCATTTCGTTCCACCACCGCGCATGGGTACACATACTGTTTCACACACACGGATTCATTTTAACTCAATCGACAAAAAAGTTAACGAAAATTTGGCTTAGACCCAAAATTTAATACTAACAACTTACAAAGTTTGGTTCTTTGTACCTTGATCACCATAGGTTTGTTCTTTGGATTTTTACCATCACAAGTTTGTCTTCAAATTTTTGTCATCAAAGTTTCACACTTTTATATTTTTAATACAAGACTTTTAGCCTTTCAACTTTGAAAGAAAAAAACTTCTAAATTTTACAAATTACATACGATTCATAGCTTTTCAATTTTGACCACAAAACTTTTGGACCTTTTCAAACTGGTCATAAAAACTTTTTCGCTTTTAACCCAAACTTTTTTTTTAACGACCAACTAAGTAACGCCGGGTACTCCGTACGCGGTCCCCATTGGCTAAAGGTAGTCCACGCCGGCCACTAGTCCGGACGGACGGAGCCCCTAGCGGTCCACCTATTGAGGGATTCACCGGATAAAACCCGACCCCCACGCCCGCCAAATGGCACGATAGCGAGGATCCGGTAAAACCGGGTGAGATCAAGACTCGAACCCTAGCGAGCCAGGGTCATCCCTCATATCTCCCATATAAATTGGTGATAGTGAGGTTTGAACTCTCTACCTCTCACTGGTAAAGTGAATGCTCTACCATTGAGCCACATCCAATTCATTAACTCAAACTTTTCACTTTCAACTTTAGTCACAAAATAAACCTTTTAACAGTACCATAACAAACTGAACCAATACCGACCGAGTTATCGTGCATCCTCGTCGCAACACGCCAGCCTAGAGCAACTAGCGTTTAGATCCCTTCAAGTTTCCAACAGGTAACCGATGAAGACGTTATGGTTCCTTCGCGAATCAACTAGGGTCTCCAACTTGTTAACTCTAAATTGTTAAATATATAAATATCTAAAGAAATATAAAAAAAGAGCAAGTCAAAGCATATGAAAAAAGAGGCAGAGGCAGAGGGGCCAAGTTACAGGTCAAAAAGTGGACACATAAAAAGAAAGGGTCAAAGAAAGAGGGCCGAAAGAGTCCAACTTCCGACTCAAATACCTTTATAAACCCACCTTAGCTTTCCAAACCCAATCATAAAACACATCACACCTTTCTCCGTTTCCGGTATCGTTTCTATTTTCGATCGCCGGTGTTAGCAATAATAATAATAATGAGCAAATACGTTGAGATGTTGGATTTAGGTGTCAGGATGGTGGCTCGATTTCACTCTCACTGCCCTCAAACTGCTCGTATGTACTACCATCCGCCTTCTAACTCCGTCGACAGTAGGTGTGACTCTCACGCGCCGGCGGCGGATGAAGATTCCGGCAAAGTCAGGCGGTTTCAGGCGAGCGTGAGCTTCAGTAGAGAGATTGTTTTTTCGTCGGCGATGTAAATTGGAGCAATTTTGTATGCACAATTGATTTTGTTGTTAATTTAGGGGTTTTCTGCAATATAAATTCGTTCATTTTTTGTTACAATTTTGAAGTTTTTTCTGTAAGGAGCGTTTGGATACAAGTTATGGTTGAAAATACAATTTGAAAATATATTAGTTGTTAATATTGTCCTAATATTTTTTTATTCGTCTATTTAAGTGAAGTAATTTACATGACAGTGTAACACAATTATTTTTCATTGAAATTGCCCACCACAGAGTTTATAAATTGTTGAAATTGACTGAATTTAAGTGACTGAATAAATTAAAATGAAACAAGTAAAATGTAAATCACTTCCAAGATTTTAATGGTTCATTCTACTAATTAAATGCCTAGGTTAATGGTCGTCACGTGAACCATTTGTTTTTATGAAAAATATAAGTTAAAACACAGCAATTAAGGTTTTCGAAAATAACAAACCGACCTGACAGGGTTGAGTGGGGTGGCTGCACCGCACGACACGTATTAACAGCTTGACGGTTTTCAACTAGTTTTTATTTAATTTTCAGAAAATTCTACTATGTATAAAAACACTAATATGAAAATATATTATGAATACAATAAGTATACATAGTTACATATTTAAAAAATATATAAATCAAAATGTCTAAACAATCGTTTCGCTTACACAACTGGTTTCTTGTACAATAACTTAATTTGATTTGAAAAACAGATTTATAATCTATATTTTCTTAAAACAAAAAACAACAAATTTTCTTTAGTTTATTTCAAAGATTGAGATGAAACCCAATAGGGGTGCGGGTCCATTGACAAAAGCAAAGTCAAAGCCTCGAAAACATCCGAGTTTGAGTGAGAGAGGTCTCACATACAACAATCATTAAATAATAAATTTGCCTGATTAAATAAGATGAAAACAAGAATAAACATAAACAAAAATATAATAAAGGGAGTCAAGATGCAATGAAAGCAAACAAAAGAAAGGCTGGTGGAAGCTGGAAAGTTTGACTAAAAAAACACGGGAAATTAATGGAAAGAGAAGCGAAAGGGTCAACCTTCCAAGTCAAATAGTGGGTGCAAGGCATGCATCAACATTCAACACCCTTCCTTATAAAGAAAGCCCTTCATACATTTTTCCAAATCACAAATCACACACAACAAACATCATCCTTTCTTTCTCCGATCAGCAATAATAATAACAATAATGAGCAAATACGTTGAGATGTTGGATTTAGGGGTCAGAATGGCGGCTAGATTTCACTCTCACTGCCCACAAACCGCTCGCATGTACTACCATCCTCCTTCCAACTCCGTCGACAGCATGTGTGAATCTCACGCGCTTCCGGCAGTCGAAGATTCTGGCAAAGTCAGGCGTTTTCAGGCGAGCATGAGCTTCAATACTAGAGAGATTGTTTTTTCGTCGGCTATGTAAATCGAAGAAGATTTATTATTTTATATCAACACTTGATTATTTTTGTAGGCATATGATGTATTCTAGTTCAATTTCATTTGTTTGATTTAACTTTTAACTAATTTTAAGTAGCCACCTGTGTAATTCTTTTTGGTCAATTTTGTGTGTTGCTATCATTCTCATTTTTAGACTACGTGTAGTGGGTGAGATTTCTCGGCGAATTTGGGCGAAAATTGGCGCCACCAGTGCCCCCCTAGCCGAATTGTTGGGCGAAAAGGTGAGTGGCGCGGGGTATTTGTCGCCGGCTTTGGTTTGTATATATATTAATATTATATATGTTTGTGATATATATATATATGGGCTACACCACTATTACACCCTAAAAACAAAAACATATCATTTGTTAACCGGACGTCACATGACGCAAAACGCCCCATTTTGTAGCCCTTCCACTACACATAGCCTTATGAACTTGTAACTGTTTCTTGATCTCTAGTATGCTGTTTGGTTGATTTTTTTTATGATTGAATTTATCGTCGTTGAACAAGTCACTGATATATGCATTGCTTAAGTTCATAGGTAACCAGATTTGGCTACGTCGAGTCTGTGGAAGGACGACTTTACAAATGTCATTCCGTGTGTGGTTTCGGTTAATTTCTAATAGAAGATCCTAAATTAAGAATCAAATCAGGAAAAAGAAAGTATATGTTGAAATAGGGCTCTTGGCTTGGCCAAAAGCATTTTAGTCTAGACGATAACCAATAATACGTTTAGGTGTCTTTTTACAAGTTGCTCTTAATAATAGCGTGGTTCTATTTGACTAACGCTTAAAAGTCAAAGCATTTAACAATATGGAATAAGGCTTGTAAAGGTAACACCCCAAATAGGCCATCTACAAACGTTATATCGTATTCGTGATTACAAGACAATGGAATGACATCTACCGGTTAGAGACAATATACGAATGTATAGATAGTTGGAACATCGTACATGGACCTTATTGTAAGTTTGTAACAATATGATATATATGAAATAACAAACTTTACACTAACATAGGTAAAGATAATTTAAATAAAGTATAATTTTATGACACCAAATTATTAAGATCTAGCTAATACAGTAATACTTATTTTGTTGAGTAGATTTAAGAGGATACAATTAAAAGTGATTACAAAAACTATAGATAACAGTTATAAAAATCGTTGGTGTGGAAAATAAACGTGGATGAATATTAAATAAAAATATGCTCTACGACTTTCTGTCCATAACATTTTTTATCTATAAATTTATAAAGTGAGGTGCCGGCCATGCATCAGTCACGACTTTTGTCAAGTTAAATGGTTCAACTTAAAACGTGATAGTCCATATTATTCTTTTATAACTTTATAAATGGAGTTTCACGTCATGCATCACTATCACTAGGGGTGGCAAAACAGCTCATCCTCATACATTTTATTCACGCCATCATAGAAAAATTGTAGGTATTCTCGCAAAGACCTTTTGGACATGCATAAATACTCGTGGCCTCGTTAGATATTGTGCTTCCACATCACCAACAATTTTTAAAAACAACCATTTCGATATACAAACCGGTAATGGAAAACATCATCATTGTATTTTGGTTCCTTCACAAAATAATCATTCATAAGAGCAATGGTAGAAGATTTGTATGAATAAAAATGATTAAAAGTTGGTGGTAAATGTTTGCCATGAAAAGAATTACACAACTAGCTACTTAAAATTAGTTAAGATAAATAAAACTAAATTTATCTAGTTTAAAATTTCAAGAACGCAAACAATGTTGGCTAGTCGAAGTTCGTCATTTTCTGTTCTGAGGAAAACCCGCCGTCCAAAGGCCCGAATTTAGTTAAATATAAAAAAATCAAATTAAAAAAGAAACTAAGGTCTAAAAAACCTATAATTATGAAGTAGGTTGTCATGGGGGAGGGTCGAACCGACCATCTTTTGAATTGCATCCGTTGTGTCTACCAGTGGGACAAAGTCCCAAAGTTGCAATAATCCACCTTACGGTTTTTTTTCTTTTTATTTTTTTTATGTGGAAAATGACCCAAGTAGCCATATTGACCACCCCAATCTCTAAAATAGTCATCTAAGCCATCGGATTTGACGGAACTATAATGGGTCCAACGGAATTCGTGGAAAACAAACACTATGGTTGTGTTCTCGAAAAACTAAGCGATTACCTGCTAACTTTTATAAAAAGAAGGGAGAGAGATTCATGCTTGTCTACTTCGGATCATAGGGAGAAGACCTATTCATAAAGTAATTTCATATATATCCATACAAACATCTTAAATATCATACACACACACACACACACACACACTAGCCAGTTGCCCGCGCGATGCAGCGGTGTACGTGCAAACGTAATTGGTGTTGGTATGTTTGTAACCTTGCAATGGTACGTACGTAACCCGACGGTGGTATGCATTTAACGTGGCATCGGACGTGTAGCCGGTGCCAGTAAGCGCGTCACATAACGTCTATACGTGAGCAACTCGGTATGTTATCCACATAACCGATGCTTAAACGCGCGTAACTGGTGGCGACAAGCAAAAAGCAAAGATGAAACGTATAGTAATTTCAAATAATCTATGTTTTAACCCAATCCGTATTGACGGACCAGTTCCGACCCGACTTCCGTTTTGACATGAACCTTTTCGATCTAAACTCATCCCAACACGAACTAAATTAACCCTTTTTGTATTAACATGTTCCAATCTAACCCGTTCCAACACCATTAACCGAACATGTCCGACCAGTTGTCGATAATAAATGGTAATCGCGTAACATGTTAGTTTTTTAAAAATTAATAAACTATAGCAATACCATACTCAAATTAAATAAAATGCTCGTTTTTATGATGTAGGTTTTTAGAAAAAATATTAAAGAGTTAAAAAGTTACAGTCGTTAAAGAGTCGTGTGGGAAGTTGGTTTAGAATTAGGGGGAAATGTGTAACTATTTAATAAATTAACAAAGCTTGATTGAAGTTTAAGACCATTATTGTAACTTGTTTTTTAATGAGCAAAGACTAATTTGTTCCTACATTTTTAAAATTTTATGCATCATTACTTGTATAACATGTAATAAGAGTGGTACCTCTTAAAATTTAAGAGGTCCATAACTCCTATATATATATATGTATGTATATATAGGGGAGGGTTATTTTGAGAACCATGGTGAGTTTTAAGAACTTTAAGAACTCAATTTTGAACCACACATTTAATTAAATGATTTGAAATATGTGTCTGTGATTAAATTTAGTTAAAAAATGAAGCATGAGAGAGAATAAGTATTTTTGATAATTACACAAGTTTAAACGTTAGTTACACATGTGTAAAAAGTCGATTCGGTGTGTAAAAAAATACCGTAATTTTTTGTACATCACTTACATTTACGTATTACACATGTGTAAAAAAAATTCGAAAAAAAAAATTGTTACGTTGAGTTCTTTCGAGTTCTTAAAACTCAAAGTAGTTCTCAAAAGAAATCAATCTTATATATATATATATATATATATATATATATATATATATATATATATATATCCAACTAAACTTCAAAAAGCATTATTTGAATGAATTCCTCCATAGTCTTCACAAATACAGTAAAGAGCAAAGGGAGTAAGCCTTTGACATTCTGTTTTGTTAATGTCTATCTTTTCGTTGGCATGACTAGTAGTCAAACTGTTGATCTACCCCTCTCTAAGGTGTAGAACAGCCGACAAAAATCTTTATTGATGTTTGCCTGCATCAAGCTGTTGCTAGCAAGTACCACTATTTTTGGTTTGGCTCATCTAAATCATTCTCGTAGAAGATTCGGAACCTTTTATATCCTTTGGTAAAAAGATTCATTCTCTTCATATTAAATAGGAAATATAACCAATAAAACCAATAAAAAGTTGTTTTCCATTCATACAAGGAGTTGAATACCTAATTCAAGAATTGTTTCAGAACCAATCTATAGGAATCAATAAAAAAGACAAATCTCTCATGTTACGTCAAATTCAACTATGTTATTTATATAGTGAATAAACAGAGGCGGCTCAACAAATTATTGAGGCCTAAAGCGAACTATGAAATTAAGGCCTTTTTTTATAATTTAGCTTATTTTAAAAAAAAAACAACCCTTATTCAAATGATATATCAAAACAAAAATATATGTTGTGTTAACATGTTATTATTATTTTTTTCATACTGTTTAATCCACTTTATTTCTTATTTATATTTTGATATATATTTTATCACAAATTGAGTTGTATTACGGATATATATAATTTTTAATTTCTATATACATTTGAAAGCAAAACTTCAAATATATTTAAAACAGCAACAGTAGATACAACTTAGTTTATAACTATTTTTTTAATATTAATAAACTCTAACTATTTGTTTGAATTCATAATCATAACAAAACATTATTTTTAAGTATAAAACAATAAAAATAGACAGGACAAAAGTATATTAACTTTTCTTTTTACCTTTTGGTACAACAGTTCATACGTGCTTGTCAAGGGTAAGAGGGTAAATAGAATCTCTTATGTCATCTTCTCTATCATCTTTCTTAACCAAGAAAAATAGAGCAACTTAAATTTTCTTCCCATCTGTCTTCTGAAACATATATTAACCCTCTAAATTTGGAGGCCTTTTATAAATAGAGGTCTAAAGCCCCTGCTTCACCTACTTCTATGGTAGAGCCGGCCCTGTGAATAAATCTGACATTTCTTGAAATCTTTTTGCTAATTCAAAATCGTGGTGTAACATGTAGCTTCACTTATTCATGTCATGAAATAGATGAAATAAATATAAAAAACATATTTTTGTTCAAGAATGAAATGCTGTTGGAACTATCCATATTCGATTCATATTTCTTATTTTCACTTAATTTCCAGCAATGATCATTTAACTTGATAGAGCGAACCTACACCTAATAAAGTTATAAAAGTAGTAAAATTTAAAATTATTCCCAAGTGAATAACGCATAACGCATGTCCCTATTTTCCTGTTTTTGTAAAAGACAAAACTGAAATTAGCGTTCCAACTGATGACAAAAATAAGAACAATAATATTTGTGGCTAAAAGCAGAGATAGAAAACTTGACTGGTTGCCTCTTTAATTAATTATATGTATGTATAATAACCGATACATATTTATTCATACTTATTAGATAACTGCCATTAAATATCAACATTAAAACGAAATAAATATAACAACAGTGTGGATATATATAGACTTAGCCAAACACTAAACTTGTCCATCAAGGTTGTTTTTCTTTTACATTCTTTAGAAATGCATAGCCGCCTCTTAACCTTTCTCATTTTATTCTCTTTGGGTGTTTCTGTAACTCATGCATGTTTCATTCGTAGAAGATGGAGGGTTTTTGTTACGAATAACATTGCTGACAATATTGTTGCACATATCTATTCCGGAGATGATGATTTTGGTAATAATACAATTCTGTTCAATGGAAACTATAGTTGGACCTTTTGTGAAGATTTTTTTGGCCGCACTGAATTCTATGGCTCCTTCTGGTGGGGTTCAAAATTCCAAACCATGGCATTGTTCGATGACAAGCTTCGAAACTTTTGTGCTCATGAATTACATAGAAAACGATATTGTTATTGGGTTGTACGACCAGACGGATTTTACGTATCCCCATATAATGTTAGTTTCAATGACCAATACTATACGTTTAAGAAACACTGGAATTGATAAAAGTTATTATACGTATTAAATGAATCATGATATAATCTATAGAATATAATAAAGATCGATGGATATTGCTACTTGTATTATATATGGGTTGCTAGTTTATCTATATATCAATGAAATAATTTACATCTTTGCGTCTACATTTAGTTCAAACTTAGTTATTTTTTTGTTTGGTTATGGACTGGTACATTTTATATACACTTTTTTATATACAAATTATAATATAAACGAATCAATTCTAGTTCTAGTATTAAATATATGTCAAATTAGAAATAAATAATCTCATCTTTTGTGTAATGACCGATAATAGTTTCACATTCATAAATCCATGCCAACGGTTCAACCTTTCAACTATTTTTCTCTCAACGGAAAAAAATGATATGAGTCAACTAATGTAAAACTTATTTCGAAACGATGATCCAAACGTCGAAGCAATGTTTTAATTCGGGTGTTTGAATTTACAATTAACAAAAATCAAGTCATTTGATCACCGTTTCAAGATAAGTTTTGCATCAGTCGACCCGTATCTTTTTTTCCTATCAAAAACCCTAAAACAACGGTGTGAAATTCCGAAAAACACAGTGTTTTTTAACGGGGTCTATTGAAGAAAAATAGTCGAAAGATTGGAACTTTGGCAAAGATTTTGAAAGGTGGGATTATTATCGGCCGATACACGAATGTGGGATTTATTTATTTCCAGTTTGCCTAAATATACTAATTTAACGTTTTTTTTGTAGAATGACGATGGCAATCCAGACTCAGTGGCACGCCTTTTCATAGCCGAGGTGTGTCCATATCTTAGACGGATTTCAACCATCCACCGTTAGTTTGACCAAGAATGACACCAACCACTATTAATGGCAGCAATATTTTTTGCAAATTTGGAATTCGAACTTGTGACCAAAAGGGTCACACTTTTACAGTGTCTTATCCACCCCAACTGGTCATAGTGGACCAATTGGACAAACGACACCGACTATTAATTTAATTTGTTTTTGTGTTTTATGGGTTTTGAGATTTTATGGATGTAAATGATATATTTAAATAAAAATACAAGATTGGTCTACTAATAAAGGGGTATGATCTTCAACCAAAAGATTGTGGATTTATAATATAATCAAACGATGTTGGTTAGAAAATAATCATAACGTTTGTGGAAAAATGTGTGTGTTTTTTAACCAAAAGGTTGCAAATTTAGAAAATAATCAAACAATTGTGGGTTTAGAAAATAATCAAAACGCTTGTGACAATGCCTTTTCAGCCAAAAGGTTTAAAAATAAACAACCAGAAACTAAATTGATTAAAATAAATAGGAATTAAATGTACATGTTATTTCATTAATCCGAGTTGGTTAACTGACAAGAGAAAAAAAAACGTAAACTTAAAAAGAGTTAAAACAAGGAAAAAGTCAAAATTATGTTTTCAAATTAAATAACGCATATACTACCGCCTTAATTATATACGACAAACAAACCTTAATCCTCAAGTTTAACTATAAACTCACCTCAATCAACATGACCCGTTGTACATATAGAGGTGAGTTAGTGTACAAAAATTGCTTATTATACAAAAGATATGCAACCACCTAAATCTTCATGGTCTAATTCATCAATTACAAATCAATTAAATCATCAAGTGTAATAAAAACATCTGCTAACTAATTCAACAAAAAATTGACCTGCAAATTGTTACGCTTAGATCGATGTAACAATTGAAATTTTGCTCAGATTTTTAAATAACAAAGAAATCGTAAAACTCCATCGTATGCTCACATGGTTTAATATATATGTTTTGAAAAATATCAATTTTTGAATTAAAGTTCAACAGTTTTATTCTAGCTTTTAAATCCAATCACGTTCTACCATTTGTGTTTGATAAAAAACTTAAGCATTGAATTACGCTTAAAAGTCAAACTCAGCAATGGTGTTGGTGTAGGTGACGGTGGCGGAGCTGTAGTGGACAAACGCTCAATTTGAATTACGCTCAATATTCAGAGCTTCGAAATTACGCTCAAAATTCAGAGCTTTGAAAGTACGCTAAATTTGCAAGGCTTTCAAAAATTTGAATTTGAAAACATGAGAAGCACGCAATCGAATTGAACTCCGGGAACGAGAGCGGGGATAGAGAACACAAACCAATACATTCGATTTTCAGTTTGAATTTACTTTTGTTTCTTATTTCCGTTGGTAATTTTGGAGTCGATGTCTGATTTTGGTCACAAGGTAATTAGGACGAAAACGGAATTGACAGAATTTACAATTTTCTCACCGTGTGTTTTTTTTCTATTGGAATTGAAATTAAAAGTGCATTTGCGTCGCGTGCGTAACGTATAATAACCTATTAGTGTATTATATCTTAAATTTTTCAACGTGTTTTTAAAGTTTATAGAAAATAAGTATATATTTATTACTTTTTAGATGGCAATCACAAAAAAAAAAACAAATGTAATGTTCATAAAAATAATACCATTAGGTATGGGTCATTTGTGGTTAGTGGGACGCCAATGTGGTGCCAATGACACCATTGGAACACCACGCCCCTTGGTCACTAGTGATGTGTGAGGGATGACCACCATCGATCACGCTGGTCATTGGAGGAAGAAGCAATCATATTTTTTGCATTTTTATTCTTTACCTTTTCATTTCTATTTGTTATTAAATAATTTAAATAAAAAGAGTGATAAAAAATGATGAAGAATGAGATGTAACATAAGTTAAGTACCGAAGTTGAATGATTAAGGTATATGTGAGGCCCCGAACCCGGTGGCCCTACTTTCGTGTCGGATTTACTCATAAACACAGTTCTTCAAATCAGAGTTTATTAAAACTTTTCGCGGAATATAAAACATCAATCATTTGTTACAAAACATTAAATCTTTTCTTTGATACCATAACACAAAACTTTATATTTAAAACATCTTTACTTCTTTCTTCAGATGCCAGCCGTTCAATCCATGCCATGTGTCATCCTCATGCTAACTCTATAATCAGCTCACCTGCGTGCATACTAAAAGTCAGCTATGCTGAGTGAGTTCTAGTTAATCAGGCAACATACAATTTTATTCTCATATATTTCTTAACGTATCCGAAGACACATATTTCTACCTTAACCTCGTATAAATGTCCATAGGAGGATCATCACGTAATATCTATTAAAAGAACCTTTGCCATTACCATACTATATAGAATTTCCATAGGAGGAACACTCTGTATACTTTCCATAGAAGGAACACTTTACTATCCATAGAAGGAACCCTATACTTTCCATAGAAGGAACCCTATACTTTTCATAGAAGGAACACTATACTTTCCATTGAAGGAACACTATACTTTCCATTGAAGGAACCCTATACTTTCCATTGAAGGAACACTATACTTTCCATTGAAGGAACACTATCTATAAGTTGTTATTTATTATCCATGTAAGGAGCTAATCACTTCCCTCGACGATACGTGCAATATCCGAAGATCGTTCACGTACCGTCAAGCAATCAATCGTATCTATCACATATACCATACACGACATACACATAAAATTATATCCTTTCGTTCGTACTTTCTTACTTTCTTTTGTATTAACTTACTTTCATATCTTATGTTATAAAGAGCATTACGCCCTACATTCCTCGAGTATTATTAGGGCTCGGTACCCTCTTTCCTCGAGTATTATTAGGGCTCGGTACCCTCTTTCCTCGAGTATTATTAGGGCTCGGTACCCTCTTTCCGCGAGTATTATTAGGGCTCGGTACCCTCTTTCCTCGAGTATTATTAGGGCTCGGTACCCTCTTTCCTCGAGTATTATTAGGGCTCGGTACCCTCCTTCCTCGAATATTAGTAGGGTTCGGTTCCCTAGTTCTCGAATATAGTAGGGTTCGATTCCCTCTTCGTTACCATACAACCATACATTATCATTTCTTTCTTCTATTATTTCTATCATGTTCATACACATAAACATACATAACATACTTACCTTATACATAGCGTTACAACCTTACAGTACGTGCAATATCCGAAGATCGTTCACGTACCATCAAGCAATCATTCATACATTTCACATTATCCACATAAGGCATACACTTATCTCTTAGGATAAGTGTATTAACAAACATGTTGAGTATGCACACATCCCCGAAAACATAACACATAAATGGGGCTAGAAACTCACCTGAACACGGTTACGTTCACCGTTAATCGTAATCCCTTTCTTCAGTTGTGCACGGCTGACTGTATAACAAGTATACTTATCAATTAACTATCACTTCTCATAATGTATTTCTATCTTTATATGACCCACAACGAACGGGGGTCCGGGGGCAGCGCCCCTGGCAGCGGGGTCTAGGGGCGGCAGCCCCTAGCAGGGTCCAAGGGGCAGAGCCCCTGGCTGGGGTCGAGCTGCCAGGTCAGCTTGGAAAAATTTTATTTCCATTAACTGTCTTAACACATTTTCCATTAGGTTTTTAATTTATTTTCTAAACGAACTTCACTTTAGGCGAAGCTAAACCTCGGGCGAACTTGGCTTCAGGCGAAGTTAAACCTTAGGCGAACTTGGCTTCAGGCGAAGTTAAACCTTAGGCGAACTTGGCTTCAGGCGAAGTTATCCTTAGGCGAACTTGGCTTCAGGCGAAGTTATCCTTAGGCGAACTTGGCTTCAGGCGAAGTTATCCTTAGGCGAACTTGGCCGTAGGCGAAGTTATCCTTAGGCGAAGTTAAGCTTGAAGGCGAAGTTACGCTTGAAGGCGAAGTTCATCAGGCGAACTTAATCTTGCAGGCGAAGTTATCGCGCTGCAGATCTGTTTGCCCATAAATCCTTTGTTTCTTAGCCAAATAACTCGATTTTGGTACCCACGGAATCGTATGATCGGCGCCTACAAATCCCAACCATCAAATCGGCCTAAAATCGACGTTTTAGGGGTCCGATTTGGGCAGTTTGGGTTTCGGGTCCGGTTAACCCATCCAATCCTAACCATTTTCAGTAATATTAGCTTTGTTGGATTTGTTCTTACCTTACCAACTCAGATCTATCAACAAAATCTCGGGTCTCGGCTTCGAATCTTGATCGGTTAGAATGTGTGTGTTTTGAGTGTGTGAAGAAATAGATGTAAATGAAGATATTTTGGGATTTTGGGGGTATTTATATCCCTGAAATCCCATTCTCATTTAACCCATCTCAATTAATCCAAATCCATAACCAACGTCCATTACCCGACACTAGCCCGACCCATACCAACTCCTATTCTTTTATTTATTTTCCTGATAACCCGAGTAAACTTTCCCTCTATTATTAAGTAATATAATTAATATTATCTTGAAATTTCGGGATGTTACAGTATAATTGAGATGGCACATACTTAACTAATAATGAAAAATGAATGGAGTGACCATAACAGATTGCTTGATCACAACACATCAAATAATATGATAGGGTAAGATATATATATATATATTGATTTTGATAATATCAGTAATTATATCTAGCATCAATTTTAAGAATAACTAGGTAAGCAAACCTGTAGCGTTGCGGTGAAGAAGCTACACGAATTCAGTTGGTATCACTTAAATTTATTATGACACCGACACTAACTGTAAAAACAAAAACAAATATGTAAATCCCAAAACCGTATCGGTATACACATAACTTATGATTAAAGCAACACGAATTTGGGTGGTGTTGGTTAGGTTCATTATGGTACTGACATTGAATCCAAAATAAATAAAATAGTAAACACCCAAAATAGTAGCAACACTTGTATAGCTGATTATATAAAAAAAATATTTAAAACAACATTTATTTAGTTAGTAAAGCTAGGCGTTATAGCAACACTCATAGGCTAAGTGTAGTGGGCGAGAACTTGGGGCGAGGAGGGGTGAAATTGGGCTAGAATACCGCCCCCAGGCGATAAATGGGGCGAGAAGAGAGGGAGGGGGGGGGGGGAGGAATATTTTTCGCCGACCATGGTTTGAAGAATATTATTATTATATTCTTTTGTATGTATGGTATATATATATATATATATAATATATATAAACGAAGATCCAAAAATCATAGGTGTCGCGATGTGGTTGCTCCCCCTTTTTTAGAGTCACCAGATTTGCTTAATTTATAAATGGAGGCTTCTCATGTATTTGACCCGAATTCATGGGTATGGATCTTACCAAACGCAGATATTCCTTAAACGGGTTATAACATCTCATTAAAAAAAATTATTCTCACCAAATTATTGATGTAAAAATCTTATAAAATAGGATATACTAAAAATTAATATCTTAATTATTTTAAAAAAAGATATATATATATATATATATATATATATTATTTAAATTAAAAACCAATTTTATTGGTAAAAAAAATAAACGGGTCTTGGGTCTCATCAAACCATAAGTATATTATTAACTTTCATTAATATTATTTATAATTAAAAAACTAATTTTATAGTAAAAAAATAAACGGGTCTTGGGTCTCATCGAAACATATAGCTTTTAAACCGGGTTATTAACATCTCATTTATTTGTGAAACAATTTATCACCAAACCATAAGTATATTATTAACTTTGATTCAATAAGAAAAATATAAATTCAAAAAATAAATAAATATTAGAACAAACAATATAAAACAACCCCCGTAATACGGGGGATAAAAACTAGTATATATATATATATAGATGACGAGTTATCCTAATAAATAAGTAGTATCCTAGGAAGACTATGGATAAATCATAGCCACTGGATAATGTTAATATATAGTTGAAATTTAAAATTACCATTAACTGACATAGTTTCCTATAATTACTCTTTCATCATTATAACCGACATAGTTTTATAGAATTGTTCTTTCACCATAATTTGTAATGCTAAATGTCAAAAATTTGTTGGTTTTTATCATTCCTAGGAAACTCCTTATTCTTATTTGAACTCTTTTATATATACGAGGCTACAACACCATTACACCCCAAAAACAAAAACCTACCCTTTGTTAACTTGGACATGGCGCAAATCGCCCCATTTTGTAGCCCTCCACTACACATAGCCTTATAAATTATGATATAAAAATAATAACATATTTAAAACAACGTTTATTTGGTTAGTAAACTCGGGCGTTGCGTCGGCAAGTCAACGCAATTTCTGTTGGTGTAAGTTATTTTCATTACGGCTCTGGAGCCAAATTAACATAACTAAAAAAACCAAAAGCAACACTCAAATAGTTTATGATAAGAAACATTAGTATGATATTTAAAACGACGTTTATTTGCCCTAGACGTTGGTAAAACCCGAGCTTTGCACAAGTTTGCGCAAATTTTGTTGGTATCCGTTATAATACCGAAACTAAACCCAACAAATATATATAAAATTATCATTAATTTTTAATAGAAAAGGGGAAAAAAATAAAATTAACTCATCTAAACAAATAGACAAAATTAAATTAACTAAACTAAAAAATATAAAACATAAATAATAAAATGAAACTCTGTGGCATCGACATCTGAAATTTATTTATGGTATAATGTAATAACCGATATGTTCGTCAATAAATTAATTATTCATTAATTTTTAGATAACTGACATTAGAATATATAGACTGCCAGCATTAAATTATATGAAATAAAATATAAGAATATTGTGTAGTATATATATATATAGAGACTTCGCTGAACACTAAACTGGTCTTCTCTTTTTTTGACTAAGTTGGTTTTTAACATCTTTAGCAATGCATAACTTCTTCACCTTTCTCATTATATCCTCTTTTAGTGTTTATGTAAGTCATGCATGTCAAGGTACTCCAAAATGGGAGATTTTTGTTACGAATAATATTGATAGCAATATCGTTGGTCATGTCAAATCTAAAGATGATGATCTTCGTAATCATACATTTCCATTCAATGGAAAGTATAGCTGGTCCTTTTGTGAAAATTTTTTTGGCCGCACTAAATTCTATAGCTACTTCTGGTGGGGTTCAAAATTCCAATCCTTGACGTTGTACGATGGCGAGCTTAAAGACTTTTGTTGGCTAGAAACTGTTCAAACTCAACATTGTTTTTGGGTTGTACGACCAGACGGATTTTATGTAAGCCCATTTAATATTAGTTTTTCTCACGACTACTATACGCTTAAGAAACGTTGGGATTGATGAAAGTCGCATACTTGTAGTTATTAAAGGAAACATGATACAATCTATAGACTATAATAAAGATTGATCGATACGGCCACTGGCAATCTAAAATCTAAATATCAATGAAATAATTTACATCTTTGCGTGTACATGATATTTGGTTCAAACTTTTGTATAGTTATTATTATTTTTTTTTTGGTTTAGTTATTGATCGGTATGCTCCACCCCTTATGGTATCGTGATAAAGATGTTAGTGTTACCTAGTAAAGACTACGGCTCTAGCTTCACAATAACAAAAGTTATGAAAAATAAAAAGTAGCTATTAAAAAATTGTTATTTATTGGTACATTTTATATACACTTTATTATATACAAATTATAATATAAATGAATCAGTTTTCTAGTATTAGATATACTAATTTAACTTTTTTTTTTTCAAACGACGATGACAATCCAGACTCAGTGGCATATCCCTTCAAAGTCGAGGTGTGTTCATACCTCAGATGGGATTTCCACCATCATTGTTAGTTTGATAGTTGAGGATGGTGCCAATCCATTTCAGGAGGAAGCCGACAACTCATAAAACCTCTTACTTGACTATACCTAAGAGCTCGATATATGGCATCCTTGTTCATGACAAAGATTTTCTGTGCTAAAAGTGGAATTCGAATTTGTGACCACAAGGGTCACACCGCGGGTGGACCAATTAATTAATGGCCCACCAACTACTAATTTAATTCGTTCTTATACTTTATGGCTTATGAGATTTTTATGGATGTAGGGGTGGGTTAAAGTAAAAAAAAACATATATGGTTTTCTAGGAAGAGGTAAAATATATCTAGGTCCTTGAATCTAAGATCTATTGGTTGAGATTATTAGTTTTCAAAATATCAAATAATTTCCTAGGATCTAAAATTTAGGCTACATAGTTTGCTACATAGGTTCACATAGTTTTCTAACTTCAAATTTTATGTTGTTCTTATCATTTTTAGAAAACTATTTATTTTTATTTGAATTCTCCTTTATGGATGTAAATGATATATTTAAATACCACTACTAGTTTAGTCTAGTGACAAATATTTATGACATTCAACCGAAAGATTGTGGTATCCAATTTTATTTGAGACATGATGTTTAATGAGTGTAATAAATACAAATAATAAATATTACCCGTTAAAAGAAAATAGAAACTGATATTTAAATAAACCGAAATGAGCTAAATTAGAAAATAATCAAACAGAAACTAAACTAATTAAAATAAATTGGAATTAAATGAACTTTATTATTTCATTAATTCGATTTGGTTACTTAACCAGAGAAAAAAAAACGTATCAAAAGAGTTAACATAAGGAAAAGTCAAAATGGACCATAGGGGCTAACTAACTCAACAGGTTGTGGCTCCTTAATCGAAAGATCTCAAATCCGGGGACCTTACTATTAACTGAAAATACACATAAACTCAGTTTACATAATAAAATAACACATTCTACGCAACAAAAATAAAATGAAACTTTACACACTAAACTTCTTTCTCTAATCTAATCTTCAATATAGATAGTTTTGTACGTATCCCAATCTCGTCACATCTTTAAAGCATGCATACTAAAAATCATTTACACGCTAAGTGAGTTATAACCTTTTCTTCTTTACACACACAGTCAATCTCAAACAAACAACTGACATGTGATTCTTTCGTATTCAAAGATACAATTATATAACATTTCTTACTTAAGCATTCATTCATTTTGTAACCTTATTTTCTTCAAGCATACTAAAAGCATGCACCTCTTTCTTACACATTTATTATTCTACTGGTATAATAACTGGACCATACAATCATACAATATATTCATACATCTTCATTAACTATCATATATAGTATCTCTAATTGGACCACATACTCATTGTATCCATAACTAGACCATATTCTTATAGTATCCATAACTTAACCATATTTTCATCGTATTCGCATCCATGATTGAACCATATTCTCCTAGTATCAACAATTGGACCACACACACATACAATATACTAACAATCAATACCTTGTATCTATAATTAGACCGCATAATATAACAACACGTGCCCTAAACACAATAGTGGCTTTTAGTCTTTTATTGTGTTCATACCCATGCTTTACTGTTCATAACAACAAACAACCATGTAGTCTTACATTTTCATTAAACATTACCATTCCAAATATTGCTTATTAATTAATCATAGGCTGAAGCCTAAGACTTCACTTCTTATTCTTCTTCATGAGCATGCATACAACCCCTAAAATGTTTAAAGGTAAAAAGGGCTAGAACTCATCTGTCTCGCTTATCCTCCTTGAACTTGTCGGACAATACAATCTCGAGTCCGGCTTGAACACTGTTAGGATAATTAACTAATTAAAGGTTAACTAATGTGTTACAAAACACATCCGTTTTCACACTCGTTTTAATAATATTCCGTGCTATACTATATCATATTTTGTTCAGTATAAGCATATATTTAGTATTTATATGTTTTTACAGGGGTTCATGTGCAAAAAGAGCGAAAATGAGGCTAAATCATGAAGATGCACAAGAGTGAAAGAATAAAATAAAAAAAATGGGTTGAAGATATTGGAAGATTAAATGATAGAGGGTTGATATACGAAGACGTAGAAAAAAACGGGGAGGAAAACGAAGTTGAAACGACGATTTTACGATGAAAACAAAATTTACTGAATTTGAGCTCCTAGGCGCGTCGCGGAGGACTTAGAGAAATCCCCTGCGACGCTCGGAGAACCCCTAGAAAAGTAAAAATCACCAAAATAATGCAAGTCTGACTATTTTGTTGGCCGCACATCGCGGAAAGTCAAGTGCAGTCCCCCGCGACGCGCGGGGGAAACTTATGTCGGCAAAAATGTTTGGAAACTCTATTTATACGATTTTATCAACCCTAGATGATATTATTCACTTCCACCCGTCAAAGGGATGATGCACTGATAAACACCTGATTTCTCTTAAAAGGTTCGAATCTTGCTCTACTTATATCTGGAACACCACCATGATATTGGCGGGTCTAGTGAGGTTTCCGTCAACAGACTCTTCATGGTTGCCAAAAAACGGACAAGACACGACTTGCTTTTCTTATTAATTACAGTATTAACGGTTTACACTCGCCTTCAAACAAGAAGGCCAAAAGGCCATCTATATCAAAAGAGTGGAAAAGAAGAGCTCATATTGCTCAAACCAACAGAAAAATCATCTTAAGGTTCTGATCTATTTAACTTCTAGCTCGGTTTAAGAAGTTATCATATGGACTTGCAGCTGATAACCTAAACGATTCGGGACTAGGTTTACTTGCAAAAAGAGCTTCACTTTCATCCTGCTAAGAGAGCCACAATTCGTAACATTAGTAAACAACATAAGGAACTTTTACATAGTGCATAAAAGATCATTGAAAGTAGTGGAGAGCGGTAAAATTTTTCCCGTGTATCACATTCAAAACAATAGATACAAATGCATTATGCGATTTTCTTGATTATCAGCATATAATTGATAATGAAGAAAAAAAACGTATATCCACAAGGGAGTGTAGATAGCATAACCAATTTTAAGTAAAGAACCGTGAGAACGGACGGTTATGCAACCGGGTAATCACCTCTCATATGGTGGGAGATTGTATACGAGTCACTATTTCAGTGAACCCGTAAATAAGCACTAATAAGGCAACAAGTGAACAATATTTATATCACCAACGAACTTTTGTATCTTTCATAACAACTATAACTAGGAGTGTGCATGAAACATAACTAACCGTACCGTAACTTGAATAACCAAGCATAATCGAACCCAAAAAAAAACCGCCATTCGGTTTTAAGTTCTTTAAAAAACCAAGTTTGGATCGGTTTGTGTTTTCTATCGACAAAAACCGAACAAAAAAACGATATTAAGTAATTTATAAGAAAAAATAAATGTTGTAGCCTAAGAATTATAATTTTAGATGTATACTGATTAATTAATCATTAATAAACAAAAATATGTAGGCCCAAATTCATTACTTTGGGCCATTTTTTGCGGCCCAAAATTTTCAAGCCCAGACGGTAAAACCGGAAAAACCCAAACTCAAACCACACCCATTGTGATAACCAAACTGTTTTCAAGAACCCAAAAGCCGAATATCCAGTTTTTGTTCAGTTTGAGCTCAAAACCGGCCCATGCACACCCCTATTTATACAGTCAAGCATAGATGTTCCGGAGTTATATATATTTTTATCACATGTTCCTTATTAAGTCTTTTTTTTATGAGCCTATATGCTTATGCACACATACACACATTTTTGCAACAACATTTAAAGAAGAACGTGAATGTACCTGATCGCCTCCAATATATTGGTAGACTGGTCTTTGTTGCATGCTCATTTCCATGAAAGACATATTATTAGGTGCATTACATACTGACATTCTACCAACTTGTTGCACATATTCCATTAACTGTACACAATCCAGCAATCGGTATTTTAAATATTATAGTCCGTTCCTCAACCATCAAATTTAACTTTTTAGATTGATGATTATAGCATTCAAAATCAAATCAAGAGGGAATGTGTTGCCAATATCACATGATCACTATAATGAACTATATATATATATTAAAGATCATTTAAACTTCCAAAAAATTTAATAACTTGAGTGACTCCTAACAACCAATCTTTTTTATATATATAGGATATATATACACAATCACATATATCTACATATATGTGCATACATGCCTGTGTGTATTTGTAACCATGGGAACTAGGGGTGTAAAGAAATCAAGCCGGCTCGTGAGCTACTCGAGGTTGGCTCGTTAAAAGCTCAAATCAAGCCGAGCTTAAGAGTTCGAGCCGGCTCGCAAGCCTAAACTAGACTATTATTTATATAACTTTTACTTAATATATTAGATATATGTCTGCATAAATTATATACTTCAAAATTATGACAAAATTAAGTAAAAAAACTAACATGCCGAGCTCGAGTGTTAAAAATAGAGTTTGAAACGAGCCTAGTCTATAGCTCGGGCTCGACTCGTTTACAGAACACTTACCGATTCCAACAATTGATCGACACTCAAGAGGTTAGATATATCTGAACTTGGTTTGCTTGTATCTTTATAAAGGAAAAGGAGTGGAGCAACCTACAAATAATAATTAACAATTAATATGTTAAAAACCAAGGGAAATGATAAATAAAAATTTAAAAAACATTTATTCACAATTTCACATTTACCTCATCTTTTGGGCGACCCGTATTTAATAATATTTCTATCGTCCCGTAACCCATGGTCATCTGGCACAAATCTGTCTAACAACTCTTCCTCAATGCCTGTTACTTGAGACTGCACAATGCACACATACATAATGAGTAATATGCATATACAGATATAGGGGGAAGCCGGGAGGGTTCATGACCCATGAGAAAACCAAAACGTTGCAATAAAACCGAGAAAACTATTGCCTACCAAATAACTTTTTTTTTCATTTCTTTATAATTATAAGGTTTTTATTGTAAATAAAATTGAAGAAAATAAATATATAAAAATGTATGTAGCTCACGAAGTTACATATATGTATCTCATACTTAGTACACATATGTAACTTACGAGTTACGTATATGTAACTTGCTAACTACACATAAATTATTTATTTTTTTGACAAAGATTAATAAGATATTAAAAGAATGAAGAAACAAAAAAAATTAAAAAGAAAAAAAAAATCTTGTTTTAAAGCGGTTCTCTTGAAGTTTTCGCATGATCCCTTCTATATCACTCATGCGATCAAATAAAAACCACTCCATGTAAAAACCAATAAACCCTCTAGAACAATAGGAAAATGCCACGTGTCTCATCTTTGACTTTCACATTTCACAAAAGGGTAAAACAGTAAATTATCCCTCTTTTTATAATTAGTTATTTTAAAACTAGTTTCCCCCATTTATTTTGAACTTTAATAACTATTTAAAAAAAATTACACCAGGAAAACGAGCATTTTTTATCTTTATTTAGAAATTTTAGTGTCTTTTATTATATATATGTAAGGAACCATTTATATATGTAATGTGAACATGTATCTAACTATTCATAATATGAAATGCATATGTAATTGTTCATATTACATGTTTAATTCTTCATAATATGAACACTTGTTTATATTGCATATAAACAGTGCACACATACATAATGAGTTTTTAATATTATATTTCTTACAATTATAGAAATATAAAATGACGCATTTACCCCTGTGGTGGTTTCCATGTGTTTCACAATTGCATCAGCCAATGATTTTGTGGTTTGGCCTTGTGTGAGCTTAATTTCCGAAAGGGATTTAAGGGCGACTTGATATCCTCTTTAGAACCATAACTGTTCTTAATTTGATCTCCTTTAGATCCAACGATCAACTTGCAATCATCAACCAAAGTCAAGTATGGGTCAACCTGTCACCATATCAAATCAAAAGCTATGCATGGTGTTAACTCAAATCATAAAAGGGGAAAGATTAAAATAGATCACATTATTAGGCATGTAAACTAACCGATCGTTCAGTGAATTATTCGTCAACCATATTAAAATAAAATAATATAGGTAAATGAACGAACACGTCTCGTTCGTTCATTTATGCTCATATACGTTTTTTTATTTCATTCGTTTAGGTTCATTTATATTTTGTTACTTTATGTTTGTTAAGTTCGTTTACGTTTGTTAACATATTCATTTACATTTTTTGGGGGCTATTAAAATTAAGTATAGTTTTAATAACTTTTTAGGCCCAATACATTGTTGTTCACATTTAACCGGTTTTAGCTTAGTTGTGTTCGTGTATTTATGATCATTTATGTTCGTTTACGTTCGTGAACCATTAATTTATTTGTTAACGAAAAACAAAAGAAATACGAACACGTTCATTTTCTTAACAAATGAGCACGAACAAGAAATACCACTTGTTTAACTGTTCATGTTTGATCATTTGTTCAGTTAAAGTTAAACAAAAGAACATGAACATGCTTCGTTCGTGTTCATTCGGTTTGTTTACAAGCCTACACATTATTCACATACCATTTTATTAGCAAGTAGTGACTTGGCAACCGGAACAAGAGGAACAATTCCAAATGCTTTCCCTGAAATTATTATCATAGATGTCGCTAACGTATAAAGAGATCTTCGACGCGCTGGTGAAAGTGACCCTACACATGATATTAAAAAAATCATAACTGAAATCGTTTTTGAGTTTATAATATTATAGTTTACGAACGTACCTCCTTCATTAAGAGAAATATTTAGCAAGGAAAATGCCAGCTGGATGCTTCGAATTAACACCTCACGGCTGGAGTTCTGCACAAATTATAAAAAAATATATATTAACAATTACAACACAAATTTGAAATTTAGTGGTAACTATACAGATATTAATCAAGTTTTCCAACTGTTTCACTAAAGTTATTCAGTTTCCCTTAGAATTAATCACTCAGATGGTCCTTGTGGTATGTCTATATTTCAAGTTTGATCCTTAACTTTGAAAATTCCAGGTGTAGCAGTAAGGGTTTTTTAGTCATTTCACGCCCACGTAACTAGAAAAAAGTGACGCCCATCCATTTCAAGGACCATTCATGATACACTTTCGTAATATTTGGGACCATACGTGTAATTTTTCAAAGTTAAGGACCAAACTTGTAATATGGATATACACAGGGTTCATCCGAGTAATTAACTCTTTTTTTGTAGATGTTATATTTTTGAGTCAGGTGAGGCAAATGTAACATATATGAATCTTGATTCTTGATTACTATTTAGAGTTTCAAATTAACTTCACATAGGAGGTAATAGTAAAGAAAAAGTTTCACTAAATAATAACCAAGTTTATAAATGTTCAGTATAGGTGAAGTTTACCCATTCCAAAACTATAATGTATTTCCTCATTTACCTTCCCACGAGAGAATAACAACACGAGGCTATAGGTGTGAGCGACTGCTTCATAATTGTTGGGTGTGTTATCGGGGGAGATCGATTGTGCCCAAATTGAGGATAAAAGGATGGATATTTGTCGACTGCTGAGCCTAAGTGCAACGTCCTCCTGTAATTTAAAAAATTATATATGTATATAAAAATTCATGCATAAAAGCATGAAACGGAAATAACCGACCCGTAACCAAATTTATGGTTGGGTATTGGGTTTGCATGTACGGAAAACCGAAAAAACCGAACCGAACTTTAATAAATAGTGGAGCCCAAATGTTTAAGAACTAATTAATCATTAATGAACAAAAACATTTAATCACAAAGTTTCATGCCGAAACTCATTATTTGAGCCATTTTTTCAGCCCAAATGTTTAATAATTAATTAATCATTAACATAAAAAAATCTAATCACAAGCTTTAAGGCCCAAATTCATTATATTTGGCCATTTTTTGGCCCAAAATTTTCAAACCCAACTATTAAAACCAAAACACCAAAACCGAAACGTTCATCGGTTTGATTGATTTTGAACTTTTTTGGCTCTTGTTGAAAACTGAACCAATCCATATTAGAAATGCGCCTGACATAACCGAATTCAACTGACTAAACCCATTAAACGATTCGGTATTCGGGTTTTTTCAGTTTTCACATCCCTAACAAGCTAAAAAATAACCTACATTATCATTCTTTCCAGCTTGAGACACTGGTATTTTCATGCTATACATTCGGCTATAAGCCGACTTTACTTTATTCATCATTCCACCATTATTAATTTTTGGTTCCCCTTCATTATTTGCTTTCGGCTTATTATTTTTCATTTTCTGAAACAGTGCTGCTGAAGATGAAAACGCAGAAACCTTTCTCGATAACGACCGTGAAATATTTTTTGTATCAAGCGCCACGTTAGCACTCGGTTGAGGACACACAGAAGATGGCACAAGAACCACAGAAAATATACGGTGGGCCCCGATTCGAGTTTCAGTGTCTTGATGAACCGTTGCAGGAAGCAGTTGATGAAATAGTGCTTCGGGAAATGCCTAAATATAATATTATAAAAGTTAGAATATATATGTTTGTTTATTTAATTAAATGAATAATCATGAAAGGGCTGGGCTCTACTTCGTAAATGAAATTCTTAAAAGCCCGTTGAACCACCAACAAAACTTTTTGTTCATTTAGTTAAAAGAATGAACATGAACACATGTCACGTTTGTTTGTTTGTTTGTTTTAGTTCATATGCTTCTTAGTTTACGTTTGTTTAAGTTCATTCGTTAATATATTCGTTTGTTTTTTTAGCCGCTTAAAATATGGTCTAGTTTTAATATCTTTTTAAGCCCTACGCGTTCCTGTTCACGTTTACTTTTAACTAGATTTAGCTCTGTTATTGTTCATCTACGTTATTTGCATCCCTTCGTTTATATTCGTGAACCGTTTGTTTATATTGTTAACGGACAAACATAAACGAACACGAACACGTTCATTTACTTAGCGAACGAACACAAACTTCGTACGTTTAATTGTTTGTGTGCGATCATTTGTCCGGTTAAAGTAAAATAAACAAACACGACCATGCTTCGTTCATGTTTATTCGGTTTGTATACAAGCTTAAGTATATTATATGAAGTTATAAAAGGCATATAAGTTGTGTTCGTGTATATTGTTAACGAACAAATATAAACGGACACAAACACGTTCATTTTTTTAACGAACGAACATAACAATAAAACCTTGTTTTTTTAACTGTTTCGGTTGTTGTTTTATAATTAAACGAATGAACATGAACATGCTACGTTCGTGTTCGTTCAATTCGTTTACAAGGCTAAGAATACTATATGAGGTTATAGAAGTCATATAAGTTGCGTTTGTTTATACTGTTAACGAACATGAACACGGACAAGAATATTTGTTTAATTCTTCATGGTCGATCGTTTGTTCGGTTAAGGTTAAACGAACAAATACAAACATGCTCTGTTCGTGGTCGTTTGGCTCGTTTACAAGCCTAAGAATGTTTTATAAAGTTATAAAAAATCACATGACTTGTGTTCGATTATATTGTTAACTAACAAACATAAACGAAAATGAACACGGCCACGTTTACTTTTTTAACGAACGAACAGGAAAACCTCGCTTGTTAAGTTTTTCGTGTTCAATCGTTTGTTCGTTCGATTCGTTTACAAGCCTAAGAATATTACTTGAAGCTATGAAAGTTATATAAGTTGTGTTCTTGCCTTGTGGTTATACGCCATATGTGGCAATGATGCGATAACTTGAGCAGTACGGAAAACAGTAGCGACTGTAGTTTGTGCTCTAATTTTAATAGTAGATATGTTTTCCAACGTTTCAGCCATGATGTCAAAAATAGGACTAGCATCACCTACCTGATTGATGATAAAAAATATATTAATTAATGATACACCTAAGAGGACGCAATTTCGACCCATATTGGAAGGGCCACACGGGTAAATAAATTTATTAAATGATTGACAAAATTTCAGAAAATAAAAGTGATAAGAATAAATGATAAAGACAGAAAAGAAAGTAAAAAGAAAAAGAAAATATATTACACATTTTCTCCTTTAGTTGTAAGGGTATAATAGTTATTTCTAAAAAGTCAAGGGACATGATCTGCAAGTTACCGCATACATAAAGAACGAAAAATAAGTTACAAATTATGTAGTTTATAAAATTCGCATTATGTGTATGTTAACAATATTAATTTTTGTTTCAATACATAAACAAGAAACTAACATTTTCAACATACACATAATGCAGAATTTACATATGTGTGTGTAAAAAAGTACATAATAAACGAGATGGCTCGAGCTTTTGACGAGCCGAACTCGAGCTCAATATTTCAGCTAGTTAAAATAAACGACCTGGCCCGAGCTTTTAACAAGCCAAGCTCAAGTTCAACATTTCAGTTCGTAAAAATAAACTTCGCTCGAGCTTTTAACGAGTCGAGCTCGAGCTCAACATTTCAGCTTGTTAAAATAAACAACCTGGCTCGAGCTTTTAACGAGCCGAGCTCGAGCTCTACATTTCAGCTCGTTGAAACAAACGAGCCGGTTCAACTTAATTTGTAAGCGAGCCAGGTCCAACCCTAACGCTAATTGTTTATACAGAAAGTAAAAAATTTAGACAAAAATAAGTTTGGGTCAACCCGTCCATGTCAACAAGCACCAAAAAACACCGCATTTTGGCCCGTTACCCGGCCCACCTATTTTGCAACCTTATACTAGTTAATAACAAGAAATTAAGAAATAAAAAAACCTTTGAAGATAACTCTACAAGGCATTCATCAACAGCTTCTTGAAACTTTTTGTTCCATTCAATCACATCGGCTCCAAGCTTTGCATCGGTTCGTGAACGGCGAATGCTTTTTCTTAAATGTCTAAGAATATCGGTTATCGCACCGACTATCGAGACGGACGGTTTTATCTTCGTTTCACGTGCAAGTGACGTGGTAAGTTCTAGAATGTTGAGCTGCATGTTGGGTTGTTTATAGACGTTTATGTGATCAAGATGCTTCACTAATACAGAGAGCAGAAAATGTGGATTTCCACCTGAAAAGTATGAAAAAGAAATATCAA
Organism: Bidens hawaiensis; assembly: GCF_021521415.1. Classification (NCBI taxonomy): domain Eukaryota; kingdom Viridiplantae; phylum Streptophyta; class Magnoliopsida; order Asterales; family Asteraceae; genus Bidens; species Bidens hawaiensis. The sequence continues at coordinate 53,251 of NW_027492701.1, read as the reverse complement.
TCAGTCAACAAAAAATAATAAAAATAATGCAAACTGGATTTTAACAATCCAAACAATGACAGTCCTAACTTTCACTTAGGGATGTGCATGGACCCATTTGGGCTCAAACTGAACCAAAAACCAAAATTACAGTTTTTTTTTGTTTTTGAAAACCGTTTGGTTTCGTTTTTATCAGTTTTAGTCAAGTTCGGTTTCATTTTTTTTTTTGGCTTTTGGCTTTTCTATTTGAGCTTCAATTTTTTGAGCTGAAAATTTTTTTTTGGCCAAAATCTTTTTTTTTTAAATTAATAATTAATTGATTATTGTACACTTGGCCTATTGGGTTACACTATTTATTATCCAAAAACATGGTTCGCTTTGGTTTTCTGTTTTAATTAAATACAAAACTGAAACTGAACAGGAAGTTCGGCTTTTACAAAAACATAAAACTAAACGGTCAGCTTTTATTTGGTTTCAGGTTTCAATTATTACAGTTCTTTTTTTTCGGTTGCAATACGATTTTTTGGTTTCATGCACTCCCCTACAGCTTCAATTTCATTGCTAAGGACAATCTCAGTGGCATAAGCATCACACTCAATTTATATTTGATTTCCACTCAATTTCGTTTGCAAGTTTCCCCATTTAGTTCATAATTGTCATTGTGAGTGATAACAAGTCAAAATCAAATGTAAATATAATATGATTATGCTACGCGGATTGCTTTTTTGCAATGAAAGTAGAAGTTATGACTGTTAGTGGTCAAATTGACAGTATAGATTTTTAAAATCGAGTATGCCTAAAATAATAATGATAATAATAATATCCAAATGAACTCTATGAATGATAAGTACCAGATTCATTGCTTATGGTTTGCATGCTATTGAGAACTGGAAACGCAACCCCGCGTGAGGAAGGCCATAAATTCTCATCATCGAAACAACGGAATACAGATTCAAGAATTCGTCTCATGGTTGTAACTTCATTGGCTAACCGGGCCATGTTATGAAGGCACACACGGGACCAAAAGCACGCACTTTTAGCATCTTCTCTGTATAAAGAAAGAAAAAAAATGACTTAAAATCGTGTTCCTGAACACGCCCGTTTAACCCATTTATCTAAACATGTCAATCCAGTTTGATGGGCTGGAAAAACTGGGGTCAAGGGGGTCATAAACAGTTTAGCACGTCGACGTGTTTAACTAAAAAGGTTGGCTAGTCGACCTGTTTGACTTAATGGGTCGCACAGGTCAACCTTAACATGATCCTTTTAATTACACAGTATTAAACTTTTGAAATAAAGGACTTACCGTGTGACGGTTACTTCACCCTTTTCATTAACAATTTCTCTCCACGATGGAACCTTCAACAAAGCATTTGGAGGTATATTTATTTCGTTTTTAAGGACTTCTTGTACCCGCCGATGTTGGTTCCTTCCATAATTTTCCAAGACTACCGAAACAATCTATGTAATATAAAAATAAAATCATTAATATGGTTTTAACTTTTAATACTATATACATAAAATTATGCCTACATTGTCAAATTCTGATGACGTGTAGGAATATCTGCCCATGAACCGAACCTACAAAAAGACCTGCACATCATGAACATGAACATAGATAAATAGATAAATAAATAAATATACAAAATTAAACAATTTATCTGCTTTTTGTATAGTTAAGAAAAGATTTAGAAGATATTTCACATGGTTTTTAAAATATAAGTTTCTTGATTCGTGTGAAATAAATTATGACACCAGTGTGAAATAAATTATAACACCAGAGGAGGTAGTTTTTTAAGGTTGATCATCATTTCACATGTACATGAGTTAAGATTAGAGATAAGTTAAAGTTGTTAGAAATAGGCCTGTAAAAGAATCAAACATTCAGTCAACCCTTCAACAGAAAGTTCATTTGTATTCACTTATTTAATAAACGGATGAACTCATGTCTCATTTGTTAGTTTATGTTCGTGAACGTTCGTTCATTTATGCCCGTTTATGTCTGTTCGTTTACGTTTATTTGTTTACGCTGTTTAAGTTCAGTAGAAAATGTCATACCATAGAAGAAAGGTTTTGCAGCCCAGCCGAACGAAGCGACTCCACTCTGTCATCATTCCCAACTTCTTGAGATAATTGACAGAGTTTAGGGATAAAAATTTCCAAGTTAAACATGTATGTTCCATCTATCTGCAAATCACAAAAACTTTATACAATCCAAAAATACAAACAATGAGACAAAAGCTAATAATAATCGCCTAAACACTCATACCTGACTATTTACAAAGTCAAATAACGTTTGGCATCCTAATATTTGCATCTCATCTTGTCGTGTCTCGTTCAATAAAGTGTGCATGATAGTAAGCAAACTACTAGCAAAAAGGGGCCTAATCAAGGAAATCAACATTATTATTATTGTTCATCTACAGATATGCATAAAATAGTAGAAGAATAGTCATAGGAATGAAGTTACATTTGATCCTTGCATGAAATCAATAGCTTCCTGTATATACACATGACAATTCTTGCACCTCTAAAGTTCTTATTTCTTAATTCCTTGTAAAAGCGTTGCTCAAGGGTGGCTGTGATCTGGAGGGCATTATGGGAAATTATAGTACTTTTACACACAACTTGTTGGTTCTTATCTGAAATTAGTAAACGAGTCAAGCTGCTGGTTTAATTGGCTCGCTAAAAGCTTAATCGAGCCAAGCTTAAACGAGCCCAATCATAAAAATAAGCTTGTTTATAAACGAGCCCGAGCCACTTTTCAAGCTGGCTCGCGAACCTAATCGAGCCTATTATGTTATATAAAAGATTTAAAGCTAGAAAACAGATATAAATTATAATTAAAGAATATATAGAAAGTAATTAAAAATGTATATATACTAATTAATAAATAATAACCGAGTCGAGCTCAAACTGGAAAAGCTACTCACAAGCGAAGCTCGAACTTGAGAAATAGAGCTCGAGCCTAATCAAGCTAGGGCTCGGCTCGGCTCGTATAAACTATAAACCCCTAGTTATAACAAGTTAGTAACTTTCTATTTATATAATTGTAATGTTTCTTAAAAATCTTTTAAAGGTCAAAAGAAAGTATCCGGTATGCGGGAATTTAAAAAAAATCATTTTTCTTTTTGCCAAAAACAAATTGACCATATCGAACGATCGGCCTAAACCAGTTTTAAATGCACTAAAAACTTATCATTCACGTAAAAAATAAAGCATACCTTGGGTATCCGTAAAGGGTTTCTCACAGCATATTCACAGAGCTTTCCGATCTTTCGATCGTTTGGTTCTTCATCCTTTATTTAAAATCCAAACCAGAACAAGTAACATAAGCATATGCATAATATATAAGAGATATTACATGAGTTACCTGGTAATAAAAGCATGTTTTGTTAAAACATATCATGCTCACATAAAATAAAATACACCAGCATTCTTCTTTATGCTTAGCCTTAGCCAAAGATAATTTAATAACATAAAGAGTATGTTCTGATACGTAAAACAGTAGAACACTATTCATATGCTAAAAATGAGGTTTTGTTGCAGTTATCCACAGTGGGATGCTACATCTCTACAAATAGCTAGGATTCAAACAGATACTAATTTACTGCACAACTAGGGGGTGTAAACAAGCCAAACCACTCGTGAGCTACTCGAGATCAGCTCGTTAATATATCGAATCAAGCCGAGCTTAAAAGAGCTTCAGCCCGAGCTCAAGCCTAAAAATAAGCTTGTTTGATAAGCGAGCCCAAACCCAAAGCTCAAGCTGGCTCGCGAGCCTAGCAAGCCTATTATTTGTATAACTTTTATTTGATGTATTAAATATATATGTATAGATTAATATAATATAACAATTATTACTATGTTATTATTATGATAAAAGTAACTAAACAATATATATAATTGTAAATGTATATAAACTAATTAACAAATAATAAAGGACCCAAGCCCGAGGTTGAAAATGCACTCACTAGCTGGGCTCGAACTTTAAAAGTAAAGCCCGAAACGAGCAGCCAAGCCCGAGCTCGAACTCTAGAAAGTAAGATGAGCCGTGCTTGAGCTTGAAAACTATTCACGAACCAAACTCGATTTTTAAAAATAGAGCTCGAAGCAGGCCGACCTTAATCTCAAGCTATCAAGCTCAAGCTCTAATAAGTTAAACAAGCCAACCTCGAGCCTAGTCAAGCTTGGACTCGACTCAGGTCGGCTTGTTTACACCCCTACAGTATCACTAGAAATTCACAAGGCATCACGTCCATTTCGTTAATGTTAATTTTGAATAACATACACGTAAAAAATTGCAGGAGATGAAGTAACTAACTAACTAACCGGTGAGGTAGGGTAAATATCTGCAATCAGCTTCTTGTACCTCTTCAAAGGTTGCCTAGACCTTGGTCTTAATCCCGGGCAGAAGCAACAAAGACTCCCACATGCTGGCACAATGTGCCTTGATATCACCCCCGAAACAACACTCATTTTGTTTGGGTGTTTATAAACACAATTACATGTATGTATGTATACCAATAAGAAGGTGACAAATGAGTTGCCACTTTCTTTCTTGTAGAATCTTCTTTCAGCTTCCTTCCCTCCAAACCACGAATTCATCGCAATTCAAGAAGGGAAGATAAGCTGCTATGAAACTAAAAGAGCTGCAAATGCCCCACCAGCCTGTAACAAAACAACATCTCAATCAACAAATTAAAGTCATATAACAAAAACATGAAAAAGAAAAGTATTCAGTTTCATTTGAGCATTTTATCAAACAGGTGGTGAATTCAATTTCTTTGAAGCATTCTATTAATTAAACAGCTAGTGTGTTCAATTTCACTCAAGCATTTCATCATATATGTGGTTTGTTTGATTTCATTTGAGCATTGTAACAAGCAGGTGGTTTGTTCGACTTCATTCGAGCATTCTATCAAACAGGTGGCGTATTTGATTTCATATACTGTATCAAACAGGTGGTGCGTTCAATCTCATTGAAGCATTTTATCAAACAGGTGGTGTGTTCAATTTCATTGAAGCAATTTATCAAACAAGCTAGCTGAAGAAACACTAAGTGAACCCACGGGCAGATTATAGATAATCTGGGGGTTAAGTAATGTTTCCCACGAGAATGAGGTCTAGCAGAGAAGGTTGTTCTTCAGGGGACCTGCAAAACAGACACCGTAAGCTCGTCACTGAGAAGGGGGAGGTTCCTCCTTGTGACCACCCTCCGGCGTGAGAATCAGACTAGATTGCTCTGAATATAAGTGTATATTAAGAGATTGCTAGATAAGATTGAGATATCAGATGATGTCCTTACCATTCCAAGGTGTTGGAGTATTTATAGCCGAAGGTAGGTTTCCAAGCAGGTACAGCCGGCTGAATAGTATTCCTGTTCTACCAACAGTGGACGTACGCACAGGCCATGCTGGTTGGTGGATAGGTTACGGCCAACAGTAATAAGGTCGGCTGTATAGTGTTCCTTTACTGCCGGCTACGCACTGTTCCACCAACTGTAGGCTGCGCACGTCCCCTCGTAAGGGTTGGTGAGTAGGCAGCGGCTAATAGTGACAAACAGTACTAGAGGGTGCTCCTCCTCGTATTGTTGTCGGTGAGCTGTAACCCTGTGATTAGTTCATGGGCTGCTCTGGTCAAATTGTCTGTTCCGCCCATACCTTAGTAGGTATAGTACGAAAGACCTTCCAGAAGCATACGGACTGGCTCATTTAGGCGGGAGTGTTCCCGTCTTGCTCATTCCTTCACGTGACTACTGAAGTAACGAATGCCTTGTGCGTGTAGCCTTGCTGTTAGTGCGGGTAGCCTTCCCTGATGGCTTGTATCCGCAGCTGCGGGAACAGGCGGGGTACTTCACCATTGGGAGGCTTTCCCTGCGGGTACAGCTGGCGTACTGCGCGTAAGGTTCTTTGAGCATGGTGGGTCCTGCTGGAGCAGTTGGTCATTGCGCAGACGTCCCTGTTCAAGGTGAGTCTTGCGGGTCCAACTGGGCTCTGCTGGGACCTACCTCTTCAAGTCCCCCCAGTCCAATGTTCTTCTCATGAATTATTAATAAGTGAGGTGAACTTTTGGACTTAGCAAGGGGTTTTGAAAAGGGTTTAGTTTTTCGGTTTTCCGTGGTGATTCATCCCGCGGTTTTCCTGATGTCACGCAGAAATTCTCGACTTTTCTGCTTGATCTTTGGGTGTGAAGCGGGTAGGTTTGTAACCTCCTTGCACGTCAGGAGCGTTGAGTCCCACTTGTGTGGATTCTCCATGGGGTCTTGGTGGTTTTCGACATAGTGATCAATTATGCTAAAACCACCAATTCCATCTTGGAGTTTCAAACAATATAGTTCTCGACGTTCCCGTCGTGCGGGGATGTTATTCACGTTTCCGCAAGCATGGCCCAGAAGATCCTTCTTGGTTTGAATTCCCTGCAGAGTGCTAAGTACGTGAAGGGTTTTGCCTTGACACTGTACCCGCACTCGTCTTACGGTTACTTTACTTCCAAGGTATTCCTGGCGTCAATTCCCTGCGGGTGCTAAGTATGTGAAGGGTTTTGCCTTGACACTGTACCCGCATCCGTCTGACGGTTACTTGGTTGCCAAGTTATTCTTGGCTTCAATTCCCTGCGGGTGCTAGGTATGTGAAGGGTTTTGCCTTAACACTGTACCCGCATCCGTCTGACGGTTACTTGGTTGCCAAGTTATTCTTGGCTTCAATTCCCTGCGGGTGCTAGGTATGTGAAGGGTTTTGCCTTAACACTGTACCCGCATCCGTCTTACGGTTACTTGGTTGCCAAGGTAAGGGGTATTTTCCCGCTCACTTTTGAATCTTTTTGAATTTTGAATTTTGAAATTCGAAGAGTTGGTGAAAGGATAAGAACAGTCCAAACCTCTGAAACGTCGTGCGACGGTTTCTTCTGACTGTGTCAGGACGTGCAGGAAGTTATGGTGACGTGACAGTACATGGTCATTCCAGACGCTTTTTCAGGCGCGTGGGGGCGATTTTTCGGGCGCGTGGCCGCGAAATTAATGGTATGCATCCTGTCAACAGCTGTTGCCAGCTTGCTTTTTGCCACGTGTCATAGTTTCATTGCACCTTCGTTTTCTCTCTCTTCCGCATTAATTTCATCGCATTAATTGCGATTAGTATATAAAGGGGGAGAGGGTTCTTTGTAATCCACACTTTCACTCTTCTCATCTTTTTTGCGATTTCCAGCGAATACTAACCTTTTCAGGCAAGCATTCTCCCGAAATCGTTTTCTTCTTCTACAAGATGTCTCGTGATCTCGAATCTACGGCTGATGATAAGAGTACTGCTGGCGAGTGCCAGTGTGTTCTACCTGGCGACCTGTATCGGTACGTCGTCAGGAAGTTCATGCTCGAGTCTCTCGAGCCTGAGTTTCCTGAACCCCACCAGACGGTGTACGATGCCCCCAGAGGCAAGATCGGGGTTTATGCTGCATTCTTTGTCTATGGGAATCTTAGGTTCCCATTGACAAAGTTTGTTTATCGTGTCCTTGAGAGGCACGGTGTTCATTTGACCGAGTTGCACCCCATGGCGATCGCTAAGATTCGCCACTTTGAGTGGGTGTGCCGGATACTGGGCATTGAGCCCTATGTTGACCGCCTGATGACATTCTACACTTGGAGGTGCATCCAGGGGTGGTACACGTTGACAACCCGGATTAAGGGTTTAAAGATCTGCGCGACCGAGCGCAGTCTTCGCTCGTGGAAGCGGGAGTTCTTTTTAATATCCGCTCGCGCCATCCCCATTGCCATGAAATTCAAGAACGGGCAAGCACTTCCCAGCCTTCACGCCTCCAGCTACCAGGAGGCGGAATGGTTTGCGAAGATATCTCGGGTCCAATCTCCGGTTTACCGGTTTGCGGAGTCCGGGATGGTGATGCTGGGGATGAACCGGGTGTGGAAGGAGGCTGATGCGCGCAAGATTCCGATCGTCCTCGAATACGGTTCGAACTCTGTTCCTTACGGTATGCCTTTTTCCCTTTTGTTGATTTAGAATTTCTTCTAACTTCTTTCCTGTTTATTTCAGAGGGGAACGACTTGCAGTCGCTCCTGAACCCGCGGGAGGCTGACGGTCCCGCACGGATGGGTACTCACGCTCTAGATGAGAACGAGTTGCCCATCCTAGAACAAACGGCGGATCGGTTCGTGGAGGTCTATCCGCTAGGCCATGAGATCCTTAGCGCCCGTCGGCCAGGTAAGGCGCTCTTCGACCCTCGACCCCTCAATGTTGAAACCCCTGCTGGAATTCCTGTAATCGTATGTTCTGATGAGGAATCCGCAGATGGTCCTCCGTTGGTGCGGAAGAAGAAGGCTGCCGGCGGGAAGGGGAAGGAGAAGGTGGCCTCCACAGCCGATCCAGCGCCTCGGTCTGACTCGGAGACCGAGAGCGAAGAGGTGGCGGGGAATCCCGGTGGTGACAAGATCATTCCGGAGGCTGTGACAACTGTCACCGAAGAGCCCCGGATGGCAACGGTGACCGGCGTGAAGAGGCCGGCTCCGTCGGGTTCATCCCCGCCCGTCCGTACTTTCAGGCTCAAGAAGACCCGTAAGTACAAATTTCCTTTAGCTTTAATCTTCATAGCTTAATATCATTTAACACTTGTCTTCTTTACGCAGGCGTGGATGTTGACGCATTCCAGGGTGGAGCGCAGGGGAGTACTTCCCCGCCAATGACGGTAGGCCCGGTCAGCCTACCTGAGGCGACGACCCAGGCGGCTGCGTCTGCGCCTGCATCCACTTGTTCGGTTGCTCACTCCGTTGAGCCGACTGTTCCAGTTGTGATGACGTCACCGCCGGCTGTGAGTGCTATTTTTACAGCATCTTTCACCGAGCCGGCGGTAACTTTTGCTGCGGATTCCGCGGCGGCGACCGCGGCGGCTGCTACCATGCCCCCGCCATCGGCAACGACAGCCGATCCATCAGGTACGCATGGGGCTTCTCGTCAGTCTCTGCCACTTTCCCATCTGCCTGACCTCTTGGATGGATTTCCATTGGGTTCAGGTGATGGGTTCGGCGGCTATCGGCCTGTAATTGACCCTACAGGTGCGCAGGGTTCTTTTGGCCCATTTATATATATTTTTTCTTTATCATCTTTCCTAACTGCTTTATGTTTTTTGCAGTGTCGGATTCCAATGAAGTGTATGTTCCACGATGGAACATTCGCCGAGGAACAACCCTTCGTACCCCTGTGGAGTGCGTGGAATGGGCTCGTCACGCTGCTCCCAGTGGTGCGTTGGGGGAAGCCATGGCTAGCTACCAGGAGGGTAGGCTAACCAATGAGCTTCGGGTTCTCCTGGCCCGGATGCAGCCGCGTGTCGAGCTGCTTTGTCGTGAAAACGACAAGTTAAAAGCAGCTCGCCTTAAAGAAGTGGCTCAGGCGCGGGCTGTCCGGGAGGAGAACCAAAGGCTTTCCGCCGTAGCTGCGGAAAAAGAGAAGGCCTTCAAGGCCCTCGAGGTTGAAGTTCAGGCACGACTCGAGGCCCGTTCCAAGGCTGCCCAAGCTGTTAATGAACAGCTTCGGCTGGCCAAGGAAACTGCGAGGAACGCAACCGAGAGGGCCACCAAGGCTGAAGCTGTTGCCGAGCCTCTACGCGTGGAGAATGAAGAGCTTAAAGCCAAATTAGAGGCTCTCTAGCAGGCTCATGATGCTTTGGCGATGGAGGACGCGAAGAAGCTTCAAGAGATCCTGGACCAGAGGGGCGTGCTTGACCACACTGAGCGGAAGCTAAAGGGCGTCGAAGAGGCTGCTGCAAAGGAAGTGTTGCTTGCCAACCTTAATAAAAGTGAAGCCGAACGCGCCTGTACCCAAGCTCAAGCCGCCCTCCAAGAAGCTCTGGTTGCCAAGGAATGGCTTCTTCGAGAAGCGTTGTCTCGGGTAAGTCTAGCTTCATGTCTTCACGCTTTTCTTTATAAATAGAAAAGGTTCTGATACTTGTATTTTTTTCTTTGTAGGTTGTGCATCGGGTCTTCTCAGAGACGTCTTATGACGATGCTATGAGCGCAGCCCTCAACGCTTCTCATGAGGATGGGGAAAAGGCCGGCTTCCTGCTTGGTCTAGGGTTCGTTGAGAAAGGCATCCCGCCTTCCAACTTCCCTTTGTACGATGTGGATACTGAAGCTATTTACGACCAAGCAGTGAACCAGTATGCCGCCTTCTCGCATCCTGTGGTGGAGAAGGTGAACGAAGTCGCTGCTGCTGATGATGGGCTAGCTATTCTTAAAGCCTTCCTTGAACCACCACGCTCTACTGATGGAGCGGGTCCAAATGGAAGTGGTCCTGAAGCATGATTCTGAAGATCCCTTTCCACCATTAGCATAGATTTTTGCTTTTGTATAGCTTTGTAATATTTGAATTTGATGAAATAAAGATTGTGTTTGTTCTTTGCCTTGTTTATTTTACGCATGTTTTGATCTAACTTAGTAATTTCTTTAGTACTTAGATAAGTTAACTTTTTAACGTGGTAAATTATAAGTTTATTTCGCTTCCTCTTTCATGATTGTGCGGGTATGACCGTCACTTACACTTAGTAGGATGGCTTAACTTTACTTATATCTGACCTGCGTGGAAGTTTTCCTCATCTTTTCTGAGGATAAGTTAACCTTTGAACGTGGTAGATAATAGGTGTGAAGTTTCGCTTCCTCTTTCGTGATTGTGCGGGTAGGACCGTCACTTGCACGTAGTAGGATGGCTAAACTTTACCCATATCTGACCTGCGTGTAGGTTTTCCTCATCCTTTTTTGAAATTTCTAAGTGTTCGGAATAAGTTAACCTTTGAACGTGGTAGATGATAGGTTGAAGTTTTGCTTCCTTGTTCGTGATTGTGCGGGTAAGACCGTCACTTGCACTTACAAGGAAGGCTAAACTTTACTTACATCTGACCTGCGTGTAGGTTTTCCTTATTTTTAGCGTTGTGTTTATGCGGGTTTTGCCGCCTTCCACACGTAACGACTTACTTCTTCCCCCATTTATGCGGTGAATACCGGCACCAGTGTGGGAAGTTCATAAGTATAAAGGTAAGGCTATCAACACATTGTGAAAGGAGAATCATTTCCATTAGAAGTGGCTCTAGGCCTTTTCTTTACAATTTTGGAATTGATCTACATATAACATTTGCGTAATTGAGCTCCGTTCCATGTTCTTGGGATGGGAGTGCCATCGAGCCTTTCGAGCCGGTATGCGCCCTTTCCCAGGACTTCTTTGATAATGTATGGCCCCTCCCAGACCGGGGCCAGCTTTCCTGGGCGTTCCTGGTTCGAAGCCTCGTTGTTACGCAGTATGTAGTCTCCTACATTGAAGTTGCAGAGTTTTACCCGCGTGTTGTAGTACTTTTGCATTTGTCGCTTGTAGTTCTCTTCACGCACTGCGGCTAAGTCTCTGCGTTCCTCGGTTAGCATAAGGTCCAACCGTCTTTCCGCATCATTGTCTTCTGGCTGAATCAAGACCCTTGGTGAGGGTAAACCAATTTCGACCGGGACCATGGCTTCAGTGCCATAAGTGAGGCTGAACGGGGTTTCTCCCGTACTGGCCTTCTTCAGCGTTCTGTTTGCCCAAAGGACGTGCGGAAGCTCGTCCACCCAGCCGGATCTGTGTTCCAAGAGTCTTTTCTTTATGCCTTCGACGATGCTCTTATTTACTCTTTCCACCTCACCATTACTTTGCGGGTGTGCCACTGAGGTAAAGGTGTGGGTGATTTGAAGTTCTTTCAGCCACTGTTGTAGTTTCTTGTCAGCAAAGTTGGTGCCGTTATCGCTCACCAAATTCTGTGGAAGTCCAAAACGACAAATAATAAATTCCCAAATAAATTTTTTGATATGTTTCGCGGTTGTTTGGGCTAAAGGTTTTGCTTCTATCCACTTGGTGAAGCAGTCGATGGCTACCACTAGGAACTGAACATTTCCTGCTGCTGTAGGAAATGGGCCTGTCACATCGATGGCCCACTTCTGAAATGGCCATGAAGAAGTGACTGGAACAAGTTTATTCTTCGGGCGGTGCGTGTTGGGTGCGTAAAGCTGGCAAGACCTGCATTTTCTGATGTATGCCAGCGCATCCGTATGCATCCCCGGCCAAAAGTATCCCGCGTTGTTTAGCTTAGCTACAACAGCGCGGGGACCTGCGTGTACTCCACAGATGCCTTCGTGTACTTCCCTTAGGAGGTAGTCAGCATCTTGGTTGTCCACGCATCTTAGGAGTGGGCCAAGAAAGTTACGTCTGTAAAGGATGTCATCTATCAGTTGATAATTCAGTGCTTTACAGCGTAGTTTTCTTGCCTGTGTTTTGGACTCCGGTTGTGTACCTGCCGCAAGGTATTTTATTATTGGTGTCATCCACGTTTCCGTGCCGGTTTGGATGACACAAATTTCCTTGTGCGGAACCGAAGGTGTCTCGAGGAGTTCAATGCGGATATCCTTTCCTAAGTGGGTGAAGGCTAATGATGCAAGCTTGCTTAACGCATCCGCAGATTTGTTTTCACTTCGCTTGACGTGTATGACTTTGCAGTCATTGAAATCGCGCATAAGGGATTTTGCTTGTGCGAGGTACAGGGCCATTGTGTCATTCACGGCCGTGTACGCCCCGTTGATTTGATTGGCTACCAACATGGAATCCACGTGGGCTTCCAAGTTTTTCACTCCCATCTTACGCGCAATTCTCAGCCCAGCCAGGAATGCCTCATACTCGGCTTCGTTATTCGTACTTGAAAAATTCAGTCGAATAGCGTAAGTGTATTCTTGGCCCGCTGGGTTGGTTAGCTTTAGCCCTGCGCCTGAACCCTCATTATTGGCTGCCCCATCGGTGTAGAGTCGCCAGACATCATTGATGTCTTGTGCTGGAGAGGGTTGAGCCTCTTCATGGCACTCTTTTTCCCGCGATGCAGGCACTTCTGCAATAAAGTCGGCCAGAACCTGGCCTTTTATGGCTGGTCTTGGCTTATACTTTATCGCGTATTCTCCCAACTCAATTTCCCATTTGGCTAGGCGTCCCGATAACTCGGGTTTGCCTAGAACGTTTGCAAGTTTGAAGTTGGAGAAAATGGTGATTGGGTGACCCTGGAAATATCGTCTTAACCTGCGTGAAGCGTGTATAAGTGCTAAGACTAATTTTTCGAGGGTAGAGTACCGGGTTTCTACGTCTGTTAGGATACGGCTGACATAATAGATTGGCATCTGGATGCCTTTTCGCTCTACTAGCAGGACTGCCCCGGTTGCTCTATCAGTTGCGGAAAGGTATAGGATTAACTCCTCTCCCGCTTCTGGTGCTGTGAGTGTTGGGAGTTCGATCAAGCGTGACCGAATCTCCTGAAAAGCTGCTTCCGCTTTTGGTGTCCAGCGGAAGTGCGTTTTCTTCAAACAGTTTCTCAACGTTGACACGAAGGGAAACGACTTATCCGCGTGGTTTGCCAAAAAGCGATTAAGTGCCACTAGTCGTCCATTCAGTGTCTGAGCCTGTTTGATGGTAGTAGGTGATTCCATTTTGATAATGGCTTCGACCTTTTCAGGGTTCGCTCTGAAGCCATCTTTAGTGACGATGACCCCCAAGAACTTCCCTTCTTCCATTCCAAAGGCACACTTGCTCGGGTTGAGGTTCATGTTTATCTTCCTGAGCGTGTTGAAAGTTTCTTCGATGTCTTTCAACATCGCTTCTGGGTCAGGGCTCTTGATGACCAAGTCATCCATGTAGACTTCCAAGTTCCTCCCAATTTGGGTATGAAACTGGTTATCCATCAGGCGTTGGTATGTGGACCCGGCATTCTTAAGTCCGAATGGCATCATTTGGTAACAAAATGTGCCATCGGGCGTCCGAAACGCGGTTTTGTCCTGATCATCAACGGCCATGTGGATCTGATGGTACCCCTTATACGCGTCCAGGAAGCATTTAAGGCGGAATGGTGCCAACGAGTCCACCTTAAGATCAATTTCGGGTAACGGATAACAATCTTTGGGGCATGCTTTGTTCAAGTCTTTGAAATCTATGCACATGCGCCATTGTTTGTTATTCTTCGGTACCATAACGGGATTTGCAACCCAAGTTTGATATCTACTAACGCGTACGATGCCTGCGTCAAGGAGTTCCTTGACTTGGGTTCTACACGCGTTAGTTTGTTCTGGCCCCATTACTCTGCGCTTTTGTACGATCGGCGTGACAGCCGGATCGCATTTGAGCTTATGCTCTGCCTTACTCCGGGGTACACCAGTCATGTCAGCTGGTGTCCACGCGAAGATGTCGGCGTTCCTTTGTAATAAGCGCTTAAGTAAGATGCGTGTGGGATCAACAATTGTTGGGCCAATGGTGACGGCCTGGTCCGGGTATTTGCCGTTGAAGGCCCATCTTTCTGGTTCGGTGATGGTTGGTTTAGCCATCTTTGGTTTGGGTTTAGATGAGACAGATGCGATGCATACCTGGGGAATGCCGGTGATCATCGCTACACCCTCAGCTGTTGGCCATCCCATCATGCCGTGGACTGAGGATACCACGGCGTTGAATCTTGCCATCCCGTCTCTCCCGAAGAGAATGTCGTATGTGTGGTGTGGCTTCCTCATCACGACGAAGTCCACATCTTCTGTGCGGGAGTGTTTCCCATCTGTAAGAGTGACGGGGAAAGATAGGATACCCAGGGGGGTGTTTGTGCTGCCATCAAACCCTTCCATCGAGGCGCAGATCGTTTCCAGGCGTTCCTTGTCTTCGTCATCTAGCTTGTCGAAGAACTGCCTGTACATCACCGTTGACGAGGCGCCTTTGTCAGCAAGAGTGCGAGAAGTGATGTAGTGCCCCAGCTGGCTCTTGATGACGATAGGGCCTTCTTCGCTGGGTCCTCCTGGCACTCGCGGGAAGCGCACCTCAGCTTCCTTCCACGCACATGGTTCTGGCGTTCGCCTTTTTCTTCCTCTGATGTTACCATGAACCATGTTGATGCTGATGTCAACGGGCTTTCGTCCGTTGCCTCGGTACCGGTTGTCGTTCCGTCCTCCCTTCTTGATTGATGCCACCAGGTGTGCCAGTCTTCCATCCTTGACGAATGCTTCAACAATATCCTTCAAGGATGTACACTCTTCCGTACCATGACCTTTTGTCCCGTGGAAGTCACAGGACTTGCTCTGATCCGCATTAGGTCGGTGCCGGATCACTGGAGCTTTTGGCCACGGTAGCTTTTCAGTGGCAAATATCTCCGTGACGCTTTTGGTGAGTGGCGTCCACCGGTGCTTTTGGCTTGAAGGGTGCGTGTGATTTCTTCCGCCAACAAAAGGGTGAGAGCTGGATGAGGTGTCAAAGTTTACCCTTGACTGCCAGATACCTAGCTTCCTCTTTTTGTTCTGCCGGGCGATCCGGACATTGTTCTCTCTTGTCCTCTGCGTGTAGAGGTGTGTACTCTGGGGAAGATCCCCTCCCAGTTGCTTCTCTGTCTCGGCAAAGCGCTTGGCCGCCGTCATGATTGCATCCCATGTTGATGGCATGCCATCCTTACCCGTCAATGTGCGGATAAGCTCCGGGTATTCGGCGCCTTGGATGAAAGCGGCGCGAACAAGATCTTCACTTACGTTGCCGAGACTTAGCTTTTTGGAGTTGAAGCGGGTGATGAAGTCTAATAAAGATTCATCCTCCTCTCTCACGCAGTTGAGGATCGTCCACTGTTCTTCAGTATATTTCCTCTGTTGGCTGAAGTGCTGGCTGAACTTGTTCTGAAAGTCCGCCCAGTCATATATGTGGTGGACCGGTAAACGATCGAACCCTGCCCTGGCCGCTCCAACCAGAGTCATCTGGAACATATAACACCACGTGGGTTCCGTCCAGTTACTGACGGTTGTCCCCGCAATGAATCTGTTCAAGTGGTCATCTGGGTCGGATAGACCATCATAAGTGCCAATGTTGGACATTTGCTTGGCACTTCTCGGGGCGATTGCTTCCGCAATGTCCCTTGCGAACTTTGACTTTCCTGCATTTGTAGCAGTTGGCCTAAAGGTTTTTGAGAAGTCACGCGGGTTTCTCTCCGCATTTGTTGGTTTAAAAGCTTCCCCAAAATTCCTTTTTGGCTGGAAGTCCGTTTCCTTACGCTTCCCTTTCGCCTTATGGCGAGGGTTTGCGTCGGTATCGGATTCTTCTCTCTCCTCGTCTGAGTACTCGCACTCGCTGTTCATATTGAGCTGTTGGCGAGTACTGCCGAATTCGTCAGCCTGTTGAACTGAACGCAAGCGTTCATCCAATTCAGCTTGGAACTCTTTTTGACGTGCTTCGGCCCACGCCTTCACTTGATCTAGTGTTTGGCGAGGGGCCCTCGTTCGTTTTTCCAACTGGGCATCAGTGAACCCCAGTGGAATATTTACTGCACTTGCCCCGGCTTGGGTAGTCGGGGTAGTGTTCGTAAGATTTGTATAACCGCCGGTGTTCCTCCCAGTTGCTGGGGTTGTGGTTACCGGGGTTTCTTGGTCGGTTACTGGCCTTGGGACCGGAGTAACGTTAACCATTTCTTCAGAAATTTTGAAAAAACTAAATTAGTTCTAGCTTTTATGCACGGATGGCGCCAATGAAGAAACACTAAGTGAACCCACGGGCAGATTATAGATAATCTGGGGGTTAAGTAATGTTTCCCACGAGAATGAGGTCTAGCAGAGAAGGTTGTTCTTCAGGGGACCTGCAAAACAGACACCGTAAGCTCGTCACTGAGAAGGGGGAGGTTCCTCCTTGTGACCACCCTCCGGCGTGAGAATCAGACTAGATTGCTCTGAATATAAGTGTATATTAAGAGATTGCTAGATAAGATTGAGATATCAGATGATGTCCTTACCATTCCAAGGTGTTGGAGTATTTATAGCCGAAGGTAGGTTTCCAAGCAGGTACAGCCGGCTGAATAGTATTCCTGTTCTACCAACAGTGGACGTACGCACAGGCCATGCTGGTTGGTGGATAGGTTACGGCCAACAGTAATAAGGTCGGCTGTATACTGTTCCTTTACTGCCGGCTACGCACTGTTCCACCAACTGTAGGCTGCGCACGTCCCCTCGTAAGGGTTGGTGAGTAGGCAGCGGCTAATAGTGACAAACAGTACTAGAGGGTGCTCCTCCTCGTATTGTTGTCGGTGAGCTGTCACCCTGTGATTAGTTCATGGGCTGCTCTTGTCAAATTGTCTGTTCCGCCCATACCTTAGTAGGTATAGTACGAAAGACCTTCCAGAAGCATACGGACTGGCTCATTTAGGCGGGAGTGTTCCCGCCTTGCTCATTCCTTCATGTGACTACTGAAGTAACGAATGCCTTGTGCGTGTAGCCTTGCTGTTAGTACGGGTAGCCTTCCCTGATGGCTTGTATCCGCAGCTGCGGGAACAGGCGGGGTACTTCACCATTGGGAGGCTTTCCCTGCGGGTACAGCTGGCGTACTGCGCGTAAGGTTCTTTGAGCATGGTGGGTCCTGCTGGAGCAGTTGGTCATTGAGCAGACGTCCCTGTTCAAGGTGAGTCTTGCGGGTCCAACTGGGCTCTGCTGGGACCTACCTCTTCACTAGCTGCATATTCAAATTTTCATTCAAGCATTTGATCAAACAGGTGGCGTGCATAGATGGTGGCATTGAAACCCATCTCATCAAAGATTTGTTGTTGTTACCTTCAAGTCGACGCCTACACGGAGGAGAGAGGCTGGAAGGCTGGTTAATAACCGTTAAAGAATTCCGACAATGAACCAAATCTCCAGCATTTGTTTTACCATTATTATTATGCATCAACCATTCCCCCCCCCCCCCCCCCTTTTCTCTACCTTTATTTTTCAACATAAAAGTTCAATTTTTTATATCAATTTATGCTCAACTTACCAAATCACAACACTAATATTATTATTACTTTTTTTAACAACATTTGAAACTTCCTCAGTACCCAATGAATCTAAAGTTATATTTAATTCGGGTAGCGCAATTTGCTACTAATGTACAAGTTAGATTATATATATTGTGAACGCGAATTTGGTATTTCGTTTTTTGAATGATATCACAATATTTATGTGATTTGAATGATTTGAAAGTTAAGACTATATCACAAATGTTTCTAAGGTAATTACATTTAATGATGAAGTGAAGGCAAAAAGAGAAAAAAGAAGAAACTTTGTCCATTATATTACCAAAAATATAGTATTTGCATACAAAACAAAATTAGGCAAAAAAAAAAGAAGAATAAAACATGCCGACCAAAATTGAAAATCATTCTAAGCAGCAATATCAGCAACATCTTCAACATAAGTTATTGCCTTTGTTGTCGGCTTTGCTAGCAAATCAGTGAACTCTTGGAATGGGGATCTTGAAAACCTTGTTTCCCTCCAGAAATCAGGAGTCAAGAAACCATAAGTCTTTAACAGACAGTCAAAGGTTGCCTACAAAATATACACACACACAACAATTAGCATGCAACTTAGCATACATAAAACGGTAAAAAGTAAACGCAAACAATCGTATGAATAAAGAATGCACACAAAAAGTGGAATTTGGATCGATAAATACACTAACAACAGATAGTGATAAAAAGTTTTTGAACACAGAAGTAGCTAAAACAAACTGTAATCAAACAACTTGTTAAACAAAAACTAATTATACATAATGATTACATAACAATATACTACTGTTAAATTAACAATATATCCTAAAGACACAAGCACATTAACGCCGAGATCAAATGTCGGACGAAAACCGGTAAATTTACATTAACGCGCGAAAAAACGGAGGGGGCCGGGGCCACCCCTGGCCCCAACTATACTTCGCCAGTGGTTATTGTTGCTACAACAAAGATAAGACCAATGATAGTGAATGGACTGGTTAGGCTAACAAGTTTCAAGGGTTCAAGTTAACCTAACGCAGGTCGTGGTGTCCCTCTACGTTTGCAGAACGTAGAAGGAGGTTCACTAGTTTGTTGTTGGTTGCTATAGTTCACCAAGGATCAAGAACCGTGATGTTTGGAATCGGTTCTTGAATGATGTTCTTGGTGAAGCTATGAAGCTATTGAAGTAGGAAAGAAATAAGAGCATATCTCTCAAGGAAGAAGAAAAGATTAGGGAGATGGTGTTATCTGCCCAGATCTTGGTGTGTTCTTGTTTATGGCTAAGTTCTTCTTATATAGAAGAAGAGACTGAGCCTTTTGTCCAGTGTACAAACTAATTGACCTCCAGTTCGCTTAGAGGGTTGACCTTTGTGGGCGGGAAGCTTTGGACCGTTGATCCATGATTAAAATAATAATACTTTATCTGTGCATGTCCCTTGCTCAGAGGGAACAGTGATTTGATCAGTGAGTTGACATCGTACTGTAGCATGTGGGTACTGTTCACGTACTTGTTTACATAAATTTGGGCGGGAAACGAAGCCTTTAACCTTTTAACCCTTTTAGCGTTAATGTGTTTCAGCCATTTTATTATTTCCTTGGGCTACCCCCATCATCAGTTATCTTTATAAGAGACCTATTCTATAAATGTGGTATTTAAAAGTAAAAAAGTTATAATCTATTCAAAATTTAAACAAGCAAAACGAATTTTGTTTGCACAAATAACCTGTTATTTGTCACGTGAATCTTACAAGTTAATCATTCAGTTAAGCTAATGAAAGTACAAGGTTTAGAGTGTAATTTAAAACCAAGCCAGTCAACAACTTTTATCACCACCAACCCTTTAAAGCTTAAACCTTAACACTACTAATTCATACTCTCTATATCACTCTCTCACACACACTAACTGACTAACAATTAATCATTAAGTCATGGTGATGGTAACGTTGAGACTAATGAAGCTTGAACGTGGGATAAAACAACCTTTCATAATCTTGTTATTATAGTTAACCAAGCCAAATAATTTAAATAGATAATAAACGCAATCTAATGGATTATACAATCGTGCATATTTAAATTTGCATGTCAATCATCCACATAGTATTACTATTTTATATTGCTTCACTATACAAGTTTTACCATATATTGTATATTAATTCTTATACATGATAAATAAAAATCACAGATAAATAAAAATCATCGGGAGG
Source organism: Bidens hawaiensis (assembly GCF_021521415.1). Classification (NCBI taxonomy): domain Eukaryota; kingdom Viridiplantae; phylum Streptophyta; class Magnoliopsida; order Asterales; family Asteraceae; genus Bidens; species Bidens hawaiensis. The sequence continues at coordinate 33,269 of NW_027492701.1, read as the reverse complement.
ACACATAGCACATTTCTATTGATTCGTGCAACAACGGGCTTCTTGCATATATATATATATATATATATATATATATATATATATATATTTTTATTACTATCTATGTAACATTACATTTATTATTTTATTTAATCCATGTAATATACATTACATATCTAATTTAGTAAAGTAATAAATATATAAGATGGTAGAGTAATGACTCACGTGGGTGATTTCTGGCATCGATAGAGTGTACATTCAACTTCATCTAAGATGTATATAAGAAATAATTTTATATATACTCTTACAACATAAAAAAATATCATAATACAGAGAAAGTTCAAATAAGAAGTTTAATTTTTCTACGAAGGCTAGGAAGGAGGGTATTTTAGTCTACTACTTTAATATTGAAAACTCACTTAATTTAATTTCAAAAACCCACTTAATTAATATTAAAAACTCACTTAAATGTTCACTAATCTCCTACAACCACCACCACCCATCGCCACCATCTTGCCGGGAAGGTCTTCGGAAATTTTGCCGGAAAATTTCGCCCGAAAGTCACCGGTAAAACACAATGGAAAACACTATGAAAAAACACAATGAAAATAAAAAACACAAAGACAAAAACACAATTAAATAACACAATGTGAAAAACACAATGCAAAAACATTATGAAAAAATAAAACACAATTTGTAAAAAACTCACGAATTTTTATTTATTTTTATATAGCAATATGGTTGGTACTCATATAAAAGATAAAAAAACACTCGTTATTATGGTGAAATTGTTTTTTATAAAAAAAATTCGTATGAAAAAATTATAGACATTTTAAAATGATGGGGGTATTTAACATGTGTCTTGCATGTGAAGAGAGAAATTCAACAAATGTGTTATCCCTATTATGCCGTTCTTGTTTTACACTTGATTTTCTCTATAATCTAATCTCAACTATTTAAGTCTAAAATGAATGGACAGGATTATTTTTTATCATTGCTACAAAAACTAATCTTTTTGTTATAACTCAACCCTCCTAATGTATACCTAACTTTAACTTCTTTAGAATGACATATATGATATTTCTTAAATATCTATGATATTTTTATTAATAGTTTGTAAATTTATATATGAAATTGTCCTAAATATAAAACATTTTTATAAGAAAACAATGCATTGACTTTTAATCATATGATTTGAATTAATACAACTACTAGTTTAGTTTGCCAGTTTGATGATAAAAGTATATGACCTTCAGTCAAATGTTTTCAAGCCTAGTTTTACTTGAGACGTGGAGATAAAATTAAGATTATAAAAATTGTTCAAATTTTTTTTGATTTAAATTAGTGTAGACTTTGAAAGCTTCCAGAAGTTCGATTCATTGCGTCATAATTGTCAGCAAGACCAATGGTCACTAATTAATATAGAAGACAAACTTGTCTCTCTTAATATTTTATGTTTATTTTCACCTATTTCCGTTTTACCCAGTGGTCGCTAATTAATATACTCCGTAGAAGATTAGGCAGTCTTGTTTTTCCTTTGTATTCATATAATAATTTGTGTGTGGGTTTTCTTAAACAATTTCCTTTTAAAGAACACCACTTACATATTATACAAAGATTATATCCACCAACGACAGGTCATAAGGTTGTATGATCATGTATTCCGCAGATCATACGACAAAGAAAATGGTCAACCGAAGTTGTATAATGTGTTATATTTGTACATCATAGTATCATACTAGTCATAATGTTTTGTATGGGTTGCACGTATCAAAATAAAATTTGAAAACCTTTTAGCCCAAAAGCACACCAAACCAAACCAAACCAAACCAAACCAAACCGTGCACACTCCTACTTTTTCATGCCAAAATTCGATTTTATCTACCACCAAGAAATGTCCAAAACATTACGACTTTTGCTGGTTGCCGGTCAATGACTTTGGGAATTATTTGAAACTTCTTTGCTTTATAATCTAAATACTATTGACAATTTGTTTTTAAGATTATTGTCATTTCACATTCAAGGGCCAATATGCTGCAACTTGAGGACATTAAGTCGCCAATAGCTGGAGATATTTCTGATAATTGGGATAGGTATACTCTCAAATCAAATCACTCATTAATACACAATATAATTATATATATATATATATATATATATATATCTATTTTAAAATATATCCATTACATTATGAAATTAGTTGCATTTAACGTTTTGTTATTTTATTTTGGTTTTTTAAATCCAAAAAGGGCTAGCAGCGTTACTTGTTGCCTGTTTGACTTCTATTTCAACGTAAAAGAATATTTTTGTCAAGACATTAGACTTGCAATTAATATCATATTGGCGGTCTTGGATTTGAAGCTTAACTAATAATAACAGATATAGAAGAGAAACGTGCATACTTTAAACATGAATTTTGATACATTAGTGTCAATTACACAAAAACATTTGCTAACTGCTAAAAGTACATATTAGCACATTTGAATAGAAATATGTTTTTGGGTTAACTGTACAATGATGATACAACTTCCCATTATATCCTGCACAAAACAACCTATTATATCCAACTCCTTCAGTCTTGAAACCGATCATAATCCCCGCTCTTCGGTGACTGTTGCGCCCCGTGATTCAATCTCCCTGCCGATTAATAATTAAACGTTTAAAACGACCGAAAATAAAACGTTACACTTGTAGTGTAGATAATAATAATAATAATAATAATAATAATAATAATAATAATAATAATAATAATTACCTGAGAAGTCATAACCAGCAGTGTTCCTAGAATCATTGTTAGTCCTCCAATCGCTTACACCAACATTTCGATTCTGGATCATGAACTGGTACCCGTCGACATTTTGTTGCTCATCACCGCCCGTTACTACATTTCTTCCAGAAGGATCCGGTCCCGATAGGAAGCTTAAGTTTGGAACTGATGGCCCCACATTTGGTGATGGCAACTTGTTTGCAGTAGCATCAGTTTTTATAATAGCAGCACTTTCTTTCTTACTCTCAATAGAAAATGAGCCAACAATTACCTGTAAACACAATCAAAACAATAAGCATAAAAGCCTTTCATTTGGTCACATTTATTCTGACTCATGCTAAAAGAATACTACCTGAACAGGGCCTGCAGCTATCAGTGGCCCGTCGACACCACCACCGATGATTTGCCCATCACTACTAGACAAACAGACACTTAATCCACCCGTGCCACCCAACTCAGTACAAATATAAGATCCACAGAACGATAGGATGTCGAAACGGCCCTGATATCATAGAAAGTTAGAAACCATGTTCACAAATGTGTTTTAATCTAACTTGATTAATTACCTCATAAGTAATGTTGCCTCCGGACGTGGCTGGCTGGCGTAAAGATGCATTAGAGATTGAACCGGATGCTGAGAGAACACACATCTCTTGCTTGCTTTGTTGCATGAATGACATTATTTTCTGGCTGATATCCTATGATAATTTCCAACAGATCACAAAAAGAAAAGGAGGCCTGGTGTTGTTAAAACTATACATGTGCAGTAAAAAGGACATCAGTATCAAGTATCAGGATGGTAATGGGATAAGTCTGAGACAAGTATTGGTAATCTCAATGTCGTATCGGATTATAAAACTGTATCTCGTACCCGTCCCATACCCACAAAAAAAATTTCAAAACTAATCCCACACTCGAATCAATCAATCAATCAATCATGCCCAGTAAAATCCCACCGACAGCAAAGCTATAAGTAGGGTCTGGGGAGGGTGGGATGTAGGCACACCGTACCTCCATCCAAAGGAATGAAGAGGTGGCTTCCAGAGAGACCCTCGGCTCTAAGTACATGTGTATGAAGCAAAATAAAGAAAATCAAAGTTTAACAGTTATATACAAACTACTACTAATTATAATAATATTAATAATAAGATCACAGTTTAACAGCTATATAAAAGCTAATAATAATTATAATAATAATAATAATATATGTAAGGGAAATACCATTATGGTATGCGACCTAAATAAGTTAAGTCTAAGCCCTAAGGTATTCAATTCTCTCTAAAAATCCTTAACTTTAATTCTACTTCTCCACGAATTCCTATCCTCAACCATGTCCTCGGAGAGGTTTAGGTCTATCAAATCATGCATAATCCTCTCATCCCAAGTCAATTTCGGTCGTCCTCTACCCCTCCTCCCCTCTATAGTAATGTTTTCTACGGATCTAACAGGATTCGTCGTCTGTCTTCTCTTCACATGTCCAAACCATCTCAATCTCCACTCTCTTATCTTGTCTGCTATGTTCGCCACCCCTAATCTCTGGCGAAACACAACGTTTCTTATTCGGTCTAGCCTTGTGTGCCCACACATCCAACGTAGCATTCTCATTTCTGCTACCTCCATCTTCCGCACTTGTGCCTTCTTGATGGCCCAACACTCTGTTCCATATAGCATTGCAGGTCTAACTGCCACCCTATAGAATTTTCCCTTTAGTTTAGTCGGGAAACTCTTGTCGCACAATATACCTGTGGCTGCTTTCCATCTACACCATCCTACCTGAACTCGGTGGGTGACATCACTGTCTAATTCCCTATCGCTCTGTACAAATGATCCTAAATACTTGAACTTCGTTACCTGCGGGACCACCTGCCCTTCAATTGTGATCTGTGCGTCTTCATTGTCGTTTATCCCACCAAAATCACAGTGGAGGTACTCCGTCTTAGATCGGCTAATCTTTAAACCTTTTGTCTCTAAGGTTGTTCGCCACTCCTCAAGCCTCATGTTTAGATCTTGTTTTTTCTCAGCAAGTAACACAATATCGTCTGCGAACATCATGCACCACGGGAGAGTCCCCTGAATCGACTTTGACAACTCATCCAAGACTACTGCAAAAAGAAACGGGCTCAACGCTGACCCCTGGTGAAGACCTACCTCTACAGGAAAGAAATCAGTATCCCCCACTGGCGCACGGACACTTGTTTCACTCCTGGTATACATATCCATAATTATCTCTATGTATTTCCTGGGCACTCTTCTACCCTCCAAGCACTCCCAGAGCACCTGTCGTGGCACACTGTCGTAGGCCTTTTCTAGGTCAATAAACACCATGTGTAGATCACGCTTCTTCTCCCTATACTTTTCCATTAATCTTCTTAGAAGGTGTATTGCCTCTGTGGTGGAACGCCCCGGCATGAACGCCCCACACTCGAATATCTGTCCTAAATGTTTCGGGTCTGCTTGTTAGGTTTGGGTTCATTTGTCACCTCTAGCATATTAGTTTGTAGAGAGGAAAGGTTTGTTGGAGATTATCTAGAACAGGCAGGGACAGATATTTGTATGGGCCAGGCCGGGCTACGGCTCACCCAGTTTTTTCGCTCAGTGGTGTAATTTTTTTGAAAAAATCAAAAAATAAAAAATTATATGTATTGAGTCCGACTCACTCCGGCCCATCCAAATTATTGTTCAAGATCCTCCTGACCACCCATATTATGTGTTCAAGATCCTCCACTGAAAACAGGATTACAGGAACCATCGGTTGCGGAATATATTCATTTGTTATGTAGATCAATGTATTGCAAGATAGGCACATAAAAACAAACCCTGGTATAAAACTGAAATGTAAACGATATAATGGAATACTATATATTCTGATGTTCATATTTGATACCTCTCCTGCAGCCACAGAAATAACATGAGGTGTAAAACCTTGCCCTGTGTTTCCTGAAAAACAGATAAAAGAAATGGAATATAGCCAACTGCCAATATATAATAATCTAGACAAAATTTTCAAAGATACAACTATATATGGTTTTCTATATTCATTACAATTGTAACCCATATTAGAAAGCCATAAGGTTGGAGAATTAAGTGTAGCTCATAATCAACAAGTCCAGCATCATAGTCATGGCAATGGGACCATAAGGCATACCCAGCCCAAAGTCCAGCATCATAGGGATAGCATATGGGACCATACCCGGCTTAATACCCATCTTAAAAATTACTTGTGATTATTACATAACTTATAAATATTCTAAGTTTCATATAACTTTATTGTAGAGAAAATTAGCAATATAAGTGCTAACAACTTGAGAATTAGTACATTAATAATATGGTTAAGGTAAACAAGTAATATAGTACGGATAAGCGTATATCTAATTCCATACCCTTAACCGAAGATGCTTAAAACTAAGCTAGTCTAGAGATCAATACTTGGGCTTGTGTTAGCTAGCATGAGGTCCTAAAGTTTTTCACAATCTTACAAAGGCCAGAGTGCATGTCAATAACAAGGTTAAAGATAACATCACATTCCCTTTTAATATACACCACGCAAAGATTATCCTTGCAATGATGATGCAACCTCTCCAATATTCAAGCATGATACAATAAAATATTACAACAAATAAACTTATTCAGATCACAACAACATATATAATAAGATGAAAGAGATATATACACACACCAAGAGCATACTTCTTGAAAGAAGTAGTAGATGAACCACTAACACCCAAAGACAACTCTTTTTTGCCAGGAGGGGTTAAGGGTGGGACAGAACTTGAAGGAGAAGTCGAAGACGATAGTCGTTTCGCAGCGGCTGCTTGCTCAGGGGTTCCATACTTTCTAGGCCTGCCTCGCTTCCTTCGGACACCGGTTTCTAAAGGAGAAGAGACAGCAGAAGGAGCTGAACTGTGAGGATATAGCAACTGAGATGGTCTAGGATCATTGGTGGTGTTTGGTAACATTCCATTGTTAATGGTTGAATGTGGTGGTTGTTGTTGGTGGTGGTGGTGTGGTTGTGGTTGTGGTGGCTGTGGGTGGTGGTGGTGATAGTAAGAGCCTAGACCAAGGTCATCAGGCTCCATTCAAATGGTGTTTGAGAAAATATAATTTATTTGAATATGAATATTAATAATTTGTATTGTATTCCAATATTTGAGGAATATGGATTGGGCTTTGAGTTGAGTTGGTGTTGGAGTTGTTCTTTTTGGATGAGGTTATGATCCTGTGCCGCATGATTCGTGGCGGGTGTGGAGAGTTGATTGAGTTTGACCCTCACATGGTTGACTCTTGGTGTACACAATGGTCAGAGTATTATAAAAGTCAAACTAATACTAATTTGTTTTGTGGTTCTAATTTATAAATTATTTAGAATATACTAATATTATTTCCTTTCTAATCTTAGTATATACACTACTTGATCATGAAGTATTTAATTAAAAAAAATATTAGTTAGTAGTTACACCTTCATGTATTTTTCATTTTAATCATGTGTGGTAAAGCTCCATCCATAATTGATTTTCGACATGTAACGTCATAGTTAACGGGGCTTCATATAAAAAGTATAGTGGTATATAGCCCTTGAAATAATTGCCCATTAATTAACTAATTTTTATAATACAAATATTTGATTGGTTGATAAAATGATTGTTTGAAGAGAATGTAGGGGTGACACCTTCACCAAAACGCCCAACCCCCCCCCCCCCAGGTTGTGTTCCCTGGCGCTTTGAGAGGGGCATAGCGTTCAGTACGCATGGTCTTATATTTATAAATAGACACCTATAAAGATTAATACTCCGTAGTATTTATTAAATCTTCATTATTTTTTAAAAATATGTAAAAAATCGGAATGAGATTGTGGAGATCGACAATGGTTTGGTATCGAGCCAATCTCTAACATTAATACAAGATTAAATTGTTTCCTTGACCCATGTAGATTGATTATTTATATATTTATTTCAATCTAAAAGGAAAATTTTGAACTAATGAACCAATTTCAACAATTATGCTGATTTTAACCTCTTAACATGATACTACAATATATGGTGCACTAAATATGCCCAAAATACCCTTTTGCAATCTACTTTTGCTTTAACCTCAAAATTTGCAACCGAGCCAATTCCAACTATTAACGATGTCACCGATCGATCTCAATTCTCAAATCTCAATGATTACAAAAAAAATATATATAAAAAATAACAAGAATGAAATACACAATGGTTTTAAATCTAACCACAGTTCTCTCCTCACATTTTATATACACCTCAGTTGCAATCCTAAACTTAACCCCGTTGACTTCACGTTGACTTTAACATTGTAATCCAACACTAAATTTACTTGATTCAAAAATTTATAACTAAAGAGTATAATCCCCTAAAACAGCATCCTTTATCAACTGGAGCTCTTGGATAACACTAGCAGTGTCCATTCTATACTGCGGCGATTCCATCGAACACGACACTCCTATTTCAAGCAACAAGCGCAAACATCTTTCATGATTCATGTACCCTCCTGTTGTTTCTTCCTTGTTTGTTGTCACTCCAATTTTTTCGTCGTCTTTTAGAAGTAACGCATCAACAATCCCCAATGCAACACCATCATCTATGGCTTTCTTTGCATAGTTGTGAAGGCTTAACTCTGCTCCAAACATGGAGTCAGTGGGTTTCTTACAAGTTATCATCTCCAACAATAATATTCCATAACTATACATATCTCCACTTCTTGACACTTTGCTCCCAACTCCATATTCTGCAATCATGTTAATATTATTTATATCAGAAAGTTTGTAAATCGGATAGTTAAGTGTTACTGAGTTACCACCACAACATAACAACAAACATGTTAAGAATATTAATCATCATAGTGTTTATGTAGTTATGAATTATGATGATTGACATATGTACAAAAATATACACCGGTGCATGTACGTTTTCAACATCAAATTCACATTATACAAAGGGAAAATCATCAAAATGACCATTTTGACTTATAAGTTTAACAAAATAGCCTTGACTTTTTATTTGAATTTACTTGTTTTTAGTTTTTTTAGAATGGCATCTTGTTATAAGTTAAGAATTTGTTTCGTCAACTAGAAGCTTCCACATGGGCCATTGTGTTTGTGCTGACGCCTCGTATTTTGATGTCGCAGTATAACCATCTGGCCCAGAAGAATGGATCTTTTGTGCCAGATTGAAATCTGGTTCGCCAAGGTACACTTGTCAAGCAACGATTGATTGCAAATTTCTAAAAGTCACTATTTAATCAAACTTATCGTCAAGATGGCCATTTTGATGATTTTTCCTTATTTATTCTAGGCTAGTTTTTAAGTTCTATTTGTATATCTATATTTGATTTCAAATAGGACATACCTGGTGCTGCATATCCAATTGTTCCTCTAACTCCAGCCGAGCTACTATTATGTCTATTTTGGTACTCCGATTGAAGAATCTTTGAAATCCCGAAATCTCCAACATGCGCAACCATATCATCATCAAGAAGAATATTGCTAGGCTTCAAATCACAATGAACAATGGTTTTTCCGGCACGAAGATGAAGATAATCAAGCGCGTAAGCCACATCCAACGCGATACTCACTCTCTGAACCAGACTGAGTTGAGGAAACTCAAACTCCAAATCATTTCGAGGATTATGCAACCACATATCTAAACTTCCATTAGGCATGAACTCGTAAACTATAGCTTTGAACTCATTACCTTGATAGTCAATACCGCTGCAACAAGTTATGACTTTAGTTAAGTTTCTATGCCGGGCATTTCGCAGCGCCTCACACTCGGCAATGAAGCTTTTGGAACCGCCTCGACGATGGAGATTCAGTACCTTGACAGCAACGATATTGTTCACACCATCTTTGCCAAGATACCCTTTATAAACCGACGAAAAGCTGCCTTCACCGATTAAGTTTTTGATCGAAAACCCATCTGTAGCTTTATGGAGTGTTTCAAAAGAAACCTGGATAAGGGACTCGCCAGAAACAGTCTCGGGTGGTTCATGATCCACATTCTTTTTCCGAAAACATACGAATAACATGACCATGGCTGCTACAAGAACCAGAGGCGAAAGTAACGAAATCACTAGTATAACCGCAAGACTTAACTTCTTTTTCTTATTATCAGATCTGCACTTAGGTAGTTTAAGTTCAGACACACCTCCACAAAGCCGATCGTTTCCAGCAACAGACACTGCACTTGCATTAGCAAACACTCCTTTACTCGACACCTCGCCATCAAAACCATTGAATGATATGTTCAGACTCTTTAAAGGAATCACTTCCAAATAACCCGGGATTTCACCAGTAAAGTTGTTATGAGACACATCAAGATTCTCAAGTGCCCGTAAAGATCCCAAAGATGCTGGAAAAGATCCAGAAAACATGTTGTTGCTTATGTTAAGATTCTGTAGGCTGCTGCAGCTGCCAAGGCTACTTGGAAGCTCACCCGACAATCGATTATTCGCAAGAATAATTTCGGTTAAGGTATCAAGGTTTCCTACCTCAACAGGAAGTGATCCGGATAATTGGTTGTTGCCCAAGTTAAGACTTATGGATAACGATGTAAGATCGAATAACTGGCTCGGTATGTCACCGGTCAGGTTATTTCCATCTAGACTTAAACTTATCAACCTTTTACACTTCCCTAAAGTTGATGGTATAGTACCATTAAACTGATTTAAACTCATGTATAGATTAATAATCAATGACAAGTTTTCTAAGGTATCAGGAATACTCCCAGAGAAAGAATTGTTGCTAAGATCTAGCCGCCGTAGATATCCAAGGTTGCCAATGGCGGACGGAAGGGTACCAGTTAGTTGATTACTAGACAAGTCTAGTAGAGTTAGACCCGAAAGGTTGCCAAACGTTGAAGATACACCACCCGTAAAATGATTTGATGCAATGCTTAGAAAATAAGTTGTGTTAGACAATTTACCAAAAGATTCGGGTAACAAACCGGTTAACTTATTATACCCGAGATCTAACACTCCTAACGATTGGCAAATCGATAAATCATCTATAAACTTCATTTCATCATCTACTCCGGTTCCAAAACTATTGGAACTTAGTGACAAGACATCAAGGCTACATGAATTCCTAGGAGTGATTATTAGTTTTCCTGATAAGTTGTTTCGGGCTACATCTAGGACTGCTAGTTGCGGTGAGCTTAGAACGGATGACGGGAGTGGGCCAGTTAATCGATTATCGGGTAAAGAGAGTACCTCAAGACGCGGCATCATTGATCCTAGGTTTGCGGGTAGTGTGCCCGTGAGTTGATTATTATCGAGAAATATTTGTTCTAACGACGAAAGGTTATAAAAAGAAGGTGGGATGGTACCAACAAGGTTGTTTCCTGGCAATGCGAGTCTTCTGAGACTAGTTAGCCGGTGGAATATGTCTGGGAATATTCCACCGAGCTGACAGTCCCCGAGGGAAAGTGCCTCGAGGACTGTTAGATTCCTGATGAACGTTGGAATCCCTCCTTGTAGAATGTTTCCATGCACGATGAGTATGTTTAGCTTGGATAACGAACCGATACCTGTCGGGATCGTTCCGACTAGATTATTGAAACCCAAGTGAAGAACTTGGAGATTGGAGCAGTTTGTTATGGCGGTCGGAATGTTTCCAGTGAAAGAGTTGTTATAAAGACGTAGTTCTTGTAACCTGAAGAGCCGGCCAATCTCCGGTGGGATTATACCCGAAAACGTGTTGTTTTGGAGCCGAATGCCTCGGAGAAAGCTTAAGTTTCCGATGGAAGGAGACAACGTGCCGGTTAAGCCACTGGACTCAAGGTCCAAGAGGGTGACTCTCGGGTGGCGGAGGCTGCACGTGACGCCTCGCCATTGGCAGAAATTAGTGTTGGATTCGTTCCATGAAGTTAGGATGCCTCGCGGGTCACTGATCATAGATTTGATGGCCAACAATGCCACACGGTCACCTGTGACGGTGGCATTGTTCTGGGCTGTCGTCGTGTTGGTGAGTGCTGAAAATAGTGCAACATGCACCAACACGACGAACATAAATGATGGAGAAAAAAGGAACCATTTGGTACCCATACTTAGGCTTTTGGTGGCTGTAGATCAAATGTGATTTTTTCTAATATTTTTGGGAACTATATAATAATATATATAAACTTGGGTGTGACTGTAACATGTGACCAAGTCAAAACTTTGTGTTCAACTTGCATATTGAATCTGATTGCATTCCTGTTTCAACCATTAACTTATTATCTGGCTTGGGATAATAAAATGGCAAAACTTTAATTGATCATTAAATAACTAATAAAAAATGAAATGCGACAAATATATGTATTTAAAGTTAAAATATTATTTTAGGAAAGATACTGTATATATTTAGAAAATTAAACCGTTGACTTTTGGCATGTGAACGAGCCTGTTTCTTACGTCAACCTTGATGTTGACCATTAGTAGTAACCTGTGAGTTCGTTCATCTGATCCAAAGTCCAAATACGAACCCAAAAGTCATTATTTAACTTTTGAAACTGAGGATTAAAGTTGAATAATAAATTGGGTATTAAGTTTTTGTCCAAGTTGTTTTGAGCAAGGAAAGGATGATGAGATGATCCTTTAGACGCGCAAATATGCTCTCAGCATCTCCTCTACTTACGAAAACCCACTGCAAACTACCCCACGTGCCCCTTCCACCATCGCTTGATTTTTTCCTTTATCTTGAATAAATAATTTACTTTGTTTCTATTAGATTAGAGAGCACTAGTTAATTATTATTATTATTATATGATTAAAATAACTTTCATGTAAAGTCATTAGACTATCTGTAATGGGGGCGTGGGTTGGGCGATTTTGGGCGAGAAGTAGGGGGAACACCGCCCCCGCCGATATGTGGGCGAAAAGCCGAAAAGGGGCGGGGGCGGGGGCGGGGTTATATTGTCGCCGGCTTGGTTTGAAGAATATTAATATTTTATTAATGTGTTATATATATATATATATATATATATATATATATATATATATAATTATATTACTATTGTAGCCCATACACCATTACACCCTAAAAACAAATTCTCACCTCTTACTGACTGGACGTCACACGATGCAAAACGCCCCAGTTTATTTAAAACGATGTGGTTCGCATAGCCTTAGCATCTACAAATTATGACGCGATATACTTTCTATTTTCTAATATTTATTCATACCATAAATTCAAATTATAGGCAATATTATATGTTTAAATATACTAGCATAAAAGTTTAAGTCAGATTAAATTATATTTAAATTAAACTAATAATCGGACTTGAGAAAGAATGAAGTAAGACATGTATAAATCTGTAACCAAACTCAAAACATGTAATACAGACATAACAGACAATTTGTTTAAAAGAAAAAAAATTAAGAACATGACTATTTTTTAAAATTAATACAGTAATACTTTTATAGCTATATCAGAATAAATTCGCTTATGGAGACATGAGATACAAAACTAAGCAAATCACGTATTAAAACGGCTAACTCACTAATCCTACTTCTATATTCCTACTTTTAACCACTTGAAAGTAGTGGCGAAGCTTGGACACAAATGTCGGGGGGGAGGGGGGGGGGGGGGGGGCAGACTCAAAATGTATTATGAAAATCATAAACGCAGGGGGCTGGGCTCAAACCTTTGGCCGAAAACAGGTAAAATTACACTACGTATAAAAATTTTCAGTCGAAAAACAACTAAATTTACACTGGTGCGCGAAAAAACATCCTTCTCCCCTGCTTGAAAGGAACGTCTATATTTATACACCTTAATATATAACTAGGCTACAAACCATTTTGTCACTTAAGCATTGTGATGCACGAGTGACGAGTTGCAGGTAATATATTTCACAAGATGATATTCGGTGGGATAGAGACCCTTGGATTTTATAGTGGATAAAGGTATGCTGATCTGTTACGCGTCTTTTATCAATTCACGGGTTTTATAATTATTTAATAGAATATTATAGTATTGATTGTTGGAGACTGAGTATTTAAAATTTTAATATCAGTTGTCATGTATATATTTTAATTGTATACACACAAACCAGTGTGCAATCCGTGATTACGTTTGCCAAGTATAGTTTTCTATCTTTTTTTCTTATTTAATTAATCATCCTAATTATCAATACTTTGACATATTAAATATTTTCTTCTTACTTTATTTAATAGCATCTTTTGAAAATGAACAACCATACAAAAGTCATCATATATCTAGTTAACTTGGTGAGTTTTGCGGTTTAATTGATAAAATCTGGAAAGGCCATTCACACCTCTAGTTGCATTAAGCATCAAAATAGTGTTGAAAGCCATTTCTTTGGATAGTATTTGTTGTCAATCTATATATTTCTCAAGGATATATGTTAATGAACTATAAATCAAAATCTACTGTTTATTAGACTTGGTATAATGTCAGGACGAGACAGGTCGGTTGTGACGGAATGAGTCTGGATCAGAATAGGTCATTTAAAAAATGGTAAACGAACAGTAGCAAAAACAACACTAAAGTCCTTATTAATTTGATCAGCTACTAACATAGCCACCAAAAAACATAACATAATTTTTTTAAACATAACAAATACTTGATATTTAAAGTTCAACTCAGTCCAAATGATACTAAAGAAAAAAAAAACATTTGTTTTGACTTTTTATCATTTGAAAAGAGTTTTACATGTTAAAAACATAGGGTGTTTGATTAAGACTTCTTGAGAAATTTGTTCAAAATTGAATAACCATGCAACCAACTTTAATTTATATTTAATTAATATATTTCTAATACTAATATTTTTGTCTCTTTTCATATCAGAGTGATCAGTTTAGGTTAGTTTTTAGTTTAACAAACTATTTGATCAATACTTGTAATAAAAAGGAAATACCCGTACCAAAGACTCCCGCAAATGCAAGTTCATTTGGATCTCGAGCCAATTCTGGTCTGGTGTACACATCCTTACCTTACATTTATTTATAATACTCCCTAGCTGATTGGTTGAAATATATATATACACACATTAACTAAAGCATTGATTTGCAGTCAAATCTTATAAATCAACCTTGAATTGAATTGCTTTACAAAGTTGACAACGAGGCTATGGTATGATGTATCTTTGAAAAACGGCCCATGAGAACGACGGGCTTACGAAAACGAACATGAATTATTATTTATTAATTAGAATACACTATTTTAATCGAAGATGTTTTCAATTATATATAGAAGAAAAATAATTGATTATTAGTGTTTAATAATAGATGGATGATTTAGCATACACCCACATAACATGTATCCAAATATGATATTACAGAAGCTTGTTTTTATAATAATACCAATCATATGTCCGTATGTCACATTGATATTGATATAGACTATAAAGTCAGTATAAAAAAATTAATTTTAGAGTTAGAAGAGCTTTAAAGAAAATAAAATATTTCATCTTTTCAAACTTGTAAAGTTACATGTATTGTTGATATTTAAATTTATAGAATTTATATTGGTCACTCAACGGTCACGCTTTTCATTTATAATACTAGCATAAGTTAAGAATTTTGTTAAAGTTTTTTTTAATACCAATTTACAGCGTCTCTCGACGCAAAGCACACCTGACAACCACCACAATATTCATACTTGACTTTTTGACCTCAGAGTGTTGTGTTAAAAACATATACCCTCCAGGTCTTATGTAATTCCTTGTTTCCACTAGTTTCCTACCATAATCTCTTGACGTTTATATAAAGAGAGGGGAGGGGGGGGGGGGGTTTGCATTTAGTGACATTTGCATTGGTGGTCGAGGCAAAGCTTGATAAAATGGACAAATGCATTGGTGGTCACAATTTTTTTTAATATAAAAAAGGTGTGTTGACCCAACCACAACTGGAAATGTCTTACAAGTAATTACATCAAACGGCATACAACATTAGAGTTTTGTGCTTACTTGATTGCTCATGGGTTGAATTGTTAATTTCGAACTTTGAGGGCTGCAGTGAAGCTCAGTGGATAATGAAGGGATCTTCCAACATAAGCTGTATTTTTCCTATTTTTGTTGGTTAGCAGGGTATTGAGAAGGGTTCTCATGGTTTAAAGAAGGGATGTGATCCTCCCACACCATCCCCACATGCCTATACGGCTCGTATAGGCCTATACGGCCGTATAGGGTACACATGCCTGACAAGGGGACAAAAAAACAGCTTTTTGTAGCGTATACGACCGTATAGGCATTAAATGTCTCGTATTGCGTTTAGACAAAACCATAAAAGCTATACGGTCGTATAGGGCTATACGACCGTATAAAAAACATTTGCAGAAACATTCAGACTAACTTAATCGCTGCCGGAAAATGATTTAAAAAAACCCTCAAATTTTGGGGTGCATTTTTATTTTAATGTATGTTGACTAGATGTTAAAAAAACCTCAAATTTTTATTATATGTAAGCAACAAATATGCCTAGACAGTCTTGAGCTTTTGACGAGCTAAGCTTGAGCTCACATTTAAACCCGTTAAGATAAATGAACCAAATACGACCCGTATAAATCACATATATTGTATATATGGTCATCATTTTTTTAAAAAAATGTCTATAAACGAGCCAAATACGACTCGTATAAATCACATATATTGTATATATAGTCATCATTTTTTTAAAAAAAAGTGTCTATACGGCCGTATAGGCCTATACGAGGCACAATAAACGATGGCAGACAACCTCTGACACTATTCAGGTCATATACGATCGTATAGCCCTATACGAGCCGTATAGGACAAAAATTGGTCTATGAAGATCCAGGGTGGTGTGGGAGGATCCTTTGCCTTACAGAAACATTCTGCCTTATGGTAGAAAAGTAGATAAAACAACTAGAAAGTCAACTCAAACTTCAGTTACTGTTAAGTGAACCGAAAGAGATGCAATACTTGCAGCACTGAGCGAAACAAAGAAGGTTGACCATCTTTATCAACAAAACAAGACGTTATTCCATTTCGACCAAAAGTAAGGTTTAACGTTTTAAAGAGCACTACAACATACATCATCTATAATAAGGAATGAAGTAATATAGATGGTTTTCTGCCAAAAAGCAAGTCTTGTGAATGACCACAAGTATTATACCTAAAGCTGTAAACATTAACCACCTAATTGCCTGTACAAAATCTTTTTATCTTAACTAACTCCTGTCCCAGGCCATGACCAAAAATAAGGTAACACCAGCCCCATACAACCTTAAACAAAAAGCTCATGTAACAGTTCCAACTGTCCGGCCACCTATTACATACTTCCATCAGCAAATGGACAAAAAAGTGACACGGGACGGTGGTTTGCATTAAATGCAACTGGTTCGAGTCGGCTGCCTTACTAGAGTAATATATCTACTCGACTGACTAGAATGTTTTTACCTGAAGCATAAATAAACCAACTCAAATTACCATTACTAATGTGGGGTCAATAAACTAAATACATAAATTAACAAAGCGTACCTTTTTCAAAGTCACCCTTTTGTCAAATTAGGAGCGATTAAGAAATCCAGTTTAACCAACCACAGTGCAACTGCAGATGACGTTTGGGGCATGGATGCAAAGCTTGAAATAATATTATCCAAATCATAACCAACCCCAAGATCTGTGTCACTTTCATACATCCATCCTTTATTGATGGAACCAACAAAATCAGAAAGAACCTAACATACAACAAAAAGAAAATATATAACATCAGTTGGCTACTTAGGTTTAAAACATTTATGTGTGTCAGACTGCAATAACAAAGTACCTGTAGCAACTGCACCAGAGTGGAGGTACGTCTTAACCGCTTAACCCATATGTTATGTGCAGATTTTGTCCAAGCACCCAACATTGCACCATCAGGCATAGATGACTGCATATACAGAGTTAAAAAGATGGAAACACTAGACAAATAACTTAATTAAATAAGTATCCGACTTACCTCAAGTGTGTATGCTGCAGCTTTAAGTGACTGTAACTGTGATGAAAAGACTTTATACTTTGGAAACATATCGGGAGCTGAGTCGTCCTTACAGGTGGCAGCATGAATGGTGTATCGTTCTTCTAAATCAAAATCAAGCTCAAATGTTGTATGACAAATTCTACAATGTTTCTCATCTCTCCAGTATAAATCATGACAAGTCACACATCTAGCAAGTGAATCAAGAAAAGACTTCTTCCCGTGTTTAGCTGAATTTAAGGCAGAACAAAATGAGCTCCATAACCATGCATCAAACTGTTGAAGACGACACCATTTCTGTTTATTCTGCTCTCTGTTTCCAATTGGAGTAGAAACAGCACTGGTAGAAGCCAGATTATCGTGTTGAATGTGATGTAGTCCCAGTAAGTTGTCTACATCAGACACAGCGGATGAGCACTCATCTCGAGAAATACTCCTTTCAGATTCACCTGAAACAGCCGGCTGACCAGCTGTAACATTATTATGCATATTGGACATAGCTTCACAAAGAGCAGCCTCGTGTTTTTTCAAAGATGAAAGAAGATGACACTCTCTTCTACCCCTTTGATCCAAAGCTGATATTAAGTTGGCTAAATCCTGTAAATATAAACAAACTCGAAATCAATATGCATTATCTTAAAATACAGAAAACCAATTTAATCCCTAGATTACATTACCTGTTCAGTTTCAATAACTTCCCAGTGACCATCTTCAGATGATTCAAAATAAATCCTCTTGTGGCCAGGATCACACATGTTACACGGGCCTAAGAAAATCCAGTATCGGTTATACCTACGATCTGATCCCAAAAAGATTGATTGCATGTGATGTAAATCATTTACAACTTTGATTTCTGCTGCACATTCCCCAGTGGAATTACTTTTATCTTGGATTATTGACATGATTCCTGAAGAATCAACAGGTTGCGTGTCTTGTACTGTATCTGACTCACAGCTACTAATAAGCCGACTGTACTCAATCTCAAGTTGCTTTGCGGTTGATCTCTTTACTTTAGCTCCAGAACCAATATGATGAACATTAGGAACAGAGCTTGATGCAGGTTCCTGAAAGATTTTTACATTTACCAACGTGAGACAAATAAACATAAAAGCTTTAAAGGCTAATATTAGTTGAGTTACCTCCATTCTAATACTAGAACCAGCTCTAAGTAGATCAACCAAAGCCAATAGAGCATTCAACTTCTCTTCAATATTCAGATCTGAATATTCACCTTCCATCAGTCCCAATAACCATATTTCTCCAGAATAGCTCTCATCAATTTCAGAAATTACAGGTAACTTATTATCCTTGTTTTTTGCAGGATTCTTTTGTCCATCTTTATCTTTAATATCCTTGGGATCATCATCAACACTACCATAATCTTCAAGATCAGATTCATCATCGTCAGAATTCTTAGTGATGGAGTTAATGCGGAGACGGTACTTTGAAGAAGATATTTTCTCAAATAAAGTAATATCACTTGATAGCATTGAGCTTATTAGTTTTTCTACTTTATCAGTTTCAGTTTCAGTTGCAAGTTTCAATCCAACAATCTTCATGAAGAAATATGAAATTGTCAGATAAAATATTCAATGATAATTGTTATCTTTCCTTTGATAGACGTCAAAGTTACTTACTGATGAATGTGTAGCCAGTTCAGATATTTTCATACCGTTATTCCCTTGCAATGATAATATATTGAATAATCCGCCCTTAAGAGTACCTGGGCTTAAGCCATAATTAGCCATCAGAGTAGCTTCCTGTGATTCAAATAAAATAAATTGGTATATAATAGACAATTTTATAGATGTAACCATAATTTTGTGATTCTTTTTTACCTTGGTGGGAGGTTCCTTAGGTGATGTGTCACGTTTAGAACCGAATCCAGCTGCAACCAACACCTGGCGTAATATCTCTATCCATGTTAGAGAATTCAATGATTTCTTCCACAGTTTTAGGACAGATTCTTCATTTTCAACCTGCCAACAGAGATTTTAAAAACTAACAATTTACCATTTAAACATATTAAAAGGTAAAAATCACTAATACTTACTGATTGAAGCAACCCACGATACTTCCAGCTCTTGCAGATATGAGACACAAATCCACTATCCAGTTCCTTCTCAACACCCGTGAGAAGCAGTTTCAAAAGGGATATATTAAGTTTCCCGAGTAATAAGGAATCCTGAAAAATAATAAGCAGAAACAAATAAAAATCATTGCTTCAAAGCAAAAGTCATTTAGTTAATATAATGACTAACTGAACCTGGGGAGTTTACAACAGAATATAATTTCTAACATATGCACACTTGGATTGAAAATAATCACTAACCTTGTCAACAAATGATTGTGCGAGCTCATCAAGTGTGAAAGACTGGACACCGATTATTACAGCATAAGTGCTTACAAAGTGAAATATCTGTAAACAAGAGTCAGAAAACTATTTAATATCCATAAAATTCTGACGGTATTAGTATTGCATCGAAGATTAAAATAAAAATAAACTTCGTAACTCATAAACAGATAACGAAGAAATATGGTTAAAAATAAGGCACTAATGAGACAGAGTTACAAAACCAGCACTCTACAAGTTAAAAAAGGTCAACAATCAACGTGTCAATGTGGGTAAGAACTCACCAACTGATTTTATACATGTAACAAGCAGTATGAATAAAATTAGGACATTTGTATGAGATATCCAAGATTTGCTGGTACTTGATTACTGAATTTACTCACTTAGTCACTTCTAATTTATCTATTGTCGCATTGCTTACAGACCTAGAAATGGTTAAATAAGTACCTTAAAAAGCTTTCTGACAAGTTGTGAAGAATTCCACGGTTGCATATGCAAGGGTTGCTTCATTCTGACAGAGTTTGGGGGAAACTTTGACAGCAAATCTACAACAAATTATAAATCAAGTGTTCACTTAGGAATGTTTCATCAAGCACAAATGTCTATTTTATATCTCGTAACTTTAAGCATTGCTTTAAATGCAAAAAAAAAACACATCTGACTGAACTTTACCTTTGCAAAGGGAGCAACCCCGCAACCCATTGGCCGCACAATGAGCACAACGTGTCAGTGGATTTGATGTTTCTTGCAGTTCTCTTAGTTCCAGCTCCTCATCATCTGCTAGCATTGCATATTGACTTTGGTCTTCTTCACTTTTTCCTCCCACCAAAGCAATTTCACAAATCTCCTTCTGTGGTTGCTTTTCCATATCAACTTGTTCACGTCTCACCTTCAAAATTTGACAGGCAAACAACAATTCAACAACAATTGCAAACCCATGTAGCAAATACTTTCATATATATTAATATTACCACTTTACTTCTAGTTAAAGATTTCTTCTCTTGTACTTTATTCACTGACTTCCTCTGCATATGAACCACCGTGAGTAATCACACTAGTTGGTGTTAACAAAGATGAAAAGATCAAGAGAAAATAAACCTTCACCGGTTGTTGTCTCCTAGGCTTCTTTTTCTCTTTAATAGGTGGTTTTTGTGATGTAGAAGGTGGAAACTGAGAACAAGCTCCATGGTCATTGTCAACACATGTTGGGAGGTTTACAGCACCAAAATTTGTTAGACGTTGAATTGTCATCAGACCTTTTCCAATACCATGTTTCTTGACTGAATTACCCTCCTTGTTTGTAAGCCTCTGCACTGTCATCAAACCTTGTCCCATACCATGTTTAGATGAAGCACTGTCCGGAGGGGTGATTTGGTCTTCAACATCAGTAGACTTGGAAGTCTGTATAATAAAAAAATAGCATCATTGGGTCATAACTACAACAGAAAATATGGTTAGAAAAATTTCACACCAACTAAACAAAAGACTTCTACTCTCTGTACCTTTTGCCTTTTAAGTGCTCTTTGTTTTTCTTGGCAAGCACGATGAGATATCACTGAACCTATTGAGAAGAAATAGACGATTACACAAATATATATATGAAAAAAATTTGGGAACACAAAGCACAATCCCTAATCTTACCTTTTTCTCTACCAGATATCAATTATACTTTTGTAACTTCATCATATCTAATAATGCTTCTTTTAGCAAAAAGAGAAAAAAACAAGTTTTAATATAACTTCATGGCCACATCCAAACAAAATTCATATAAATACCCATGTGCATTTACTTCTACTTTACCAATCAGGTTATTCTGTGTTGTGTTTCAAATAGCATCTGGTTATGATAAAAATAGTAAAAATAATCACAATCTTCTTGTCTACATCAGAATATGAAGTAAATCCATCTTCACCTATATTCATGTCCTACAAGCATTTCTCACTTCACACACACATTTTATCTTAATAAAGCAAAAGTTTGAGTATCCAAAAGACTGATTAACATATAGTTAAAACTAAAAGTTAAATCATATCACTTAATCATAAAAATCATATAAATACACACCCACGTGCATTTCTTTCTACTTTACCATGTTTACCGCTCATCAGGCTATTCTGTGTTGTGTTTCAAATAGCATCAGGTCATGACAAAAATAGTAATAATAACCATAATCTTCTTGCTTACATCAGAATATAAAGTAAATCCATCTTCACCTATATTCATATCCTACAAACTTTTTTTCATTTCTCTCACACACATTTCCTCCCAATAAAGCAAAAGTTAGAGTGTCCAAAAAACCAGTTAACTTATAGTCAAAATTAAAAGTTGAGTCATATCACTTCATCTTAGTTTGAGTGTCCAAAAGTTGAATCACAACATTGACCAGAGCTACAAAATATATCACTCATTCATAACTGTACTAACTCCTAAAAATATCTAGGTTAATTTATTCATGAGTGATTAACTTATACTAACTCAAAATATCAATAAACTAACATCCTAATTATCTCTTCAAATAATCACATCCTTCAATCATCCACACACATATATATCATTCATAGCTTTATTAATTCCTAAAAATATCCAGGAATTTATTCATGAGTGATTAACTTACACTAACTCAAAATAAAATAGTATAACGCGTTTACGGCGATCACAACATCCATAAAATCAATAACTGCAAACAAACTTAACATCCTAATTATCTCTACACACAAATTCAATTCACAAAACATTAATAATAATAATAATAATTACCTTTAACATTACATAACCGGAAAGCGTGAGTCGGAAGCTCATCAAACTCAACGCCGATAGAAGGCCCGTCTTTCCGGAACACTTTGCTCAAAATATACTGCGGCGGTAACAAATCATCCTGTATCCGTAAACCTAATTTCGAATTCAGCGGCTGTTTTCTCTTCTTGTTAGAATTGGCGGCAACCTTATTATTAATAGTAATACTCTTCTTCTTCTTCTGGTTGCATTTCTTCTGCTTACCGCGAGCAGCTTGCTTGTTCGACATCCTCAACGAATTAAGGCTAATTCGTTAGTGACGTCATGGAATTCATGGTGATTGGTGTATTAGTGAAGCAGAGTGTGATGGAAATGAACGAGGCGTAAGAGGTTTCCAGAGTAGGGTTAAGGGTTTTGGGTTTTGTGGTGATATTATTTTCATTTTTTTATTCTTTTTTTTTTACTTCATTTTTTTAGATTAAAAATCAGGGTTTTAGATTTTTTATTTTTTGAAGGATACTTTGGTAAGTTATAAATATAGCCCCTAGACTTTGTTCAACTTTCAGTTTAGCTCAAAACTCTGGTTATTTACTTATTTATTTATGACCCAACAGATTTTTATTTTCGTGCTTTTAGCATTGGAGCTTATAACTTATGGTTTTGAAGAAACACGGGTTCAACTTTGAGTTTGGACGATTATTTCTATAGGAGGGGGTGTGTCATGCCGCGTCAATGAATTCGATCAATAATCGGAGAATCTGTAAAACTAACAACGTTGTTAGGCTCGTTACACGAAGGGGTTTTGTGGTTATATTATTTTGATTTATTTTTCTTTTAGGAGATTAAATATCAGGGTTTTAGATTTTTATTTTTTATCTTTTTTGAAAGATATTTTGTACCCTCGGTTAATTGAAATTAACTGAACCGAACCATTCATACTTTCATATATTTCTAGCTTTTATACCATCATTTCATATATTTCATGTTTTATACCTTCATTTCATGTATTTATCCATCTACTTCATAGACCTTTATTTCATGTTTTTTTGCCAATCTCGAATAAAACTAAACCAAACCATTCATACTTTCATATATTTATAACTTTATATCTCTATTTAATGTAATTATATCTTTACTTCATGTACTTATATTTAAATATAATGTATTTCTAAGCAAAAAAATCTTAGTCCAAGTTATGTTTTGATTATTAACCAAAATTAATTGAACCAAACCGAAAAATGAACAAAGTGAACCAATTAATCGAAAAATGGTTGGGTAATAAATTTGATTAACCAATAACTTTGGTTTCAGTTTAGGCTAACAATTCTGAGGCGCGCACACCCTAGCTTGTTATCATCTTAATCAATAAAAAGAATATTAATAACCCAATAGATTTCATTTTCATATTGTTTGGATTGGAGCCTATACCTTTGGAACTAACATTGGAATTCAACCGTAGTTACAATTAGACCATCCACAGTGATTCTTTGTTGCGGCGTTTTGGCCCCGAAACGCCAGGGGCACACCCCCTCCCCCAGGCGTTTTGGGCTGTTGTTTTGGATGGAGCGTTTTCTACAAAACGCGAAGGTGTACGAATTTTGATAAAATCGTGTGTGGTGAGGGGAGAGATAGAGGAATATACGTAAATACTGTATGAGAGTTGTGTCGTTTTGCCCACGACGCTACTTTTTACAAAACTCTATGTTGCTGACGGGGATGACACATGACGCAAAATGTCCAAGAATGAGGCGTTTTGACTACACATGGTCTTAGATTATCGGTCATGTCATATAGGCCCGAATTGGACATCCAATTGCTTCGATTTGAATTATCCGGAGAATGTCTTATATAGATATGCAATATATCAAATATTGGATATCTATACAAGACATTCTTCAGATAATTCAAATCGAAGTAATTGGTTGTCCGATTCGGGCCTATATGACATGACCGATCAATAGAAAGACTCCAACCTGGTTGAGGAAGAGTTACGGATACGTAAAACAAAAAAAATACGTGGTATAGATATTGGTTTATCATCTGGTGTCCACATGGCATAATGATGAATTGAGAACACTATTTGTGGTTGGTGAATTGGTAAAGGTTTTTGGGAATTCCCCCCAACCATTCCACCATTTTTCATCCCTTTTTATTTTTATAATAATTATGTATATTAATAATCGTTGGTTAGTAATTTGTATTTGTTAATTTAAAAAAAACAAAACTAACTACATAGATTTGTATAATAAAAAATTCTAAATATCTCGGTATAAACTTTAACAAAAACGATTTTTTTTTACATAAAATATATATCGGTCTCTTGACACATAATTGAACCGGTAAATATGGTTAAATATATTTATATTTTTCAAACTACCCGGCAACATTGAAGACTCAATTTTATTTTTTTTCAGTTTTATGTTTATACATATTTATAAAATAATGTTTTCAATTTAATTAATTGGTAACGTTTTATGTAGTATGAAATTTAGTTATATTAAAATTTAATTTCATTTTAGATATATCAGTTGTATTATTTGAAAAGGAAAGGAATTGGTGAATTAAGGAGTATTTTCTTGATATTGTGAAGGAAAGTGGAAAGAAGTAGTGTAATATAACGCTAACGTGACACCGTAGATAAATTACTGACTTGTGGTCCATAACATATATTCTTAGATGCGAGAAAGTTTACTTGTCCACCTGGACCATAATTGCATAAGAAATATGGTTAGGGGGGTAAATCTCAATTGGGTTATATTTGGTTGTTCATGCTTATTCTAAAGCGTGATTCTTGTAGGATCATGTTCGTTATTTACTTAAAGGAAACTCATGTTCAATGTTGTCTAGAAAAGCTGGGATGAGGTGTTTATGTGAGGTTTAACATAACAATTACCAACTACTAAGATTTTTTTTATTGCAATCTTTAACTTTCTTGTATTGTATCTTGAATGCTTACTAGTTGGTTTGGCAATTGCCTTTTTAAAGCTTATTGTCATGGCAAGAAGGTACGTTGACTATTTTGGTAAATATGTTTACGTGATTTTAAATTAGGAGGGCATCTCCTAACACACTACAAAAGGCGGAAACCCCTCAAAAATTTAAAAGAACGGACATGTTTGAGATGTGATACATCTTTTGTCGAACTCGATCAACCTAGAATTTGCATGAGCAATTGTTGATGATAAATACCATAAATACTAGCCCAAGACATTGAATACCGTTGAGATAGTCATAGAGTCTAACTATAGTTGCATAAGAGAAATGGAAGCTACCATTTCATTGAGAGATAGATTGAGATAACGTGCTTTAGAGTTTACTTTTAGTATCAGTGAACGAGTATCGATTCGTATAAAAGTTAGACGTATGCCCCAAGTGTTGAAGCACTAATATGCACACACGATTAGATCCAAAAATAAAGAAAATTATTAACTGTTAACAACGTTTAGATAAGTATGACGACCAAACAAAAAGGCTAATTCACTAACACATGCTCGTTTTTTTTAATAAATATTTCTAAAAATATACAATCAAATTAAAATTAAAAAACAAAACCCGAGACAAGTTTAGATTGTGGTTACAGGTCAAGACCGTCAATTATCAACAATAAATGCATGTTTGTTTTTTTTTAAATATGTTTTATTTGAGTCTTCTACTCGTTTATGTTTATTCATTTCAATTATTGCATTTTAGAAACTACAGGATTATTACAATAGTTGATTTTAACTTATAACATCCAACAATAATCATTACTACTTTGGTGGAGTGTTAAGGTGGTTTAGATGTATAATATGATAGATGTCAATGATTCAATCATGTAGTATATGACATTTAATTTCATTTCATGGTAGAAACATAGCTATTACATTAACATAGCAGGTAGGTGGGCAACAAGCTTCGTCGCCACCCCTTTCTGAATTGCAAACCCTAATCTGCTAAAGACATATCACTACCCCTTTGGAGTCGACACATTGCTTTGCACAACCCGTTGGACCCTGGTTAAGAAACGGATAGCTTCCGGTGCTAAGAAGCCAAAGGTATCAAAAGCCAGAGGGACAAAAACATGTTGGTTCTCTTCGCAGGCTTTAGCATGTTTCTCCACCTTCTTCGTTTCAGCCCTTTTCATTGCTTGCCCAGCTACAAACCCATTATGATTATATTATACTTCTCTTACAAAGTTACAATGTTACCACATTAGGCCAAGCGGCCAACAATTGATTTAATAACTGATCACACATTTACTGATTTACACTCGACATTTTTACAACATTGGGCCAATAATGAATTAATTTCTTTCAGCCCAATATTATATCAACTTCATATTCTTGCAGCTCACTAGCTAGCCCAATTATACCAGCTGTTTGGCCCAATTAAGGTAAAGACCCTACGCAACCAAAGTAGAGGTGCAAATAACGCTATCGCTCTGTGGTCTTGTGTGAACTCCTTTCCGCCCATTATTGATCTTCACTCTAAGTGAGCAAGTCAAAGCAGTTGAGGTGATAGCAATAGTAAGCAGGGAAGCAGAAGCAAAAGGTCTTCAAAGAACTTTTGTGTAATAAAGCTTCTTGGTGAGTCAGAGGATCCATAGTACCTGCAGCCTCCCGGACTTCATCTTCATCATTTTTTAAAGCGAGGGCCATTTTTAGTCAAATAGTGAAGGATATTCGATTAGTAATGAAAAAAGGGGCGGAGGGGACGCCAATAATTTCTCTAAGACTAAGGACCAGACGATACCGGGATCGGAACTCATTTCCCTCAGTCTTTTACGTTGCTGTCCCCCTTCTCAGATTCCGTGGCACAGACACCTTTCCTGATATCCATTAATAACCAAACCGGTTATCGGTCAGTGCGGTCAAAACTGGTTAGTTAAATACCTGCTTTTGGCTAGTAACCGGTTTTAACATGTCTAGTAGCCTAACCTATGATACATATTAAGTTAATAAATCACGACTAAGCACTAACTACATACATCATCTCATCTGTAAAAATAGTCGGCCACTTTCAAGCAACTCAAGTGCCATCTCCTTTGCTTGGTCTATTGATATAGTCGATTTAGGAGAAGTTTACATGACCAATGTTGGCTTTGTATTTAACCACTGGTTATACTATTCCTCTTGTTTTTTTCAAATAAATCACAAGCGAATGAATTGTACTAAATCAGTGTTTGAGAACTTTGTCAGTTTGGGGATTTTGGTGGGGTTTTTTTTTTTTTTCTTTTTTTTTTGGGGGGGGGGGGGGGGGGGGTAGGGTAAGGACAACATCATCAGTCGATGGTTGTTCAAATGATTTTGGCAGCCAAGCTTTATTGTATTAAAAAGAAAAATAAACATTATGATATGAGAAATAAATGACTAGACCAATTATTTAAGGACCCACTCAGTTATTTTAATAATGGAGATACAACAACATTTCGAACGATGGAAGAAAGTGTTCATTGATTGGCGCCCACTAGGGAACACCGCCCTCAGAACGCTATGGGTTGTTTTGGGGTGGGGGCACTTCCCATAAAACGTCAGATGGGAGGAAGAATGTGTTCATTTGATGGGTTGGTATTACTTGTTTTATTTTTAATACAAATAATAATTAGATAATGATTGGAATGAGCTCCATCAATTACATCATTTTGTCGTCACATGGCGCGAAATGTCCTTGTATGAGCTTCATCAACTACACATGGTGAGGGTAGAGTCAATTTACTTCTCATATCAAACCTTTTTAACAAACGTCATTTTTAATTTTTAGCAGGCATCCATGTGGACGAAAAATGTGTGATGATCGTCTAATCAAAATGTTTAAAATCCGTATTTTCAGCTACCTAGAGACAAAAGGTGAAATTTTGACGTAATACAAGGACAGTTTGTGTAATTTTCTCTAAAATATATAATTGTAAAACAATCACTATTGTATACTCAGTTAGTTATCCCTCTTTAGTTAATGTCCTCACTATTTACATGGAAATGATGTGATACCACTTTTTAATTAACCAACCTCCTCCATAATACGTATTCTCATAAAAACAAGAAAATGGTATTAAAGTTAGTCTT
Source organism: Bidens hawaiensis (assembly GCF_021521415.1). Classification (NCBI taxonomy): domain Eukaryota; kingdom Viridiplantae; phylum Streptophyta; class Magnoliopsida; order Asterales; family Asteraceae; genus Bidens; species Bidens hawaiensis. The sequence continues at coordinate 4,462 of NW_027492701.1, read as the reverse complement.
GTATTACAAGTTTGTCAAGATTGGATTATGTTTAGGTTTCACACTTGTGCTCTATTTGTAGTCTTTATTGTCCAGGTTTATATGAAAAACAATTTATTTGAATGCATATACATATAGGTCAAAATCTATTATTATAACTACCTATATTTGAATGGAACAATTTATTTGAATAATATAAGAAAAATTTATATGGCTTAGGACATCCAGGCTCTCGGCAAGTTTGACACATTATTGCTTAATCCTTTTGTCATTCGTTGATAGTTGAATTTATGCTTTATGGAAGTTTGAATACATATGCATTATTCAAGTATCGATACATTGTCATTGATGCTATCAAAACAAAATAAAAGTACTTTTACGTGTAAAACTACGAAAACTATAAAATACATTTATATATGAGACGTGTAGGGATAACCCTCCACATAGAGGCGTTATAGGATACGTGATAGATGCGTCATAAAGAGGGCTTTATACAAAAGATGATATATTGGTATAAGAACATGCATTTTCATCACTACCTTTAACTATAAACCTATAATTACATTAAAAATTATTACATTCTTTCTATTCTTTTCAATTAAATAATAATATTTGTAGAGTGAACATGAACTTTTTTCAAATATACAAAAATCACTACATTTTATTGCTGATTCACTTAGATTAATACCCTAAACCACTCTCTACATCATAAAACCTCACTTGCATATTATGGAAGCCCCATAACCCTCTTTTAATCATTAGACAATTATTTTTTTCTCTTTCTCTCACACACAAACACAAACTAGGGTGCCAATGTGCCATGTACATAATGCTTCATAGGTGGTGTTGGGCTTTCATGTGACATTCGTCAATTTCGGGTCACTTTTGTTATGTAAACCCGACCCGTTTGTAACCCGAACATTTCAAATATATAAAATATTGGATCTGTCATTTAAAATATATAAAATATTGTTTTTTTTATATTATGTATTGTTTGACCATTTAAACATACCCATTTTTATGCAAACCATAAAAGAATCTTTATACCCAACCCTTCACTCATTCCCTATATATACACACCCATCTTCTTCATTTTACTCTTGCTACATCTCCAAAAAAACTCTCTCAAACTCCATAGATTCAAGGTTGTTATTTCTTATGTATTTTTGAAGTTTTGACTTCTTAAGTCAAACTAACTATAGTCTTTCATTCTAACTTGTTCATCTAACATTACTAACTCTTGAATATGGTGGTACAACATATATATAATACACACCCCTTGTTTCCTTTATTTGTTACTTCACCGACTTTGGTTGGTTAAGTTTCGAATGTCATAAGGCAAGGCTTCATGGAGGACTTCGTGTTCTTGATATATATTTACACACACATAACTTATTATACATATCACTTATGACTAACTTCTAACCCTTTAGTTTGTTCATCTTATTTACAAGTTCCATGGTGTGGGTTTGTATAAGACTAACCTCGGTTTAACCGAAACTAGTCCAAACCGGAAACCGAACTTTTGTTTACTAGTTTTGTTAAAATAGTTGTTTAAACATGTTTATTGCTAGATTTGAGTTTCAAAAATCATTTTTACAAGTTCTTTGATATTAAGCATATGGAATCCATCTATGAACTCGTTGGGAGATGGAAACCGAACTAAACCGAAACTTTTGCTTAAAAAACTTGTAGTTAACTTTTTTTGTTGTAAAATTTAAGTTTTCTTCATTTATAAACCAATATACAAGTTTTATGATATTTGGGCATGTAGAAACCATCTATGAACTATTTGTGAGATGGAGACCGAACTATACCGACTTTTACTCGCTTAAGACACACAAGTGTGTTTTTAGTTATCAAGACTTGTATATTTCTTTAAAAAAATAGTTTACAAACTGATTTTAATTATTTTTCTTAAGTACTTGGAATAGTTGGATCCAACTTGATCTCATAACATAGTTTGGACCGACAAAACCGAACACTCGCTTAACGTGCGTTGTTAGTTCTAAACAATAGATCTACGTACTTGGTTAAGTGTTAGTATGTTTTAATGAGTTATCTCATAACAATTAATATTTTGGAAAGTTGACTTTGGGCTCGACCATTTGCCAAGACCCGAACCGACAACCCGAACACTCGTTAAAAACTCGTTTTAGTATCTTTAGCCTAATGGAACTTGCATTTTAGCATTTTCCCCACCTTATTACTTAACATTGGTTAAGTAAATATTAAGGTTAGATACTTTAACTCGGTTTTGAGCAAACTTACATTTTTTAAAAGGGTTATTATTATAAATTCTTAAATAGTTACATTTTAAACCTTGAACTTTAATTGATTAATTTTTGCAACAATTATTTTATTTAAAGATATTCAAGACAACCTTTCTAAATCCAAGACTTTCTTTTATTTAGGCTTCATACGTTAAACTCGTCGTTCCGGCAAATCTCCAAATAATCAATTTTTCAAGTTTATTACTTGAACGTGAGTAACTTCATACCCCGTTTTCTATCTTTTATTTTGGGGGTGACATTTCAACTTATCTAAACTAAATGTTTTATACTTGGGCCTTAAACCACAAACGTTGTTGTATACCTTACTTGAATAATTGCTCGATTTGGTGTTCTATGCTTATTTGACTATGTGTTTATCGCTTTTGGATGGTGGAACTATAAATCCTAGACCATTTGGCAACCCCTCATGGCAATGTGTCGTTAACGTAATGCAATTAACAATAACTATAAAATCCTAAACTATTTGGCAACCCCTTATAGTTGGGTGTCGCTAACTTGTTAGCGATAACTATTTATCCAAGTTTATAGCTATTATTTATGGTTTTGTATACTAGTTTTGTGGCTTTTCATACTATATATCTATTGTTCAAACTTATGAATTGCTCACCAACCTTTGTGTTGATAAACTTTATTTTATGAAATGTTACAGGTTTGCATCTAGGTTGATTATGGAGTTCGGTGAAGAAAACGTCACAAATACCGTTAAGATATTAGCAAAACTGAACAATATTTGATTTGTTATATTTTGTTATATTTTGTTGTATTTGAGTTATGAATATTTGGTTATGTGACATTTTCGATGATGTGAAATGAAATGAGTTGTTAAATATTGTCGCTTTAAATAGTGTCATGCGCTTATGAGCAATCGTTGCACCCCGGCATGTTCCGCCGCCTTTGGTTGGGGTGTGACATTTCATGAGGCGCTATGGTGTATCATAACACCCCGTTACATATTATGAAGGGAGATGTGCTCCTCTCAAGTACCCTCAATCCTTACCAATCTCACAATCAACATCCATTACTTCGAAACCACTTAAACAATAAGTAACACTTCTCGCAACTACCCCATTTTTTTCCATTTTTAAATAAAAGCTAAACATATATAATAAAAATACTATTTCACTAAATCTTAAAAATAAATACTTTTCCCGTCCCATTATAAGTGTCATAGTTTGACTTTTCAAGTCTTTCTTGTTTAACTTTGACCGGCAATATTTTTGTTTGTGTTATATAATACTTGATGTAAAATATATGAATGGATTAGGTTTTAAATGTATTTTACATTGATATAATTTTCATCAAGTATTATATGACATGAACAAAAATATTTACGATCAAGGTTGTAAAAGAAAAATATGAAAAGTCAAACTATGACACTTATAATGGGACAGAGTGAGTATTACACTAAAATACGATTACATAAAAATTACAAGTCCAACCATATTTCTCTCATATTTTATGTGTTCGATCTACGTATAGTTGCTTTTCACATTTAAACGGTCAAAGGGTCGTGGGATTAGGCGAGTAAACGTCTTTAACTCCCGGTCATACATAAATTGGTTCATCGCATCTTTTTGTTGTGCCAAAAACCCTATGGTCTCCTCTCATTGCCTCCTTTTGACTCCGTCAGACTCCTTAAATACCGATTGTTGTTGTGCATCTAAGTATCTCGATCATTTCCTTTTTGGTTGACATTAACGAAGTGGGATGAAGATGATTTTTGGGTTTCTTGAATATTTGAATTATCCGTTGTAGAGAACTAGAGAAAGAGAGGGGGGGGGGGGTTTGAATAGTTTTAGTTATATTTAATTCGATTTTAATGAGCTAATGACTTTGTTCTACTCTTTTCAAAACTTATAAAATCAAACACATATAAGTAAATACTTATGAGTTAGAAATGGCATAACTGGATTTATAGATCTCCTCTCTTTGCCCCCCCCCCCCCCCGATCAAGAGTTTTCTTCACTTGTTGTCTCCCTAAAATGGTAGGGATCATCAATACAATCGTCTCACTATTCAAATGAAGTTGTCACCTTCTTCACCAAGTACACCAAGTACTTAACTTTACAAATATTCTAATCTTACTATGTCAAGACAATGAGTCTTCACCTAACAACTAATTAACTCTATATCAAGATAGAGTTCTCAACCCAATACAAAACAACGTACACTTTGTCAAGATAGCGTGT